>NC_080193.1:32629423-32932454 GCF_030028045.1 Hippopotamus amphibius kiboko
ATTCAAGTGGCAACTCTCAGAAGGGTTCCTACTTCCTGCAACTGCCACAGGCATGTTGCACATGCTGCATGAACTGCGTGAGTGGAGAATCCCTCCACACAGAGTGTACAAGGGACTTATCTTCAGAACCCTTTTGGAAAGAAGCAGTGGAAGAGATCACCTGCCACAACGTTAGGATTCCACGTGCATTTGGGTTTTGAGTTCCTTTGGACATGGCTTGCGTTGTAACTCGGCCCACTTTTTAGACAGGTGGGGGGGCAGTAAGGAGAGAGGCAGAGAGAGAGTGAGTCGGAGAGAGAGAGAGAGGTGACTTGCCTGCATAATACTATCCTGTGCACATTTGGGACTCGGGAGTCTGGTACTGAAAGTGCTGGGATAGCTGTGTCCGTGTGCACAATGGCTATGCCCTCAAGGAATCGGACCAAACCGCGCCCCAGACAGCAAGTGAAGGTTGTCAGGAAGAGAGTGCTTTTGTGATTCCACTAGGGGGTGTGTGTGGTGGAAGCTGAGGGCCTAGACAGGGGCATCTGGACCCCTTTCCCATGCTATCCCAGGCCAAGGGAGGGGTTTCCCCCGTGTGAGGAGCCGCTGGAACGATGGGGGGCACAATACAAAGGGACGAAAGGCCAGGCAAGGACTTGCATGGAGTGCCAACATTTATTGATTGGATCAATGGAACGTCACAGATGAGGGGCAATGGCAGATCAGAGTGGGCTCTTCCTCCCTGTCGCTGGAAGGCTGGAAGGCTTGGAGGCTTGCGGGAGATGCCCCTCCTGAGGCCCATGCATCCTGACGGTCCGTGGGCAGCTCGGCAAGGCTCAGGGATGCGATGAGAGCCCGTTGCCAGCACCAGTCTTGCTGCCTCGGTCCTGCTGTGGGACGCGCCCATGAGTGTGGCCGTCTCCTCTCTTCTCTCCCCAGTGGCTCTTGGTTGCAGGCAAGAAGGCCTGAAAGGGGCTCAGGGGAAGGCACTCCTGCCTGCCCCTAAGCCTGAGGCCCTGGGGAGCCTGGCAGCATGTCGAGCAGGGCCTGGAATTCCTCCTCGCTGAGGGGTGATTCCAGGGTTGCCCCAAGTTCCTCTTGCTCTGCGTCCACATTCAGCAAAGATCCTGCCTTGTGCAACATGTCTGTGTCAGACAAGAGTTCATCCAGGAGGCTGGAGCAGCCTGGAAGGGCTGCATGCTGGGGCTGGGGTTGGGGCTCCAGTGGGGGGGCCGGCTCATCCCCTGAGGGTGCCCACTGCTGCTGCCACACGTGGGCCTCGGGCTGTACAGGGGGCAGGACAGCCCCTTGGCCAGGCAGCCCACTGGGGATGACAGCGTGGGAGACCTCATCCCAGGGCACACTTCCCGAGGGAGGGGGTGGGGACTGGCTCCCCAGGAGAGCCGCCGGGCTGGGCTGGACCACCATGAACATCAAGGGCTGGCCCACACAGGCCCCAGAGCTGGCCCCAGGCACCACGAAGGTGGGGGCATAACCAGGAGCTGCTGCAGCCAAGGCTGGCACGCTTTCAGGTGGCTGCGAGGCAGGTGCATGACGAGAGCTGCTGTGGACGGTGGGCAGGGGGCTGTGGTCCCATGGAGCAGGCGTGGCGGCGGTTGCTGGGGGGACTTCGGCCAGCGCACTCCCAGGCCCTCTAGCCCTCTGCTCTGGGTGCCGAGCTCTTCGGTTCTGAAACCATACCTAGGGAAGCACACGGGGAGAGAGGCCCATCAGAGGTGTGACACTCCAGATCGCCTCGCCACTGGCCCGTCCCCCGCCCCACCACGCTTCGCCCCGTCTAACCTGCCCTGCCCTCCAATCTGTCAGGCACAGGGCAAGTTTCGGTGGGCCTTAGCTCGGGGCAATTTCCCCTAGACCTGTCGCCTTGGCCCTTGACAATGAGGGCGACCATCAGGGCAACCCAGGACCACCCAGCCCAGCTTGGAGGAGGGTCCCCATCGATTGGCTCCCACGGCAGCTCCCCCCCTCCCCCGGCTGCCCAGCACCTCCATTGCCCTCTCCCATTCTGGAAGTGGATGCCTTCAGATCAGCCCCATGAGCCAACTGCTAGGGCCAAGAGAATCCCCTCCCCAAACCCCTGCCCTCCCACCCCCACCAGAAGCCTACGTCCACCCAGGGCTCACCACTCCTTGCCCATGGGACCCGTCATGTTCCACCCACTGGGGGACAGCTTACCTGGATGCGAGGTTCCGGAATGCCTGTCTGCCGAGCCAATTCTTCCCTGGCGGCAATACCTGGCAAGCGATCCCTCTCAAAGGCCTGCACAAGGATTCTGGTTTGAGAAGGACAGATGAAGGTCCTCTTTCTCCTGGCCTCTCGTCCCACACTTCCTAGAGGAGAACACACACAGAAGAGAGCCCATTTAGGCCGACTGCACAGTGCCTGCAGAGGCAGTGTGTGCGACGTAGCACACGCAGTGTCCCGGAGAGAGGTGGACCTTTGCCCTGCTGGCTACGTACCTTGAGTGGAAGCCTGAGGTGGTGGTGGCAGCGGGGGTGGCTGAGGCTGCCCTTCTTGGCAGACAGCCTCAGACAGCAATCGGCTCTGCTTTAGACGTCTTCTTCGTTGGTTTTGAAACCAGACCTAGGCACAAAGAGAGAGTTCACTGTCACTCCGTGCTGCCCCACATACCTCCAAGATCGACTGCAGGGAGGCACCCTCGGACACAAGAACCAACGCGCCAGCCAGCCAGCTGCTGGAAATGCACTGGGGCCCGTCTGCTCCCAGTGGAAAGAGGTAGGATTCAAAGGGACTGGACTCTCGGGAGAAGCTCGAGCCCTGCTTTCCTCTCTGGGGAAGTGCACAGCATTCCACAGGGCACAACCTGTGTCCGTGAAAATCATCTTTTCTCCTCTAGTCACCAAGCTGGAGTCCAAAGGCATGGCCTGTGACAGAGGAGGAGACAATGCCTGCTTTCCCAGGGTCAGGATGAGATTGCTACCACTCTCTCTCTCTCTGCCTCTAGTTCTGTGGCCCTCTCTCTCTATTTCATTCTCTCTCCCTCTCTCTTTCTCTGTGTGTGTGTGCCTCTGTCTCTCTCTTCCTGTGTCTCTCCCTCCCTCCCTGTCTCTGTCCCTGTCTCTGCCCCTCTCTTTCTCTGCCCCTCTGTCCCTCCTCTCTTTCTCTCCCCCTGACCGCGTTCCCACCCAAACGACCAGTTTCTCTGTGGGTCCTTTGGGATCTGAACCCAATGCTCTCCATCGCGCTTTGGATGTCTGTCTCTGTCGCGCTCCTCCGCACGCCCCACTGCAATGGCGGCCCTGTCTCTGTCTCAGGCTCTCTCTCTCCTCTGCCTCTCAGCTGGTCTCCTTGCCTCCTCTTTGGCATGTTCCAGGCCTGATTCCTGCTTGCCTGCCTCTCTTCTGTCCCTCCAGGCGGTACTGTTTCCTCACGCACGATAACATCCACTGGCCACAGCCCCCATCCAAATCAAACGTGCCCTGCTGCCTGGGAGCTGCTCGTTGTCAGTTACCTCTCAGCAACTGCATGCCTCTGTCACGTGGACGTCAGGAAGCTCTTGTGTCCCTGCTCCCCATCTTCACCATCCGTGTCCTCGTCTTCCACAGTGAAACCGTGTGCTTGCTGCCTCACTCTCCTAGACCAAAGTGCTGTGTGCACGTCTGCGTGTGTGCATGTGTTTGGGCATTTTCTGAAGTTTCTGTGAAGACAATTTGATACCCCAGGAAAAAGTGTCCCTGGGGAAAGCCCAGCAGTCTTTGGCAATGCCTCCCGAGGTCGCAGGTAGGGTGCTGCAAGGCTCCCTCTCTTCCTTTCATGCCTCCTCTCTCACCTGCCCAGAGAGGGACATCTTCGGCCCAGGCAGTTCCTTGGAGGCCAGCCATCAAGGAACCACCCCTCCCTGGCACCACAGCCCCTCATGCTTCCTTGGTCTCTGGCCCTTTCCACTTCCTGACCAGCCATTTGAATGGACCCCTCGCCATGCCACACAGCTCCTTCTGGCCACATTTTCCCAATGGAGGCAACCTTGCTCACCCAGACTCTAGTCCCTGCTATCTCGAGGAGCCAGAAGAGGAAGTGCCAGGGGTGGGGACTCCAGATGGCCTAGGATGACGTGCGCATCTGGACATGGACCCCGAGAGGGAGAAGGGATGGAGAGATGTGGGCATACCTGAATTCTGCTTTCTGGAATGCCCAGTTCTTGGGCCAGTCGTTCTCTGGTGGCTATGCCAGGGTAAGGGTTCTGCTGAAAGAGCGCTTGCAGGGCGTCCTTCTGACTCAGCCTCAGAACGAGCCTCCTCCTTCGTGCACCTCCAGAGAGCAGGCCTGTGGGAGAGAAAAGGGGACCTGTGTCAGCGGGGAATCCATGGAGTTGCAAACCCATGGTGCCCGCCCAGTGGCTGTCCTCGTGCCATGCCAGGGGCTGACCCTCTCAGCGACAGGACGACTCTGCATTTGGAATGCCCTGGGTTCCCTCGGGAGAGCCAGGCCAAACCCGTGGCGCTCTGGGGGTACAAGCTCAGCTGAGAGCCAAGGCTACGGGGATCTCCCCACCGGCTGCCAATGCTGCACAGGATGCCACGCTGCCAGCATGGAAATCCCTCCACAAACAGGTGATTGTGACCAGTGCCTGCAAGGATTCTCCACCTATCGATGCCTAGGAGTCTTGATGGCTTCTACCAGGTAGACCTGGCACTCTCTGTGGAGGAGAGGAGCCTGTCTTCTGGCCTCTCCTAGTCCCGGGGCACATCCACTCTCACGATTGGAAAGGAACCGAGACAAAACAGAAACGAAGCCAGACACACACACAACACAACTCGCAACACAGAACGCACTAGGAGATTGCTCTGAAGACCCACTTTCTGGAGACAAGGACGACTGTGCTATCCCTTCTGAAGGCGCCCACCCCCCCCACACACATCCCACCCCCCACCCCCACACCCCACCCCTACCAACACCAGTCCTCCCGGGAAGATGGGCTTCCCTTTCTAGGCAGCAAAGACATGCTGCCTTGCCATGTGTCCATGGTCTTCTCTCCCTTGGGGACCCCTGAAGGGCTGGGCCCCTGTCCTATTGGAGGTGGGGTCTCTGTGGTGGCACAGAAGAGAAGCGTGTTTGGTGGTTTCAGGCACGTCTGCCGCATCCCTGAGATCTTGAGTTTGTTTCCCCCACTCGCTCCGACTCTGGGGCAACACCCATCCTTCTCCAAGGGACCCCTCCTCTAGCAGCTGGCAGCTGGCAATGTAGGCTCGTCTCCAGGTCTCCCCCTGGAAAGAGGCAAGGCAAGGGGTTCAGACCCCCAACCAAGGCTGCCTTCACAAGTGCCCTGCCTTTGGGCTGCTCCAAGGAACCTTCTTGGCAAAGAACTCAAAGAACCAAGTGGTCGCATTTTGGCACTTGCCTTTCAAGAGGCTCCCCCAACCCCACCTTAGACTCCCGTGGGACACAGTACCAGTGCTTGCGGCATCTGTGCGTCCCACGCTCTCGTTTTCCATTTGGCTCAAAGCAAAAACTCTCTTCTCTTCTTCATACCAATTGGATGTGGTGTCTTTCCCTGGACACCATAGAAGTGAGCCAGTTCCGAGGGAAAACGAACCCCAAGAGAGCAAATCTGCACCAACAACAAGCAGACAACAAAGGAAACCAACTGCAAATCCCAAGCTTGTGTCAATTGCATTGGGAACGTGACCAAATGCTCATGTTCTGTTCTCTGCAACCACGAGGTGGGACTTTTGGTAGAGAAGCCATTGATGGGCAACAGAGCAACCAACTTCCTTTTCCATTTCAAGAAACAAGCAAGCAAACCAACAGACAACCAAGCCCGGAATATGCACGTCCAATGCCCCAGCCATGGTCCGTCTCTTTCCCCAACTGATTCCACACACAAGGCCCAGCAGATCTGTCTGTGCCATCTTGCTGGACCTTGACCACCCATCTTCGTGGCGATCCACCCCGTCGGGGGTGGGGGGCATCGAGACCCTCGGATGATGCAACCCAGAGCCCAGATGCCGAGATCAACGTACCGCTTGAGCTGCTGGACGTGCTGGAGCAGCTGGAGGAATCCATGGTGGGACACCCACCCGGATGGCGCAGAAGCTGCTGTCCAACTGTTCCGTGCCCAGAAGCACGGGACTTATAAAGGGTGCAGAGGCCCCTCCCCATTTATGGAAATAGTTGTGGACCGAGGCATCACCTGGAGGATCACGTGGAAGGACTCCCTTGAGGCCGGTGGGCACTGGAATGGGAGGCCCGTTCGGAGGCTCCCAGGTCCCTTTGATGTTGCCGCCCCCACCATCCTTTCCCAGGAAGCTTGGGTTCCAGGCCTCTCCTGTTTTCACACCTTTCCACATTCCATGCATACTTTTGCTCCAGGGGGCTTTCCCAGACTCTGCGCTCTTCCCGCTCAGGTGGGGCAGTGTGCTTTCCACATCGGAGAGAGAGCCTAGAGCCCAGCTTTCCTTGTGTACGTGTCCCACTTCACTCATCCTCTCCTGGACCTCATTGCATCCCACCTGGAAAGCATTTCCTCACCTGGGGGTTGAGTGCCCGATAATTCGCACAGGAAGCTTCACTGCTGATCCAGGGTCTACCTGTGGTCCTCAGCCGTTCGGGACTTTTGCAAGTGGAACCCGAAACCCACACCCTTGCTCACGGGCCATGGGAGGACGGGAGAAAAGGGCACCCCACACTGTAGGCATCATAAGCCAGAGAATTTGCTTTCAATGCATCTCCTGGGCGACCACAAGAGGAGTAGGTTTCACCCCTCCAGTCCACCTGTAGTTAACATGAAAGAAAGAACGGAAGGAAGAAAGAAGAAAGGAAAGGGAGGAAGGAGAGGGAGAGAGGGAGGAAGGGAGGGAGAGAGGAAGGGAGGAAGGAAGGCAGGCAGAAAGAAAGAAGAAGGAAAGAAAGTAAAACAAGGAAAAGCAGAAGAAGAGGCATGAAGGAACTTAGATGTGGGATGCTGACAGAGCTGGTTTGAAAGGAATGCTTTGGATTCCAAATACAAGCACCCCGACATTTGTGTTCTGTTCAGGCTGCAGAGAACTGAGATAGTTAAGGGAGAGAACACACACGGAAACACAGAACCATCATGCACGAAGCCTTTTGCCACACGAGGGTATACATCTCAGCCATTTGGATTCACATGGGGACAATAACCTTAATTGCAAACAGCTGGGAACGGGATGACTTATGCCAATGATTCCTTAACCTAATGCTGGCCTGTGTGTGTGTGTGTGTGTGTGTGTGATCTGTGTGATTGATTTCTGTGCACCCACTAAGGACAGTGGTCAGATGGTCCCTGTGGAAGGATGCCACCAGGACGAGTAGCTGTCTGCCAGACCCAGGAGGCCCCAGGTGTTGTCTTGAGGATGTCCAGGTCCTAGTTCCCTGTCCTCAGTGCCAGAGTTCAGAGAGTGGGGGGACCATCTTGTTGGATCAGGGTGGTTTTCCCCAAGAAGGTGGACGATTGGGCTAAGGGAATCCACTGAAACGTGGGATTCAATGGCTCATCCCGCCAAGGCCCTGGCTGCCTGACTTCCACTGGCTCCCACCTGGACCACCCAGATGGTGGAAGGATGCTGGAGAGAGCGGCATCCTTGCTCTACCTGGATGCCAGGGTCTCCTGAGAAGCCACAGGTGTGTTTTGGCACAGGCCACTGGCTGACTGTAGGTTGGGGCTCCACTGCCCATCCCTGGGCTCCGAGGTCTCTCTGGAGCGGGTGGCATTGGACCGCCAAGGGGCTCAGCCACAGCACCTAGCTCTTGCTAGAGTCTGCACATGTCCTGCTGCCCACAGCAATCTGAGTGTTTCCCAGCACCCCTGATGCCGTCTTCCTCCTGCCCCGTCCTTTCCACAAGGCATCCTTTTCCAGAACTCCACTCCTACTTGCCCTGAGGCTACTGGGTTCAGACTCTTTTCCCTGAAGCCCTATCCCTCCCTGTGTGGCTCTTGAAACAGACTCTTCCTTTCTGTTGAAAAAGAAGAGAGTGAGAGGGAGATAGAGTGAGAGAGAGAGCGAGAGAGAATGAGACAGAGCCAATACTGTCTATTGCTCGAGAGCTGTGGAGAAAGGGGAGCCCAGGGAGTGACTGGGAGGGATCTGAGGACTCATTGCATCCACAGAGATAAGTCCTATAGACCTAGACGCCCAGATGCAGTTGTAGCAAGAGACTCAGCTACCTTGGTGTCTACACATTCAAGTGGCAACTCTCAGAAGGGTTCCTACTTCCTGCAACTGCCACAGGCATGTTGCACATGCTGCATGAACTGCGTGAGTGGAGAATCCCTCCACACAGAGTGTACAAGGGACTTATCTTCAGAACCCTTTTGGAAAGAAGCAGTGGAAGAGATCACCTGCCACAACGTTAGGATTCCACGTGCATTTGGGTTTTGAGTTCCTTTGGACATGGCTTGCGTTGTAACTCGGCCCACTTTTTAGACAGGTGGGGGGGCAGTAAGGAGAGAGGCAGAGAGAGAGTGAGTCGGAGAGAGAGAGAGAGGTGACTTGCCTGCATAATACTATCCTGTGCACATTTGGGACTCGGGAGTCTGGTACTGAAAGTGCTGGGATAGCTGTGTCCGTGTGCACAATGGCTATGCCCTCAAGGAATTGGACCAAACCGCGCCCCAGACAGCAAGTGAAGGTTGTCAGGAAGAGAGTGCTTTTGTGATTCCACTAGGGGGTGTGTGTGGTGGAAGCTGAGGGCCTAGACAGGGGCATCTGGACCCCTTTCCCATGCTATCCCAGGCCAAGGGAGGGGTTTCCCCCGTGTGAGGAGCCGCTGGAACGATGGGGGGCACAATACAAAGGGACGAAAGGCCAGGCAAGGACTTGCATGGAGTGCCAACATTTATTGATTGGATCAATGGAACGTCACAGATGAGGGGCAATGGCAGATCAGAGTGGGCTCTTCCTCCCTGTCGCTGGAAGGCTGGAAGGCTTGGAGGCTTGCGGGAGATGCCCCTCCTGAGGCCCATGCATCCTGACGGTCCGTGGGCAGCTCGGCAAGGCTCAGGGATGCGATGAGAGCCCGTTGCCAGCACCAGTCTTGCTGCCTCGGTCCTGCTGTGGGACGCGCCCATGAGTGTGGCCGTCTCCTCTCTTCTCTCCCCAGTGGCTCTTGGTTGCAGGCAAGAAGGCCTGAAAGGGGCTCAGGGGAAGGCACTCCTGCCTGCCCCTAAGCCTGAGGCCCTGGGGAGCCTGGCAGCATGTCGATCAGGGCCTGGAATTCCTCCTCGCTGAGGGGTGATTCCAGGGTTGCCCCAAGTTCCTCTTGCTCTGCGTCCACATTCAGCAAAGATCCTGCCTTGTGCAACATGTCTGTGTCAGACAAGAGTTCATCCAGGAGGCTGGAGCAGCCTGGAAGGGCTGCATGCTGGGGCTGGGGTTGGGGCTCCAGTGGGGGGGCCGGCTCATCCCCTGAGGGTGCCCACTGCTGCTGCCACACGTGGGCCTCGGGCTGTACAGGGGGCAGGACAGCCCCTTGGCCAGGCAGCCCACTGGGGATGACAGCGTGGGAGACCTCATCCCAGGGCACACTTCCCGAGGGAGGGGGTGGGGACTGGCTCCCCAGGAGAGCCGCCGGGCTGGGCTGGACCACCATGAACATCAAGGGCTGGCCCACACAGGCCCCAGAGCTGGCCCCAGGCACCACGAAGGTGGGGGCATAACCAGGAGCTGCTGCAGCCAAGGCTGGCACGCTTTCAGGTGGCTGCGAGGCAGGTGCATGACGAGAGCTGCTGTGGACGGTGGGCAGGGGGCTGTGGTCCCATGGAGCAGGCGTGGCGGCGGTTGCTGGGGGTCTTCGGCCAGTGCACTCCCAGGCCCTCTAGCCCTCTGCTCTGGGTGCCGAGCTCTTCGGTTCTGAAACCATACCTAGGGAAGCACACGGGGAGAGAGGCCCATCAGAGGTGTGACACTCCAGATCGCCTCGCCACTGGCCCGTCCCCCGCCCCACCACGCTTCGCCCCGTCTAACCTGCCCTGCCCTCCAATCTGTCAGGCACAGGGCAAGTTTCGGTGGGCCTTAGCTCGGGGCAATTTCCCCTAGACCTGTCGCCTTGGCCCTTGACAATGAGGGCGACCATCAGGGCAACCCAGGACCACCCAGCCCAGCTTGGAGGAGGGTCCCCATCGATTGGCTCCCACGGCAGCTCCCCCCCTCCCCCCGGCTGCCCAGCACCTCCATTGCCCTCTCCCATTCTGGAAGTGGATGCCTTCAGATCAGCCCCATGAGCCAACTGCTAGGGCCAAGAGAACCCCCTCCCCAAACCCCTGCCCTCCCACCCCCACCAGAAGCCTACGTCCACCCAGGGCTCACCACTCCTTGCCCATGGGACCCGTCATGTTCCACCCACTGGGGGACAGCTTACCTGGATGCGAGGTTCCGGAATGCCTGTCTGCCGAGCCAATTCTTCCCTGGCGGCAATACCTGGCAAGCGATCCCTCTCAAAGGCCTGCACAAGGATTCTGGTTTGAGAAGGACAGATGAAGGTCCTCTTTCTCCTGGCCTCTCGTCCCACACTTCCTAGAGGAGAACACACACAGAAGAGAGCCCATTTAGGCCGACTGCACAGTGCCTGCAGAGGCAGTGTGTGCGACGTAGCACACGCAGTGTCCCGGAGAGAGGTAGACCTTTGCCCTGCTGGCTACGTACCTTGAGTGGAAGCCTGAGGTGGTGGTGGCAGCGGGGGTGGCTGAGGCTGCCCTTCTTGGCAGACAGCCTCAGACAGCAATCGGCTCTGCTTTAGACGTCTTCTTCGTTGGTTTTGAAACCAGACCTAGGCACAAAGAGAGAGTTCACTGTCACTCCGTGCTGCCCCACATACCTCCAAGATCGACTGCAGGGAGGCACCCTCGGACACAAGAACCAACGCGCTAGCCAGCCAGCTGCTGGAAATGCACTGGGGCCCGTCTGCTCCCAGTGGAAAGAGGTAGGATTCAAAGGGACTGGACTCTCGGGAGAAGCTCGAGCCCTGCTTTCCTCTCTGGGGAAGTGCACAGGATTCCACAGGGCACAACCTGTGTCCGTGAAAATCATCTTTTCTCCTCTAGTCACCAAGCTGGAGTCCAAAGGCATGGCCTGTGACAGAGGAGGAGACAATGCCTGCTTTCCCAGGGTCAGGATGAGATTGCTACCACTCTCTCTCTCTCTGCCTCTAGTTCTGTGGCCCTCTCTCTCTATTTCATTCTCTCTCCCTCTCTCTTTCTCTGTGTGTGTGTGCCTCTGTCTCTCTCTTCCTGTGTCTCTCCCTCCCTCCCTGTCTCTGTCCCTGTCTCTGCCCCTCTCTTTCTCTGCCCCTCTGTCCCTCCTCTCTTTCTCTCCCCCTGACCGTGTTCCCACCCAAACGACCAGTTTCTCTGTGGGTCCTTTGGGATCTGAACCCAATGCTCTCCATCGCGCTTTGGATGTCTGTCTCTGTCGCGCTCCTCCGCACGCCCCACTGCAATGGCGGCCCTGTCTCTGTCTCAGGCTCTCTCTCTCCTCTGCCTCTCAGCTGGTCTCCTTGCCTCCTCTTTGGCATGTTCCAGGCCTGATTCCTGCTTGCCTGCCTCTCTTCTGTCCCTCCAGGCGGTACTGTTTCCTCACGCACGATAACATCCACTGGCCACAGCCCCCATCCAAATCAAACGTGCCCTGCTGCCTGGGAGCTGCTCGTTGTCAGTTACCTCTCAGCAACTGCATGCCTCTGTCACGTGGACGTCAGGAAGCTCTTGTGTCCCTGCTCCCCATCTTCACCATCCGTGTCCTCGTCTTCCACAGTGAAACCGTGTGCTTGCTGCCTCACTCTCCTAGACCAAAGTGCTGTGTGCACGTCTGCGTGTGTGCATGTGTTTGGGCATTTTCTGAAGTTTCTGTGAAGACAATTTGATACCCCAGGAAAAAGTGTCCCTGGGGAAAGCCCAGCAGTCTTTGGCAATGCCTCCCGAGGTCGCAGGTGGGGTGCTGCAAGGCTCCCTCTCTTCCTTTCATGCCTCCTCTCTCACCTGCCCAGAGAGGGACATCTTCGGCCCAGGCAGTTCCTTGGAGGCCAGCCATCAAGGAACCACCCCTCCCTGGCACCACAGCCCCTCATGCTTCCTTGGTCTCTGGCCCTTTCCACTTCCTGACCAGCCATTTGAATGGACCCCTCGCCATGCCACACAGCTCCTTCTGGCCACATTTTCCCAATGGAGGCAACCTTGCTCACCCAGACTCTAGTCCCTGCTATCTCGAGGAGCCAGAAGAGGAAGTGCCAGGGGTGGGGACTCCAGATGGCCTAGGATGACGTGCGCATCTGGACATGGACCCCGAGAGGGAGAAGGGATGGAGAGATGTGGGCATACCTGAATTCTGCTTTCTGGAATGCCCAGTTCTTGGGCCAGTCGTTCTCTGGTGGCTATGCCAGGGTAAGGGTTCTGCTGAAAGAGCGCTTGCAGGGCGTCCTTCTGACTCAGCCTCAGAACGAGCCTCCTCCTTCGTGCACCTCCAGAGAGCAGGCCTGTGGGAGAGAAAAGGGGACCTGTGTCAGCGGGGAATCCATGGAGTTGCAAACCCATGGTGCCCGCCCAGTGGCTGTCCTCGTGCCATGCCAGGGGCTGACCCTCTCAGCGACAGGACGACTCTGCATTTGGAATGCCCTGGGTTCCCTCGGGAGAGCCAGGCCAAACCCGTGGCGCTCTGGGGGTACAAGCTCAGCTGAGAGCCAAGGCTACGGGGATCTCCCCACCGGCTGCCAATGCTGCACAGGATGCCACGCTGCCAGCATGGAAATCCCTCCACAAACAGGTGATTGTGACCAGTGCCTGCAAGGATTCTCCACCTATCGATGCCTAGGAGTCTTGATGGCTTCTACCAGGTAGACCTGGCACTCTCTGTGGAGGAGAGGAGCCTGTCTTCTGGCCTCTCCTAGTCCCGGGGCACATCCACTCTCACGATTGGAAAGGAACCGAGACAAAACAGAAACGAAGCCAGACACACACACAACACAACCCCCAACACAGAACGCACTAGGAGATTGCTCTGAAGACCCACTTTCTGGAGACAAGGACGACTGTGCTATCCCTTCTGAAGGCGCCCACCCCCCCCACACACATCCCACCCCCCACCCCCACACCCCACCCCTACCAACACCAGTCCTCCCGGGAAGATGGGCTTCCCTTTCTAGGCAGCAAAGACATGCTGCCTTGCCATGTGTCCATGGTCTTCTCTCCCTTGGGGACCCCTGAAGGGCTGGGCCCCTGTCCTATTGGAGGTGGGGTCTCTGTGGTGGCACAGAAGAGAAGCGTGTTTGGTGGTTTCAGGCACGTCTGCCGCATCCCTGAGATCTTGAGTTTGTTTCCCCCACTCGCTCCGACTCTGGGGCAACACCCATCCTTCTCCAAGGGACCCCTCCTCTAGCAGCTGGCAGCTGGCAATGTAGGCTCGTCTCCAGGTCTCCCCCTGGAAAGAGGCAAGGCAAGGGGTTCAGACCCCCAACCAAGGCTGCCTTCACAAGTGCCCTGCCTTTGGGCTGCTCCAAGGAACCTTCTTGGCAAAGAACTCAAAGAACCAAGTGGTCGCATTTTGGCACTTGCCTTTCAAGAGGCTCCCCCAACCCCACCTTAGACTCCCGTGGGACACAGTACCAGTGCTTGCGGCATCTGTGCGTCCCACGCTCTCGTTTTCCATTTGGCTCAAAGCAAAAACTCTCTTCTCTTCTTCATACCAATTGGATGTGGTGTCTTTCCCTGGACACCATAGAAGTGAGCCAGTTCCGAGGGAAAACGAACCCCAAGAGAGCAAATCTGCACCAACAACAAGCAGACAACAAAGGAAACCAACTGCAAATCCCAAGCTTGTGTCAATTGCATTGGGAACGTGACCAAATGCTCATGTTCTGTTCTCTGCAACCACGAGGTGGGACTTTTGGTAGAGAAGCCATTGATGGGCAACAGAGCAACCAACTTCCTTTTCCATTTCAAGAAACAAGCAAGCAAACCAACAGACAACCAAGCCCGGAATATGCACGTCCAATGCCCCAGCCATGGTCCGTCTCTTTCCCCAACTGATTCCACACACAAGGCCCAGCAGATCTGTCTGTGCCATCTTGCTGGACCTTGACCACCCATCTTCGTGGCGATCCACCCCGTCGGGGGTGGGGGGCATCGAGACCCTCGGATGATGCAACCCAGAGCCCAGATGCCGAGATCAACGTACCGCTTGAGCTGCTGGACGTGCTGGAGCAGCTGGAGGAATCCATGGTGGGACACCCACCCGGATGGCGCAGAAGCTGCTGTCCAACTGTTCCGTGCCCAGAAGCACGGGACTTATAAAGGGTGCAGAGGCCCCTCCCCATTTATGGAAATAGTTGTGGACCGAGGCATCACCTGGAGGATCACGTGGAAGGACTCCCTTGAGGCAGGTGGGCACTGGAATGGGAGGCCCGTTCGGAGGCTCCCAGGTCCCTTTGATGTTGCCGCCCCCACCATCCTTTCCCAGGAAGCTTGGGTTCCAGGCCTCTCCTGTTTTCACACCTTTCCACATTCCATGCATACTTTTGCTCCAGGGGGCTTTCCCAGACTCTGCGCTCTTCCCGCTCAGGTGGGGCAGTGTGCTTTCCACATCGGAGAGAGAGCCTAGAGCCCAGCTTTCCTTGTGTACGTGTCCCACTTCACTCATCCTCTCCTGGACCTCATTGCATCCCACCTGGAAAGCATTTCCTCACCTGGGGGTTGAGTGCCCGATAATTCGCACAGGAAGCTTCACTGCTGATCCAGGGTCTACCTGTGGTCCTCAGCCGTTCGGGACTTTTGCAAGTGGAACCCGAAACCCACACCCTTGCTCACGGGCCATGGGAGGACGGGAGAAAAGGGCACCCCACACTGTAGGCATCATAAGCCAGAGAATTTGCTTTCAATGCATCTCCTGGGCGACCACAAGAGGAGTAGGTTTCACCCCTCCAGTCCACCTGTAGTTAACATGAAAGAAAGAACGGAAGGAAGAAAGAAGAAAGGAAAGGGAGGAAGGAGAGGGAGAGAGGGAGGAAGGGAGGGAGAGAGGAAGGGAGGAAGGAAGGCAGGCAGAAAGAAAGAAGAAGGAAAGAAAGTAAAACAAGGAAAAGCAGAAGAAGAGGCATGAAGGAACTTAGATGTGGGATGCTGACAGAGCTGGTTTGAAAGGAATGCTTTGGATTCCAAATACAAGCACCCCAACATTTGTGTTCTGTTCAGGCTGCAGAGAACTGAGATAGTTAAGGGAGAGAACACACACGGAAACACAGAACCATCATGCACGAAGCCTTTTGCCACACGAGGGTATACATCTCAGCCATTTGGATTCACATGGGGACAATAACCTTAATTGCAAACAGCTGGGAACGGGATGACTTATGCCAATGATTCCTTAACCTAATGCTGGCCTGTGTGTGTGTGTGTGTGTGTGTGTGATCTGTGTGATTGATTTCTGTGCACCCACTAAGGACAGTGGTCAGATGGTCCCTGTGGAAGGATGCCACCAGGACGAGTAGCTGTCTGCCAGACCCAGGAGGCCCCAGGTGTTGTCTTGAGGATGTCCAGGTCCTAGTTCCCTGTCCTCAGTGCCAGAGTTCAGAGAGTGGGGGGACCATCTTGTTGGATCAGGGTGGTTTTCCCCAAGAAGGTGGACGATTGGGCTAAGGGAATCCACTGAAACGTGGGATTCAATGGCTCATCCCGCCAAGGCCCTGGCTGCCTGACTTCCACTGGCTCCCACCTGGACCACCCAGATGGTGGAAGGATGCTGGAGAGAGCGGCATCCTTGCTCTACCTGGATGCCAGGGTCTCCTGAGAAGCCACAGGTGTGTTTTGGCACAGGCCACTGGCTGACTGTAGGTTGGGGCTCCACTGCCCATCCCTGGGCTCCGAGGTCTCTCTGGAGCGGGTGGCATTGGACCGCCAAGGGGCTCAGCCACAGCACCTAGCTCTTGCTAGAGTCTGCACATGTCCTGCTGCCCACAGCAATCTGAGTGTTTCCCAGCACCCCTGATGCCGTCTTCCTCCTGCCCCGTCCTTTCCACAAGGCATCCTTTTCCAGAACTCCACTCCTACTTGCCCTGAGGCTACTGGGTTCAGACTCTTTTCCCTGAAGCCCTATCCCTCCCTGTGTGGCTCTTGAAACAGACTCTTCCTTTCTGTTGAAAAAGAAGAGAGTGAGAGGGAGATAGAGTGAGAGAGAGAGCGAGAGAGAATGAGACAGAGCCAATACTGTCTATTGCTCGAGAGCTGTGGAGAAAGGGGAGCCCAGGGAGTGACTGGGAGGGATCTGAGGACTCATTGCATCCACAGAGATAAGTCCTATAGACCTAGACGCCCAGATGCAGTTGTAGCAAGAGACTCAGCTACCTTGGTGTCTACACATTCAAGTGGCAACTCTCAGAAGGGTTCCTACTTCCTGCAACTGCCACAGGCATGTTGCACATGCTGCATGAACTGCGTGAGTGGAGAATCCCTCCACACAGAGTGTACAAGGGACTTATCTTCAGAACCCTTTTGGAAAGAAGCAGTGGAAGAGATCACCTGCCACAACGTTAGGATTCCACGTGCATTTGGGTTTTGAGTTCCTTTGGACATGGCTTGCGTTGTAACTCGGCCCACTTTTTAGACAGGTGGGGGGGCAGTAAGGAGAGAGGCAGAGAGAGAGTGAGTCGGAGAGAGAGAGAGAGGTGACTTGCCTGCATAATACTATCCTGTGCACATTTGGGACTCGGGAGTCTGGTACTGAAAGTGCTGGGATAGCTGTGTCCGTGTGCACAATGGCTATGCCCTCAAGGAATCGGACCAAACCGCGCCCCAGACAGCAAGTGAAGGTTGTCAGGAAGAGAGTGCTTTTGTGATTCCACTAGGGGGTGTGTGTGGTGGAAGCTGAGGGCCTAGACAGGGGCATCTGGACCCCTTTCCCATGCTATCCCAGGCCAAGGGAGGGGTTTCCCCCGTGTGAGGAGCCGCTGGAACGATGGGGGGCACAATACAAAGGGACCAAAGGCCAGGCAAGGACTTGCATGGAGTGCCAACATTTATTGATTGGATCAATGGAACGTCACAGATGAGGGGCAATGGCAGATCAGAGTGGGCTCTTCCTCCCTGTCGTTGGAAGGCTGGAAGGCTTGGAGGCTTGCGGGAGATGCCCCTCCTGAGGCCCATGCATCCTGACGGTCCGTGGGCAGCTCGGCAAGGCTCAGGGATGCGATGAGAGCCCGTTGCCAGCACCAGTCTTGCTGCCTCGGTCCTGCTGTGGGACGCGCCCATGAGTGTGGCCGTCTCCTCTCTTCTCTCCCCAGTGGCTCTTGGTTGCAGGCAAGAAGGCCTGAAAGGGGCTCAGGGGAAGGCACTCCTGCCTGCCCCTAAGCCTGAGGCCCTGGGGAGCCTGGCAGCATGTTGAGCAGGGCCTGGAATTCCTCCTCGCTGAGGGGTGATTCCAGGGTTGCCCCAAGTTCCTCTTGCTCTGCATCCACATTCAGCAAAGATCCTGCCTTGTGCAACATGTCTGTGTCAGACAAGAGTTCATCCAGGAGGCTGGAGCAGCCTGGAAGGGCTGCATGCTGGGGCTGGGGTTGGGGCTCCAGTGGGGGGGCCGGCTCATCCCCTGAGGGTGCCCACTGCTGCTGCCACACGTGGGCCTCGGGCTGTACAGGGGGCAGGACAGCCCCTTGGCCAGGCAGCCCACTGGGGATGACAGCGTGGGAGACCTCATCCCAGGGCACACTTCCCGAGGGAGGGGGTGGGGACTGGCTCCCCAGGAGAGCCGCCGGGCTGGGCTGGACCACCATGAACATCAAGGGCTGGCCCACACAGGCCCCAGAGCTGGCCCCAGGCACCACGAAGGTGGGGGCATAACCAGGAGCTGCTGCAGCCAAGGCTGGCACGCTTTCAGGTGGCTGCGAGGCAGGTGCATGACGAGAGCTGCTGTGGACGGTGGGCAGGGGGCTGTGGTCCCATGGAGCAGGCGTGGCGGCGGTTGCTGGGGGGACTTCGGCCAGCGCACTCCCAGGCCCTCTAGCCCTCTGCTCTGGGTGCCGAGCTCTTCGGTTCTGAAACCATACCTAGGGAAGCACACGGGGAGAGAGGCCCATCAGAGGTGTGACACTCCAGATCGCCTCGCCACTGGCCCGTCCCCCGCCCCACCACGCTTCGCCCCGTCTAACCTGCCCTGCCCTCCAATCTGTCAGGCACAGGGCAAGTTTTGGTGGGCCTTAGCTCGGGGCAATTTCCCCTAGACCTGTCGCCTTGGCCCTTGACAATGAGGGCGACCATCAGGGCAACCCAGGACCACCCAGCCCAGCTTGGAGGAGGGTCCCCATCGATTGGCTCCCACGGCAGCTCCCCCCCTCCCCCCGGCTGCCCAGCACCTCCATTGCCCTCTCCCATTCTGGAAGTGGATGCCTTCAGATCAGCCCCATGAGCCAACTGCTAGGGCCAAGAGAACCCCCTCCCCAAACCCCTGCCCTCCCACCCCCACCAGAAGCCTACGTCCACCCAGGGCTCACCACTCCTTGCCCATGGGACCCGTCATGTTCCACCCACTGGGGGACAGCTTACCTGGATGCGAGGTTCCGGAATGCCTGTCTGCCGAGCCAATTCTTCCCTGGCGGCAATACCTGGCAAGCGATCCCTCTCAAAGGCCTGCACAAGGATTCTGGTTTGAGAAGGACAGATGAAGGTCCTCTTTCTCCTGGCCTCTCGTCCCACACTTCCTAGAGGAGAACACACACAGAAGAGAGCCCATTTAGGCCGACTGCACAGTGCCTGCAGAGGCAGTGTGTGCGACGTAGCACACGCAGTGTCCCGGAGAGAGGTGGACCTTTGCCCTGCTGGCTACGTACCTTGAGTGGAAGCCTGAGGTGGTGGTGGCAGCGGGGGTGGCTGAGGCTGCCCTTCTTGGCAGACAGCCTCAGACAGCAATCGGCTCTGCTTTAGACGTCTTCTTCGTTGGTTTTGAAACCAGACCTAGGCACAAAGAGAGAGTTCACTGTCACTCCGTGCTGCCCCACATACCTCCAAGATCGACTGCAGGGAGGCACCCTCGGACACAAGAACCAACGCGCCAGCCAGCCAGCTGCTGGAAATGCACTGGGGCCCGTCTGCTCCCAGTGGAAAGAGGTAGGATTCAAAGGGACTGGACTCTCGGGAGAAGCTCGAGCCCTGCTTTCCTCTCTGGGGAAGTGCACAGGATTCCACAGGGCACAACCTGTGTCCGTGAAAATCATCTTTTCTCCTCTAGTCACCAAGCTGGAGTCCAAAGGCATGGCCTGTGACAGAGGAGGAGACAATGCCTGCTTTCCCAGGGTCAGGATGAGATTGCTACCACTCTCTCTCTCTCTGCCTCTAGTTCTGTGGCCCTCTCTCTCTATTTCATTCTCTCTCCCTCTCTCTTTCTCTGTGTGTGTGTGCCTCTGTCTCTCTCTTCCTGTGTCTCTCCCTCCCTCCCTGTCTCTGTCCCTGTCTCTGCCCCTCTCTTTCTCTGCCCCTCTGTCCCTCCTCTCTTTCTCTCCCCCTGACCGCGTTCCCACCCAAACGACCAGTTTCTCTGTGGGTCCTTTGGGATCTGAACCCAATGCTCTCCATCGCGCTTTGGATGTCTGTCTCTGTCGCGCTCCTCCGCACGCCCCACTGCAATGGCGGCCCTGTCTCTGTCTCAGGCTCTCTCTCTCCTCTGCCTCTCAGCTGGTCTCCTTGCCTCCTCTTTGGCATGTTCCAGGCCTGATTCCTGCTTGCCTGCCTCTCTTCTGTCCCTCCAGGCGGTACTGTTTCCTCACGCACGATAACATCCACTGGCCACAGCCCCCATCCAAATCAAACGTGCCCTGCTGCCTGGGAGCTGCTCGTTGTCAGTTACCTCTCAGCAACTGCATGCCTCTGTCACGTGGACGTCAGGAAGCTCTTGTGTCCCTGCTCCCCATCTTCACCATCCGTGTCCTCGTCTTCCACAGTGAAACCGTGTGCTTGCTGCCTCACTCTCCTAGACCAAAGTGCTGTGTGCACGTCTGCGTGTGTGCATGTGTTTGGGCATTTTCTGAAGTTTCTGTGAAGACAATTTGATACCCCAGGAAAAAGTGTCCCTGGGGAAAGCCCAGCAGTCTTTGGCAATGCCTCCCGAGGTCGCAGGTGGGGTGCTGCAAGGCTCCCTCTCTTCCTTTCATGCCTCCTCTCTCACCTGCCCAGAGAGGGACATCTTCGGCCCAGGCAGTTCCTTGGAGGCCAGCCATCAAGGAACCACCCCTCCCTGGCACCACAGCCCCTCATGCTTCCTTGGTCTCTGGCCCTTTCCACTTCCTGACCAGCCATTTGAATGGACCCCTCGCCATGCCACACAGCTCCTTCTGGCCACATTTTCCCAATGGAGGCAACCTTGCTCACCCAGACTCTAGTCCCTGCTATCTCGAGGAGCCAGAAGAGGAAGTGCCAGGGGTGGGGACTCCAGATGGCCTAGGATGACGTGCGCATCTGGACATGGACCCCGAGAGGGAGAAGGGATGGAGAGATGTGGGCATACCTGAATTCTGCTTTCTGGAATGCCCAGTTCTTGGGCCAGTCGTTCTCTGGTGGCTATGCCAGGGTAAGGGTTCTGCTGAAAGAGCGCTTGCAGGGCGTCCTTCTGACTCAGCCTCAGAACGAGCCTCCTCCTTCGTGCACCTCCAGAGAGCAGGCCTGTGGGAGAGAAAAGGGGACCTGTGTCAGCGGGGAATCCATGGAGTTGCAAACCCATGGTGCCCGCCCAGTGGCTGTCCTCGTGCCATGCCAGGGGCTGACCCTCTCAGCGACAGGACGACTCTGCATTTGGAATGCCCTGGGTTCCCTCGGGAGAGCCAGGCCAAACCCGTGGCGCTCTGGGGGTACAAGCTCAGCTGAGAGCCAAGGCTACGGGGATCTCCCCACCGGCTGCCAATGCTGCACAGGATGCCACGCTGCCAGCATGGAAATCCCTCCACAAACAGGTGATTGTGACCAGTGCCTGCAAGGATTCTCCACCTATCGATGCCTAGGAGTCTTGATGGCTTCTACCAGGTAGACCTGGCACTCTCTGTGGAGGAGAGGAGCCTGTCTTCTGGCCTCTCCTAGTCCCGGGGCACATGCACTCTCACGATTGGAAAGGAACCGAGACAAAACAGAAACGAAGCCAGACACACACACAACACAACCCCCAACACAGAACGCACTAGGAGATTGCTCTGAAGACCCACTTTCTGGAGACAAGGACGACTGTGCTATCCCTTCTGAAGGCGCCCACCCCCCCCACACACATCCCACCCCCCACCCCCACACCCCACCCCTACCAACACCAGTCCTCCCGGGAAGATGGGCTTCCCTTTCTAGGCAGCAAAGACATGCTGCCTTGCCATGTGTCCATGGTCTTCTCTCCCTTGGGGACCCCTGAAGGGCTGGGCCCCTGTCCTATTGGAGGTGGGGTCTCTGTGGTGGCACAGAAGAGAAGCGTGTTTGGTGGTTTCAGGCACGTCTGCCGCATCCCTGAGATCTTGAGTTTGTTTCCCCCACTCGCTCCGACTCTGGGGCAACACCCATCCTTCTCCAAGGGACCCCTCCTCTAGCAGCTGGCAGCTGGCAATGTAGGGTCGTCTCCAGGTCTCCCCCTGGAAAGAGGCAAGGCAAGGGGTTCAGACCCCCAACCAAGGCTGCCTTCACAAGTGCCCTGCCTTTGGGCTGCTCCAAGGAACCTTCTTGGCAAAGAACTCAAAGAACCAAGTGGTCGCATTTTGGCACTTGCCTTTCAAGAGGCTCCCCCAACCCCACCTTAGACTCCCGTGGGACACAGTACCAGTGCTTGCGGCATCTGTGCGTCCCACGCTCTCGTTTTCCATTTGGCTCAAAGCAAAAACTCTCTTCTCTTCTTCATACCAATTGGATGTGGTGTCTTTCCCTGGACACCATAGAAGTGAGCCAGTTCCGAGGGAAAACGAACCCCAAGAGAGCAAATCTGCACCAACAACAAGCAGACAACAAAGGAAACCAACTGCAAATCCCAAGCTTGTGTCAATTGCATTGGGAACGTGACCAAATGCTCATGTTCTGTTCTCTGCAACCACGAGGTGGGACTTTTGGTAGAGAAGCCATTGATGGGCAACAGAGCAACCAACTTCCTTTTCCACTTCAAGAAACAAGCAAGCAAACCAACAGACAACCAAGCCCGGAATATGCACGTCCAATGCCCCAGCCATGGTCCGTCTCTTTCCCCAACTGATTCCACACACAAGGCCCAGCAGATCTGTCTGTGCCATCTTGCTGGACCTTGACCACCCATCTTCGTGGCGATCCACCCCGTCGGGGGTGGGGGGCATCGAGACCCTCGGATGATGCAACCCAGAGCCCAGATGCCGAGATCAACGTACCGCTTGAGCTGCTGGACGTGCTGGAGCAGCTGGAGGAATCCATGGTGGGACACCCACCCGGATGGCGCAGAAGCTGCTGTCCAACTGTTCCGTGCCCAGAAGCACGGGACTTATAAAGGGTGCAGAGGCCCCTCCCCATTTATGGAAATAGTTGTGGACCGAGGCATCACCTGGAGGATCACGTGGAAGGACTCCCTTGAGGCAGGTGGGCACTGGAATGGGAGGCCCGTTCGGAGGCTCCCAGGTCCCTTTGATGTTGCCGCCCCCACCATCCTTTCCCAGGAAGCTTGGGTTCCAGGCCTCTCCTGTTTTCACACCTTTCCACATTCCATGCATACTTTTGCTCCAGGGGGCTTTCCCAGACTCTGCGCTCTTCCCGCTCAGGTGGGGCAGTGTGCTTTCCACATCGGAGAGAGAGCCTAGAGCCCAGCTTTCCTTGTGTACGTGTCCCACTTCACTCATCCTCTCCTGGACCTCATTGCATCCCACCTGGAAAGCATTTCCTCACCTGGGGGTTGAGTGCCCGATAATTCGCACAGGAAGCTTCACTGCTGATCCAGGGTCTACCTGTGGTCCTCAGCCGTTCGGGACTTTTGCAAGTGGAACCCGAAACCCACACCCTTGCTCACGGGCCATGGGAGGACGGGAGAAAAGGGCACCCCACACTGTAGGCATCATAAGCCAGAGAATTTGCTTTCAATGCATCTCCTGGGCGACCACAAGAGGAGTAGGTTTCACCCCTCCAGTCCACCTGTAGTTAACATGAAAGAAAGAATGGAAGGAAGAAAGAAGAAAGGAAAGGGAGGAAGGAGAGGGAGAGAGGGAGGAAGGGAGGGAGAGAGGAAGGGAGGAAGGAAGGCAGGCAGAAAGAAAGAAGAAGGAAAGAAAGTAAAACAAGGAAAAGCAGAAGAAGAGGCATGAAGGAACTTAGATGTGGGATGCTGACAGAGCTGGTTTGAAAGGAATGCTTTGGATTCCAAATACAAGCACCCCGACATTTGTGTTCTGTTCAGGCTGCAGAGAACTGAGATAGTTAAGGGAGGGAACACACACGGAAACACAGAACCATCATGCACGAAGCCTTTTGCCACACGAGGGTATACATCTCAGCCATTTGGATTCACATGGGGACAATAACCTTAATTGCAAACAGCTGGGAACGGGATGACTTATGCCAATGATTCCTTAACCTAATGCTGGCCTGTGTGTGTGTGTGTGTGTGTGTGTGATCTGTGTGATTGATTTCTGTGCACCCACTAAGGACAGTGGTCAGATGGTCCCTGTGGAAGGATGCCACCAGGACGAGTAGCTGTCTGCCAGACCCAGGAGGCCCCAGGTGTTGTCTTGAGGATGTCCAGGTCCTAGTTCCCTGTCCTCAGTGCCAGAGTTCAGAGAGTGGGGGGACCATCTTGTTGGATCAGGGTGGTTTTCCCCAAGAAGGTGGACGATTGGGCTAAGGGAATCCACTGAAACGTGGGATTCAATGGCTCATCCCGCCAAGGCCCTGGCTGCCTGACTTCCACTGGCTCCCACCTGGACCACCCAGATGGTGGAAGGATGCTGGAGAGAGCGGCATCCTTGCTCTACCTGGATGCCAGGGTCTCCTGAGAAGCCACAGGTGTGTTTTGGCACAGGCCACTGGCTGACTGTAGGTTGGGGCTCCACTGCCCATCCCTGGGCTCCGAGGTCTCTCTGGAGCGGGTGGCATTGGACCGCCAAGGGGCTCAGCCACAGCACCTAGCTCTTGCTAGAGTCTGCACATGTCCTGCTGCCCACAGCAATCTGAGTGTTTCCCAGCACCCCTGATGCCGTCTTCCTCCTGCCCCGTCCTTTCCACAAGGCATCCTTTTCCAGAACTCCACTCCTACTTGCCCTGAGGCTACTGGGTTCAGACTCTTTTCCCTGAAGCCCTATCCCTCCCTGTGTGGCTCTTGAAACAGACTCTTCCTTTCTGTTGAAAAAGAAGAGAGTGAGAGGGAGATAGAGTGAGAGAGAGAGCGAGAGAGAATGAGACAGAGCCAATACTGTCTATTGCTCGAGAGCTGTGGAGAAAGGGGAGCCCAGGGAGTGACTGGGAGGGATCTGAGGACTCATTGCATCCACAGAGATAAGTCCTATAGACCTAGACGCCCAGATGCAGTTGTAGCAAGAGACTCAGCTACCTTGGTGTCTACACATTCAAGTGGCAACTCTCAGAAGGGTTCCTACTTCCTGCAACTGCCACAGGCATGTTGCACATGCTGCATGAACTGCGTGAGTGGAGAATCCCTCCACACAGAGTGTACAAGGGACTTATCTTCAGAACCCTTTTGGAAAGAAGCAGTGGAAGAGATCACCTGCCACAACGTTAGGATTCCACGTGCATTTGGGTTTTGAGTTCCTTTGGACATGGCTTGCGTTGTAACTCGGCCCACTTTTTAGACAGGTGGGGGGGCAGTAAGGAGAGAGGCAGAGAGAGAGTGAGTCGGAGAGAGAGAGAGAGGTGACTTGCCTGCATAATACTATCCTGTGCACATTTGGGACTCGGGAGTCTGGTACTGAAAGTGCTGGGATAGCTGTGTCCGTGTGCACAATGGCTATGCCCTCAAGGAATCGGACCAAACCGCGCCCCAGACAGCAAGTGAAGGTTGTCAGGAAGAGAGTGCTTTTGTGATTCCACTAGGGGGTGTGTGTGGTGGAAGCTGAGGGCCTAGACAGGGGCATCTGGACCCCTTTCCCATGCTATCCCAGGCCAAGGGAGGGGTTTCCCCCGTGTGAGGAGCCGCTGGAACGATGGGGGGCACAATACAAAGGGACGAAAGGCCAGGCAAGGACTTGCATGGAGTGCCAACATTTATTGATTGGATCAATGGAACGTCACAGATGAGGGGCAATGGCAGATCAGAGTGGGCTCTTCCTCCCTGTCGTTGGAAGGCTGGAAGGCTTGGAGGCTTGCGGGAGATGCCCCTCCTGAGGCCCATGCATCCTGACGGTCCGTGGGCAGCTCGGCAAGGCTCAGGGATGCGATGAGAGCCCGTTGCCAGCACCAGTCTTGCTGCCTCGGTCCTGCTGTGGGACGCGCCCATGAGTGTGGCCGTCTCCTCTCTTCTCTCCCCAGTGGCTCTTGGTTGCAGGCAAGAAGGCCTGAAAGGGGCTCAGGGGAAGGCACTCCTGCCTGCCCCTAAGCCTGAGGCCCTGGGGAGCCTGGCAGCATGTCGAGCAGGGCCTGGAATTCCTCCTCGCTGAGGGGTGATTCCAGGGTTGCCCCAAGTTCCTCTTGCTCTGCGTCCACATTCAGCAAAGATCCTGCCTTGTGCAACATGTCTGTGTCAGACAAGAGTTCATCCAGGAGGCTGGAGCAGCCTGGAAGGGCTGCATGCTGGGGCTGGGGTTGGGGCTCCAGTGGGGGGGCCGGCTCATCCCCTGAGGGTGCCCACTGCTGCTGCCACACGTGGGCCTCGGGCTGTACAGGGGGCAGGACAGCCCCTTGGCCAGGCAGCCCACTGGGGATGACAGCGTGGGAGACCTCATCCCAGGGCACACTTCCCGAGGGAGGGGGTGGGGACTGGCTCCCCAGGAGAGCCGCCGGGCTGGGCTGGACCACCATGAACATCAAGGGCTGGCCCACACAGGCCCCAGAGCTGGCCCCAGGCACCACGAAGGTGGGGGCATAACCAGGAGCTGCTGCAGCCAAGGCTGGCACGCTTTCAGGTGGCTGCGAGGCAGGTGCATGACGAGAGCTGCTGTGGACGGTGGGCAGGGGGCTGTGGTCCCATGGAGCAGGCGTGGCGGCAGTTGCTGGGGGGACTTCGGCCAGCGCACTCCCAGGCCCTCTAGCCCTCTGCTCTGGGTGCCGAGCTCTTCGGTTCTGAAACCATACCTAGGGAAGCACACGGGGAGAGAGGCCCATCAGAGGTGTGACACTCCAGATCGCCTCGCCACTGGCCCGTCCCCCGCCCCACCACGCTTCGCCCCGTCTAACCTGCCCTGCCCTCCAATCTGTCAGGCACAGGGCAAGTTTCGGTGGGCCTTAGCTCGGGGCAATTTCCCCTAGACCTGTCGCCTTGGCCCTTGACAATGAGGGCGACCATCAGGGCAACCCAGGACCACCCAGCCCAGCTTGGAGGAGGGTCCCCATCGATTGGCTCCCACGGCAGCTCCCCCCCTCCCCCCGGCTGCCCAGCACCTCCATTGCCCTCTCCCATTCTGGAAGTGGATGCCTTCAGATCAGCCCCATGAGCCAACTGCTAGGGCCAAGAGAACCCCCTCCCCAAACCCCTGCCCTCCCACCCCCACCAGAAGCCTACGTCCACCCAGGGCTCACCACTCCTTGCCCATGGGACCCGTCATGTTCCACCCACTGGGGGACAGCTTACCTGGATGCGAGGTTCCGGAATGCCTGTCTGCCGAGCCAATTCTTCCCTGGCGGCAATACCTGGCAAGCGATCCCTCTCAAAGGCCTGCACAAGGATTCTGGTTTGAGAAGGACAGATGAAGGTCCTCTTTCTCCTGGCCTCTCGTCCCACACTTCCTAGAGGAGAACACACACAGAAGAGAGCCCATTTAGGCCGACTGCACAGTGCCTGCAGAGGCAGTGTGTGCGACGTAGCACACGCAGTGTCCCGGAGAGAGGTGGACCTTTGCCCTGCTGGCTACGTACCTTGAGTGGAAGCCTGAGGTGGTGGTGGCAGCGGGGGTGGCTGAGGCTGCCCTTCTTGGCAGACAGCCTCAGACAGCAATCGGCTCTGCTTTAGACGTCTTCTTCGTTGGTTTTGAAACCAGACCTAGGCACAAAGAGAGAGTTCACTGTCACTCCGTGCTGCCCCACATACCTCCAAGATCGACTGCAGGGAGGCACCCTCGGACACAAGAACCAACGCGCCAGCCAGCCAGCTGCTGGAAATGCACTGGGGCCCGTCTGCTCCCAGTGGAAAGAGGTAGGATTCAAAGGGACTGGACTCTCGGGAGAAGCTCGAGCCCTGCTTTCCTCTCTGGGGAAGTGCACAGGATTCCACAGGGCACAACCTGTGTCCGTGAAAATCATCTTTTCTCCTCTAGTCACCAAGCTGGAGTCCAAAGGCATGGCCTGTGACAGAGGAGGAGACAATGCCTGCTTTCCCAGGGTCAGGATGAGATTGCTACCACTCTCTCTCTCTCTGCCTCTAGTTCTGTGGCCCTCTCTCTCTATTTCATTCTCTCTCCCTCTCTCTTTCTCTGTGTGTGTGTGCCTCTGTCTCTCTCTTCCTGTGTCTCTCCCTCCCTCCCTGTCTCTGTCCCTGTCTCTGCCCCTCTCTTTCTCTGCCCCTCTGTCCCTCCTCTCTTTCTCTCCCCCTGACCGCGTTCCCACCCAAACGACCAGTTTCTCTGTGGGTCCTTTGGGATCTGAACCCAATGCTCTCCATCGCGCTTTGGATGTCTGTCTCTGTCGCGCTCCTCCGCACGCCCCACTGCAATGGCGGCCCTGTCTCTGTCTCAGGCTCTCTCTCTCCTCTGCCTCTCAGCTGGTCTCCTTGCCTCCTCTTTGGCATGTTCCAGGCCTGATTCCTGCTTGCCTGCCTCTCTTCTGTCCCTCCAGGCGGTACTGTTTCCTCACGCACGATAACATCCACTGGCCACAGCCCCCATCCAAATCAAACGTGCCCTGCTGCCTGGGAGCTGCTCGTTGTCAGTTACCTCTCAGCAACTGCATGCCTCTGTCACGTGGACGTCAGGAAGCTCTTGTGTCCCTGCTCCCCATCTTCACCATCCGTGTCCTCGTCTTCCACAGTGAAACCGTGTGCTTGCTGCCTCACTCTCCTAGACCAAAGTGCTGTGTGCACGTCTGCGTGTGTGCATGTGTTTGGGCATTTTCTGAAGTTTCTGTGAAGACAATTTGATACCCCAGGAAAAAGTGTCCCTGGGGAAAGCCCAGCAGTCTTTGGCAATGCCTCCCGAGGTCGCAGGTGGGGTGCTGCAAGGCTCCCTCTCTTCCTTTCATGCCTCCTCTCTCACCTGCCCAGAGAGGGACATCTTCGGCCCAGGCAGTTCCTTGGAGGCCAGCCATCAAGGAACCACCCCTCCCTGGCACCACAGCCCCTCATGCTTCCTTGGTCTCTGGCCCTTTCCACTTCCTGACCAGCCATTTGAATGGACCCCTCGCCATGCCACACAGCTCCTTCTGGCCACATTTTCCCAATGGAGGCAACCTTGCTCACCCAGACTCTAGTCCCTGCTATCTCGAGGAGCCAGAAGAGGAAGTGCCAGGGGTGGGGACTCCAGATGGCCTAGGATGACGTGCGCATCTGGACATGGACCCCGAGAGGGAGAAGGGATGGAGAGATGTGGGCATACCTGAATTCTGCTTTCTGGAATGCCCAGTTCTTGGGCCAGTCGTTCTCTGGTGGCTATGCCAGGGTAAGGGTTCTGCTGAAAGAGCGCTTGCAGGGCGTCCTTCTGACTCAGCCTCAGAACGAGCCTCCTCCTTCGTGCACCTCCAGAGAGCAGGCCTGTGGGAGAGAAAAGGGGACCTGTGTCAGCGGGGAATCCATGGAGTTGCAAACCCATGGTGCCCGCCCAGTGGCTGTCCTCGTGCCATGCCAGGGGCTGACCCTCTCAGCGACAGGACGACTCTGCATTTGGAATGCCCTGGGTTCCCTCGGGAGAGCCAGGCCAAACCCGTGGCGCTCTGGGGGTACAAGCTCAGCTGAGAGCCAAGGCTACGGGGATCTCCCCACCGGCTGCCAATGCTGCACAGGATGCCACGCTGCCAGCATGGAAATCCCTCCACAAACAGGTGATTGTGACCAGTGCCTGCAAGGATTCTCCACCTATCGATGCCTAGGAGTCTTGATGGCTTCTACCAGGTAGACCTGGCACTCTCTGTGGAGGAGAGGAGCCTGTCTTCTGGCCTCTCCTAGTCCCGGGGCACATCCACTCTCACGATTGGAAAGGAACCGAGACAAAACAGAAACGAAGCCAGACACACACACAACACAACCCCCAACACAGAACGCACTAGGAGATTGCTCTGAAGACCCACTTTCTGGAGACAAGGACGACTGTGCTATCCCTTCTGAAGGCGCCCACCCCCCCCACACACATCCCACCCCCCACCCCCACACCCCACCCCTACCAACACCAGTCCTCCCGGGAAGATGGGCTTCCCTTTCTAGGCAGCAAAGACATGCTGCCTTGCCATGTGTCCATGGTCTTCTCTCCCTTGGGGACCCCTGAAGGGCTGGGCCCCTGTCCTATTGGAGGTGGGGTCTCTGTGGTGGCACAGAAGAGAAGCGTGTTTGGTGGTTTCAGGCACGTCTGCCGCATCCCTGAGATCTTGAGTTTGTTTCCCCCACTCGCTCCGACTCTGGGGCAACACCCATCCTTCTCCAAGGGACCCCTCCTCTAGCAGCTGGCAGCTGGCAATGTAGGCTCGTCTCCAGGTCTCCCCCTGGAAAGAGGCAAGGCAAGGGGTTCAGACCCCCAACCAAGGCTGCCTTCACAAGTGCCCTGCCTTTGGGCTGCTCCAAGGAACCTTCTTGGCAAAGAACTCAAAGAACCAAGTGGTCGCATTTTGGCACTTGCCTTTCAAGAGGCTCCCCCAACCCCACCTTAGACTCCCGTGGGACACAGTACCAGTGCTTGCGGCATCTGTGCGTCCCACGCTCTCGTTTTCCATTTGGCTCAAAGCAAAAACTCTCTTCTCTTCTTCATACCAATTGGATGTGGTGTCTTTCCCTGGACACCATAGAAGTGAGCCAGTTCCGAGGGAAAACGAACCCCAAGAGAGCAAATCTGCACCAACAACAAGCAGACAACAAAGGAAACCAACTGCAAATCCCAAGCTTGTGTCAATTGCATTGGGAACGTGACCAAATGCTCATGTTCTGTTCTCTGCAACCACGAGGTGGGACTTTTGGTAGAGAAGCCATTGATGGGCAACAGAGCAACCAACTTCCTTTTCCATTTCAAGAAACAAGCAAGCAAACCAACAGACAACCAAGCCCGGAATATGCACGTCCAATGCCCCAGCCATGGTCCGTCTCTTTCCCCAACTGATTCCACACACAAGGCCCAGCAGATCTGTCTGTGCCATCTTGCTGGACCTTGACCACCCATCTTCGTGGCGATCCACCCCGTCGGGGGTGGGGGGCATCGAGACCCTCGGATGATGCAACCCAGAGCCCAGATGCCGAGATCAACGTACCGCTTGAGCTGCTGGACGTGCTGGAGCAGCTGGAGGAATCCATGGTGGGACACCCACCCGGATGGCGCAGAAGCTGCTGTCCAACTGTTCCGTGCCCAGAAGCACGGGACTTATAAAGGGTGCAGAGGCCCCTCCCCATTTATGGAAATAGTTGTGGACCGAGGCATCACCTGGAGGATCACGTGGAAGGACTCCCTTGAGGCAGGTGGGCACTGGAATGGGAGGCCCGTTCGGAGGCTCCCAGGTCCCTTTGATGTTGCCGCCCCCACCATCCTTTCCCAGGAAGCTTGGGTTCCAGGCCTCTCCTGTTTTCACACCTTTCCACATTCCATGCATACTTTTGCTCCAGGGGGCTTTCCCAGACTCTGCGCTCTTCCCGCTCAGGTGGGGCAGTGTGCTTTCCACATCGGAGAGAGAGCCTAGAGCCCAGCTTTCCTTGTGTACGTGTCCCACTTCACTCATCCTCTCCTGGACCTCATTGCATCCCACCTGGAAAGCATTTCCTCACCTGGGGGTTGAGTGCCCGATAATTCGCACAGGAAGCTTCACTGCTGATCCAGGGTCTACCTGTGGTCCTCAGCCGTTCGGGACTTTTGCAAGTGGAACCCGAAACCCACACCCTTGCTCACGGGCCATGGGAGGACGGGAGAAAAGGGCACCCCACACTGTAGGCATCATAAGCCAGAGAATTTGCTTTCAATGCATCTCCTGGGCGACCACAAGAGGAGTAGGTTTCACCCCTCCAGTCCACCTGTAGTTAACATGAAAGAAAGAATGGAAGGAAGAAAGAAGAAAGGAAAGGGAGGAAGGAGAGGGAGAGAGGGAGGAAGGGAGGGAGAGAGGAAGGGAGGAAGGAAGGCAGGCAGAAAGAAAGAAGAAGGAAAGAAAGTAAAACAAGGAAAAGCAGAAGAAGAGGCATGAAGGAACTTAGATGTGGGATGCTGACAGAGCTGGTTTGAAAGGAATGCTTTGGATTCCAAATACAAGCACCCCGACATTTGTGTTCTGTTCAGGCTGCAGAGAACTGAGATAGTTAAGGGAGAGAACACACACGGAAACACAGAACCATCATGCACGAAGCCTTTTGCCACACGAGGGTATACATCTCAGCCATTTGGATTCACATGGGGACAATAACCTTAATTGCAAACAGCTGGGAACGGGATGACTTATGCCAATGATTCCTTAACCTAATGCTGGCCTGTGTGTGTGTGTGTGTGTGTGTGTGATCTGTGTGATTGATTTCTGTGCACCCACTAAGGACAGTGGTCAGATGGTCCCTGTGGAAGGATGCCACCAGGACGAGTAGCTGTCTGCCAGACCCAGGAGGCCCCAGGTGTTGTCTTGAGGATGTCCAGGTCCTAGTTCCCTGTCCTCAGTGCCAGAGTTCAGAGAGTGGGGGGACCATCTTGTTGGATCAGGGTGGTTTTCCCCAAGAAGGTGGACGATTGGGCTAAGGGAATCCACTGAAACGTGGGATTCAATGGCTCATCCCGCCAAGGCCCTGGCTGCCTGACTTCCACTGGCTCCCACCTGGACCACCCAGATGGTGGAAGGATGCTGGAGAGAGCGGCATCCTTGCTCTACCTGGATGCCAGGGTCTCCTGAGAAGCCACAGGTGTGTTTTGGCACAGGCCACTGGCTGACTGTAGGTTGGGGCTCCACTGCCCATCCCTGGGCTCCGAGGTCTCTCTGGAGCGGGTGGCATTGGACCGCCAAGGGGCTCAGCCACAGCACCTAGCTCTTGCTAGAGTCTGCACATGTCCTGCTGCCCACAGCAATCTGAGTGTTTCCCAGCACCCCTGATGCCGTCTTCCTCCTGCCCCGTCCTTTCCACAAGGCATCCTTTTCCAGAACTCCACTCCTACTTGCCCTGAGGCTACTGGGTTCAGACTCTTTTCCCTGAAGCCCTATCCCTCCCTGTGTGGCTCTTGAAACAGACTCTTCCTTTCTGTTGAAAAAGAAGAGAGTGAGAGGGAGATAGAGTGAGAGAGAGAGCGAGAGAGAATGAGACAGAGCCAATACTGTCTATTGCTCGAGAGCTGTGGAGAAAGGGGAGCCCAGGGAGTGACTGGGAGGGATCTGAGGACTCATTGCATCCACAGAGATAAGTCCTATAGACCTAGACGCCCAGATGCAGTTGTAGCAAGAGACTCAGCTACCTTGGTGTCTACACATTCAAGTGGCAACTCTCAGAAGGGTTCCTACTTCCTGCAACTGCCACAGGCATGTTGCACATGCTGCATGAACTGCGTGAGTGGAGAATCCCTCCACACAGAGTGTACAAGGGACTTATCTTCAGAACCCTTTTGGAAAGAAGCAGTGGAAGAGATCACCTGCCACAACGTTAGGATTCCACGTGCATTTGGGTTTTGAGTTCCTTTGGACATGGCTTGCGTTGTAACTCGGCCCACTTTTTAGACAGGTGGGGGGGCAGTAAGGAGAGAGGCAGAGAGAGAGTGAGTCAGAGAGAGAGAGAGAGGTGACTTGCCTGCATAATACTATCCTGTGCACATTTGGGACTCGGGAGTCTGGTACTGAAAGTGCTGGGATAGCTGTGTCCGTGTGCACAATGGCTATGCCCTCAAGGAATCGGACCAAACCGCGCCCCAGACAGCAAGTGAAGGTTGTCAGGAAGAGAGTGCTTTTGTGATTCCACTAGGGGGTGTGTGTGGTGGAAGCTGAGGGCCTAGACAGGGGCATCTGGACCCCTTTCCCATGCTATCCCAGGCCAAGGGAGGGGTTTCCCCCGTGTGAGGAGCCGCTGGAACGATGGGGGGCACAATACAAAGGGACCAAAGGCCAGGCAAGGACTTGCATGGAGTGCCAACATTTATTGATTGGATCAATGGAACGTCACAGATGAGGGGCAATGGCAGATCAGAGTGGGCTCTTCCTCCCTGTCGCTGGAAGGCTGGAAGGCTTGGAGGCTTGCGGGAGATGCCCCTCCTGAGGCCCATGCATCCTGACGGTCCGTGGGCAGCTCGGCAAGGCTCAGGGATGCGATGAGAGCCCGTTGCCAGCACCAGTCTTGCTGCCTCGGTCCTGCTGTGGGACGCGCCCATGAGTGTGGCCGTCTCCTCTCTTCTCTCCCCAGTGGCTCTTGGTTGCAGGCAAGAAGGCCTGAAAGGGGCTCAGGGGAAGGCACTCCTGCCTGCCCCTAAGCCTGAGGCCCTGGGGAGCCTGGCAGCATGTCGAGCAGGGCCTGGAATTCCTCCTCGCTGAGGGGTGATTCCAGGGTTGCCCCAAGTTCCTCTTGCTCTGCGTCCACATTCAGCAAAGATCCTGCCTTGTGCAACATGTCTGTGTCAGACAAGAGTTCATCCAGGAGGCTGGAGCAGCCTGGAAGGGCTGCATGCTGGGGCTGGGGTTGGGGCTCCAGTGGGGGGGCCGGCTCATCCCCTGAGGGTGCCCACTGCTGCTGCCACACGTGGGCCTCGGGCTGTACAGGGGGCAGGACAGCCCCTTGGCCAGGCAGCCCACTGGGGATGACAGCGTGGGAGACCTCATCCCAGGGCACACTTCCCGAGGGAGGGGGTGGGGACTGGCTCCCCAGGAGAGCCGCCGGGCTGGGCTGGACCACCATGAACATCAAGGGCTGGCCCACACAGGCCCCAGAGCTGGCCCCAGGCACCACGAAGGTGGGGGCATAACCAGGAGCTGCTGCAGCCAAGGCTGGCACGCTTTCAGGTGGCTGCGAGGCAGGTGCATGACGAGAGCTGCTGTGGACGGTGGGCAGGGGGCTGTGGTCCCATGGAGCAGGCGTGGCGGCGGTTGCTGGGGGGACTTCGGCCAGCGCACTCCCAGGCCCTCTAGCCCTCTGCTCTGGGTGCCGAGCTCTTCGGTTCTGAAACCATACCTAGGGAAGCACACGGGGAGAGAGGCCCATCAGAGGTGTGACACTCCAGATCGCCTCGCCACTGGCCCGTCCCCCGCCCCACCACGCTTCGCCCCGTCTAACCTGCCCTGCCCTCCAATCTGTCAGGCACAGGGCAAGTTTCGGTGGGCCTTAGCTCGGGGCAATTTCCCCTAGACCTGTCGCCTTGGCCCTTGACAATGAGGGCGACCATCAGGGCAACCCAGGACCACCCAGCCCAGCTTGGAGGAGGGTCCCCATCGATTGGCTCCCACGGCAGCTCCCCCCCTCCCCCCGGCTGCCCTGCACCTCCATTGCCCTCTCCCATTCTGGAAGTGGATGCCTTCAGATCAGCCCCATGAGCCAACTGCTAGGGCCAAGAGAACCCCCTCCCCAAACCCCTGCCCTCCCACCCCCACCAGAAGCCTACGTCCACCCAGGGCTCACCACTCCTTGCCCATGGGACCCGTCATGTTCCACCCACTGGGGGACAGCTTACCTGGATGCGAGGTTCCGGAATGCCTGTCTGCCGAGCCAATTCTTCCCTGGCGGCAATACCTGGCAAGCGATCCCTCTCAAAGGCCTGCACAAGGATTCTGGTTTGAGAAGGACAGATGAAGGTCCTCTTTCTCCTGGCCTCTCGTCCCACACTTCCTAGAGGAGAACACACACAGAAGAGAGCCCATTTAGGCCGACTGCACAGTGCCTGCAGAGGCAGTGTGTGCGACGTAGCACACGCAGTGTCCCGGAGAGAGGTGGACCTTTGCCCTGCTGGCTACGTACCTTGAGTGGAAGCCTGAGGTGGTGGTGGCAGCGGGGGTGGCTGAGGCTGCCCTTCTTGGCAGACAGCCTCAGACAGCAATCGGCTCTGCTTTAGACGTCTTCTTCGTTGGTTTTGAAACCAGACCTAGGCACAAAGAGAGAGTTCACTGTCACTCCGTGCTGCCCCACATACCTCCAAGATCGACTGCAGGGAGGCACCCTCGGACACAAGAACCAACGCGCCAGCCAGCCAGCTGCTGGAAATGCACTGGGGCCCGTCTGCTCCCAGTGGAAAGAGGTAGGATTCAAAGGGACTGGACTCTCGGGAGAAGCTCGAGCCCTGCTTTCCTCTCTGGGGAAGTGCACAGCATTCCACAGGGCACAACCTGTGTCCGTGAAAATCATCTTTTCTCCTCTAGTCACCAAGCTGGAGTCCAAAGGCATGGCCTGTGACAGAGGAGGAGACAATGCCTGCTTTCCCAGGGTCAGGATGAGATTGCTACCACTCTCTCTCTCTCTGCCTCTAGTTCTGTGGCCCTCTCTCTCTATTTCATTCTCTCTCCCTCTCTCTTTCTCTGTGTGTGTGTGCCTCTGTCTCTCTCTTCCTGTGTCTCTCCCTCCCTCCCTGTCTCTGTCCCTGTCTCTGCCCCTCTCTTTCTCTGCCCCTCTGTCCCTCCTCTCTTTCTCTCCCCCTGACCGCGTTCCCACCCAAACGACCAGTTTCTCTGTGGGTCCTTTGGGATCTGAACCCAATGCTCTCCATCGCGCTTTGGATGTCTGTCTCTGTCGCGCTCCTCCGCACGCCCCACTGCAATGGCGGCCCTGTCTCTGTCTCAGGCTCTCTCTCTCCTCTGCCTCTCAGCTGGTCTCCTTGCCTCCTCTTTGGCATGTTCCAGGCCTGATTCCTGCTTGCCTGCCTCTCTTCTGTCCCTCCAGGCGGTACTGTTTCCTCACGCACGATAACATCCACTGGCCACAGCCCCCATCCAAATCAAACGTGCCCTGCTGCCTGGGAGCTGCTCGTTGTCAGTTACCTCTCAGCAACTGCATGCCTCTGTCACGTGGACGTCAGGAAGCTCTTGTGTCCCTGCTCCCCATCTTCACCATCCGTGTCCTCGTCTTCCACAGTGAAACCGTGTGCTTGCTGCCTCACTCTCCTAGACCAAAGTGCTGTGTGCACGTCTGCGTGTGTGCATGTGTTTGGGCATTTTCTGAAGTTTCTGTGAAGACAATTTGATACCCCAGGAAAAAGTGTCCCTGGGGAAAGCCCAGCAGTCTTTGGCAATGCCTCCCGAGGTCGCAGGTGGGGTGCTGCAAGGCTCCCTCTCTTCCTTTCATGCCTCCTCTCTCACCTGCCCAGAGAGGGACATCTTCGGCCCAGGCAGTTCCTTGGAGGCCAGCCATCAAGGAACCACCCCTCCCTGGCACCACAGCCCCTCATGCTTCCTTGGTCTCTGGCCCTTTCCACTTCCTGACCAGCCATTTGAATGGACCCCTCGCCATGCCACACAGCTCCTTCTGGCCACATTTTCCCAATGGAGGCAACCTTGCTCACCCAGACTCTAGTCCCTGCTATCTCGAGGAGCCAGAAGAGGAAGTGCCAGGGGTGGGGACTCCAGATGGCCTAGGATGACGTGCGCATCTGGACATGGACCCCGAGAGGGAGAAGGGATGGAGAGATGTGGGCATACCTGAATTCTGCTTTCTGGAATGCCCAGTTCTTGGGCCAGTCGTTCTCTGGTGGCTATGCCAGGGTAAGGGTTCTGCTGAAAGAGCGCTTGCAGGGCGTCCTTCTGACTCAGCCTCAGAACGAGCCTCCTCCTTCGTGCACCTCCAGAGAGCAGGCCTGTGGGAGAGAAAAGGGGACCTGTGTCAGCGGGGAATCCATGGAGTTGCAAACCCATGGTGCCCGCCCAGTGGCTGTCCTCGTGCCATGCCAGGGGCTGACCCTCTCAGCGACAGGACGACTCTGCATTTGGAATGCCCTGGGTTCCCTCGGGAGAGCCAGGCCAAACCCGTGGCGCTCTGGGGGTACAAGCTCAGCTGAGAGCCAAGGCTACGGGGATCTCCCCACCGGCTGCCAATGCTGCACAGGATGCCACGCTGCCAGCATGGAAATCCCTCCACAAACAGGTGATTGTGACCAGTGCCTGCAAGGATTCTCCACCTATCGATGCCTAGGAGTCTTGATGGCTTCTACCAGGTAGACCTGGCACTCTCTGTGGAGGAGAGGAGCCTGTCTTCTGGCCTCTCCTAGTCCCGGGGCACATCCACTCTCACGATTGGAAAGGAACCGAGACAAAACAGAAACGAAGCCAGACACACACACAACACAACCCCCAACACAGAACGCACTAGGAGATTGCTCTGAAGACCCACTTTCTGGAGACAAGGACGACTGTGCTATCCCTTCTGAAGGCGCCCACCCCCCCCACACACATCCCACCCCCCACCCCCACACCCCACCCCTACCAACACCAGTCCTCCCGGGAAGATGGGCTTCCCTTTCTAGGCAGCAAAGACATGCTGCCTTGCCATGTGTCCATGGTCTTCTCTCCCTTGGGGACCCCTGAAGGGCTGGGCCCCTGTCCTATTGGAGGTGGGGTCTCTGTGGTGGCACAGAAGAGAAGCGTGTTTGGTGGTTTCAGGCACGTCTGCCGCATCCCTGAGATCTTGAGTTTGTTTCCCCCACTCGCTCCGACTCTGGGGCAACACCCATCCTTCTCCAAGGGACCCCTCCTCTAGCAGCTGGCAGCTGGCAATGTAGGCTCGTCTCCAGGTCTCCCCCTGGAAAGAGGCAAGGCAAGGGGTTCAGACCCCCAACCAAGGCTGCCTTCACAAGTGCCCTGCCTTTGGGCTGCTCCAAGGAACCTTCTTGGCAAAGAACTCAAAGAACCAAGTGGTCGCATTTTGGCACTTGCCTTTCAAGAGGCTCCCCCAACCCCACCTTAGACTCCCGTGGGACACAGTACCAGTGCTTGCGGCATCTGTGCGTCCCACGCTCTCGTTTTCCATTTGGCTCAAAGCAAAAACTCTCTTCTCTTCTTCATACCAATTGGATGTGGTGTCTTTCCCTGGACACCATAGAAGTGAGCCAGTTCCGAGGGAAAACGAACCCCAAGAGAGCAAATCTGCACCAACAACAAGCAGACAACAAAGGAAACCAACTGCAAATCCCAAGCTTGTGTCAATTGCATTGGGAACGTGACCAAATGCTCATGTTCTGTTCTCTGCAACCACGAGGTGGGACTTTTGGTAGAGAAGCCATTGATGGGCAACAGAGCAACCAACTTCCTTTTCCATTTCAAGAAACAAGCAAGCAAACCAACAGACAACCAAGCCCGGAATATGCACGTCCAATGCCCCAGCCATGGTCCGTCTCTTTCCCCAACTGATTCCACACACAAGGCCCAGCAGATCTGTCTGTGCCATCTTGCTGGACCTTGACCACCCATCTTCGTGGCGATCCACCCCGTCGGGGGTGGGGGGCATCGAGACCCTCGGATGATGCAACCCAGAGCCCAGATGCCGAGATCAACGTACCGCTTGAGCTGCTGGACGTGCTGGAGCAGCTGGAGGAATCCATGGTGGGACACCCACCCGGATGGCGCAGAAGCTGCTGTCCAACTGTTCCGTGCCCAGAAGCACGGGACTTATAAAGGGTGCAGAGGCCCCTCCCCATTTATGGAAATAGTTGTGGACCGAGGCATCACCTGGAGGATCACGTGGAAGGACTCCCTTGAGGCAGGTGGGCACTGGAATGGGAGGCCCGTTCGGAGGCTCCCAGGTCCCTTTGATGTTGCCGCCCCCACCATCCTTTCCCAGGAAGCTTGGGTTCCAGGCCTCTCCTGTTTTCACACCTTTCCACATTCCATGCATACTTTTGCTCCAGGGGGCTTTCCCAGACTCTGCGCTCTTCCCGCTCAGGTGGGGCAGTGTGCTTTCCACATCGGAGAGAGAGCCTAGAGCCCAGCTTTCCTTGTGTACGTGTCCCACTTCACTCATCCTCTCCTGGACCTCATTGCATCCCACCTGGAAAGCATTTCCTCACCTGGGGGTTGAGTGCCCGATAATTCGCACAGGAAGCTTCACTGCTGATCCAGGGTCTACCTGTGGTCCTCAGCCGTTCGGGACTTTTGCAAGTGGAACCCGAAACCCACACCCTTGCTCACGGGCCATGGGAGGACGGGAGAAAAGGGCACCCCACACTGTAGGCATCATAAGCCAGAGAATTTGCTTTCAATGCATCTCCTGGGCGACCACAAGAGGAGTAGGTTTCACCCCTCCAGTCCACCTGTAGTTAACATGAAAGAAAGAATGGAAGGAAGAAAGAAGAAAGGAAAGGGAGGAAGGAGAGGGAGAGAGGGAGGAAGGGAGGGAGAGAGGAAGGGAGGAAGGAAGGCAGGCAGAAAGAAAGAAGAAGGAAAGAAAGTAAAACAAGGAAAAGCAGAAGAAGAGGCATGAAGGAACTTAGATGTGGGATGCTGACAGAGCTGGTTTGAAAGGAATGCTTTGGATTCCAAATACAAGCACCCCGACATTTGTGTTCTGTTCAGGCTGCAGAGAACTGAGATAGTTAAGGGAGAGAACACACACGGAAACACAGAACCATCATGCACGAAGCCTTTTGCCACACGAGGGTATACATCTCAGCCATTTGGATTCACATGGGGACAATAACCTTAATTGCAAACAGCTGGGAACGGGATGACTTATGCCAATGATTCCTTAACCTAATGCTGGCCTGTGTGTGTGTGTGTGTGTGTGTGTGATCTGTGTGATTGATTTCTGTGCACCCACTAAGGACAGTGGTCAGATGGTCCCTGTGGAAGGATGCCACCAGGACGAGTAGCTGTCTGCCAGACCCAGGAGGCCCCAGGTGTTGTCTTGAGGATGTCCAGGTCCTAGTTCCCTGTCCTCAGTGCCAGAGTTCAGAGAGTGGGGGGACCATCTTGTTGGATCAGGGTGGTTTTCCCCAAGAAGGTGGACGATTGGGCTAAGGGAATCCACTGAAACGTGGGATTCAATGGCTCATCCCGCCAAGGCCCTGGCTGCCTGACTTCCACTGGCTCCCACCTGGACCACCCAGATGGTGGAAGGATGCTGGAGAGAGCGGCATCCTTGCTCTACCTGGATGCCAGGGTCTCCTGAGAAGCCACAGGTGTGTTTTGGCACAGGCCACTGGCTGACTGTAGGTTGGGGCTCCACTGCCCATCCCTGGGCTCCGAGGTCTCTCTGGAGCGGGTGGCATTGGACCGCCAAGGGGCTCAGCCACAGCACCTAGCTCTTGCTAGAGTCTGCACATGTCCTGCTGCCCACAGCAATCTGAGTGTTTCCCAGCACCCCTGATGCCGTCTTCCTCCTGCCCCGTCCTTTCCACAAGGCATCCTTTTCCAGAACTCCACTCCTACTTGCCCTGAGGCTACTGGGTTCAGACTCTTTTCCCTGAAGCCCTATCCCTCCCTGTGTGGCTCTTGAAACAGACTCTTCCTTTCTGTTGAAAAAGAAGAGAGTGAGAGGGAGATAGAGTGAGAGAGAGAGCGAGAGAGAATGAGACAGAGCCAATACTGTCTATTGCTCGAGAGCTGTGGAGAAAGGGGAGCCCAGGGAGTGACTGGGAGGGATCTGAGGACTCATTGCATCCACAGAGATAAGTCCTATAGACCTAGACGCCCAGATGCAGTTGTAGCAAGAGACTCAGCTACCTTGGTGTCTACACATTCAAGTGGCAACTCTCAGAAGGGTTCCTACTTCCTGCAACTGCCACAGGCATGTTGCACATGCTGCATGAACTGCGTGAGTGGAGAATCCCTCCACACAGAGTGTACAAGGGACTTATCTTCAGAACCCTTTTGGAAAGAAGCAGTGGAAGAGATCACCTGCCACAACGTTAGGATTCCACGTGCATTTGGGTTTTGAGTTCCTTTGGACATGGCTTGCGTTGTAACTCGGCCCACTTTTTAGACAGGTGGGGGGGCAGTAAGGAGAGAGGCAGAGAGAGAGTGAGTCAGAGAGAGAGAGAGAGGTGACTTGCCTGCATAATACTATCCTGTGCACATTTGGGACTCGGGAGTCTGGTACTGAAAGTGCTGGGATAGCTGTGTCCGTGTGCACAATGGCTATGCCCTCAAGGAATCGGACCAAACCGCGCCCCAGACAGCAAGTGAAGGTTGTCAGGAAGAGAGTGCTTTTGTGATTCCACTAGGGGGTGTGTGTGGTGGAAGCTGAGGGCCTAGACAGGGGCATCTGGACCCCTTTCCCATGCTATCCCAGGCCAAGGGAGGGGTTTCCCCCGTGTGAGGAGCCGCTGGAACGATGGGGGGCACAATACAAAGGGACCAAAGGCCAGGCAAGGACTTGCATGGAGTGCCAACATTTATTGATTGGATCAATGGAACGTCACAGATGAGGGGCAATGGCAGATCAGAGTGGGCTCTTCCTCCCTGTCGCTGGAAGGCTGGAAGGCTTGGAGGCTTGCGGGAGATGCCCCTCCTGAGGCCCATGCATCCTGACGGTCCGTGGGCAGCTCGGCAAGGCTCAGGGATGCGATGAGAGCCCGTTGCCAGCACCAGTCTTGCTGCCTCGGTCCTGCTGTGGGACGCGCCCATGAGTGTGGCCGTCTCCTCTCTTCTCTCCCCAGTGGCTCTTGGTTGCAGGCAAGAAGGCCTGAAAGGGGCTCAGGGGAAGGCACTCCTGCCTGCCCCTAAGCCTGAGGCCCTGGGGAGCCTGGCAGCATGTCGAGCAGGGCCTGGAATTCCTCCTCGCTGAGGGGTGATTCCAGGGTTGCCCCAAGTTCCTCTTGCTCTGCGTCCACATTCAGCAAAGATCCTGCCTTGTGCAACATGTCTGTGTCAGACAAGAGTTCATCCAGGAGGCTGGAGCAGCCTGGAAGGGCTGCATGCTGGGGCTGGGGTTGGGGCTCCAGTGGGGGGGCCGGCTCATCCCCTGAGGGTGCCCACTGCTGCTGCCACACGTGGGCCTCGGGCTGTACAGGGGGCAGGACAGCCCCTTGGCCAGGCAGCCCACTGGGGATGACAGCGTGGGAGACCTCATCCCAGGGCACACTTCCCGAGGGAGGGGGTGGGGACTGGCTCCCCAGGAGAGCCGCCGGGCTGGGCTGGACCACCATGAACATCAAGGGCTGGCCCACACAGGCCCCAGAGCTGGCCCCAGGCACCACGAAGGTGGGGGCATAACCAGGAGCTGCTGCAGCCAAGGCTGGCACGCTTTCAGGTGGCTGCGAGGCAGGTGCATGACGAGAGCTGCTGTGGACGGTGGGCAGGGGGCTGTGGTCCCATGGAGCAGGCGTGGCGGCGGTTGCTGGGGGGACTTCGGCCAGCGCACTCCCAGGCCCTCTAGCCCTCTGCTCTGGGTGCCGAGCTCTTCGGTTCTGAAACCATACCTAGGGAAGCACACGGGGAGAGAGGCCCATCAGAGGTGTGACACTCCAGATCGCCTCGCCACTGGCCCGTCCCCCGCCCCACCACGCTTCGCCCCGTCTAACCTGCCCTGCCCTCCAATCTGTCAGGCACAGGGCAAGTTTCGGTGGGCCTTAGCTCGGGGCAATTTCCCCTAGACCTGTCGCCTTGGCCCTTGACAATGAGGGCGACCATCAGGGCAACCCAGGACCACCCAGCCCAGCTTGGAGGAGGGTCCCCATCGATTGGCTCCCACGGCAGCTCCCCCCCTCCCCCCGGCTGCCCTGCACCTCCATTGCCCTCTCCCATTCTGGAAGTGGATGCCTTCAGATCAGCCCCATGAGCCAACTGCTAGGGCCAAGAGAACCCCCTCCCCAAACCCCTGCCCTCCCACCCCCACCAGAAGCCTACGTCCACCCAGGGCTCACCACTCCTTGCCCATGGGACCCGTCATGTTCCACCCACTGGGGGACAGCTTACCTGGATGCGAGGTTCCGGAATGCCTGTCTGCCGAGCCAATTCTTCCCTGGCGGCAATACCTGGCAAGCGATCCCTCTCAAAGGCCTGCACAAGGATTCTGGTTTGAGAAGGACAGATGAAGGTCCTCTTTCTCCTGGCCTCTCGTCCCACACTTCCTAGAGGAGAACACACACAGAAGAGAGCCCATTTAGGCCGACTGCACAGTGCCTGCAGAGGCAGTGTGTGCGACGTAGCACACGCAGTGTCCCGGAGAGAGGTGGACCTTTGCCCTGCTGGCTACGTACCTTGAGTGGAAGCCTGAGGTGGTGGTGGCAGCGGGGGTGGCTGAGGCTGCCCTTCTTGGCAGACAGCCTCAGACAGCAATCGGCTCTGCTTTAGACGTCTTCTTCGTTGGTTTTGAAACCAGACCTAGGCACAAAGAGAGAGTTCACTGTCACTCCGTGCTGCCCCACATACCTCCAAGATCGACTGCAGGGAGGCACCCTCGGACACAAGAACCAACGCGCCAGCCAGCCAGCTGCTGGAAATGCACTGGGGCCCGTCTGCTCCCAGTGGAAAGAGGTAGGATTCAAAGGGACTGGACTCTCGGGAGAAGCTCGAGCCCTGCTTTCCTCTCTGGGGAAGTGCACAGCATTCCACAGGGCACAACCTGTGTCCGTGAAAATCATCTTTTCTCCTCTAGTCACCAAGCTGGAGTCCAAAGGCATGGCCTGTGACAGAGGAGGAGACAATGCCTGCTTTCCCAGGGTCAGGATGAGATTGCTACCACTCTCTCTCTCTCTGCCTCTAGTTCTGTGGCCCTCTCTCTCTATTTCATTCTCTCTCCCTCTCTCTTTCTCTGTGTGTGTGTGCCTCTGTCTCTCTCTTCCTGTGTCTCTCCCTCCCTCCCTGTCTCTGTCCCTGTCTCTGCCCCTCTCTTTCTCTGCCCCTCTGTCCCTCCTCTCTTTCTCTCCCCCTGACCGCGTTCCCACCCAAACGACCAGTTTCTCTGTGGGTCCTTTGGGATCTGAACCCAATGCTCTCCATCGCGCTTTGGATGTCTGTCTCTGTCGCGCTCCTCCGCACGCCCCACTGCAATGGCGGCCCTGTCTCTGTCTCAGGCTCTCTCTCTCCTCTGCCTCTCAGCTGGTCTCCTTGCCTCCTCTTTGGCATGTTCCAGGCCTGATTCCTGCTTGCCTGCCTCTCTTCTGTCCCTCCAGGCGGTACTGTTTCCTCACGCACGATAACATCCACTGGCCACAGCCCCCATCCAAATCAAACGTGCCCTGCTGCCTGGGAGCTGCTCGTTGTCAGTTACCTCTCAGCAACTGCATGCCTCTGTCACGTGGACGTCAGGAAGCTCTTGTGTCCCTGCTCCCCATCTTCACCATCCGTGTCCTCGTCTTCCACAGTGAAACCGTGTGCTTGCTGCCTCACTCTCCTAGACCAAAGTGCTGTGTGCACGTCTGCGTGTGTGCATGTGTTTGGGCATTTTCTGAAGTTTCTGTGAAGACAATTTGATACCCCAGGAAAAAGTGTCCCTGGGGAAAGCCCAGCAGTCTTTGGCAATGCCTCCCGAGGTCGCAGGTGGGGTGCTGCAAGGCTCCCTCTCTTCCTTTCATGCCTCCTCTCTCACCTGCCCAGAGAGGGACATCTTCGGCCCAGGCAGTTCCTTGGAGGCCAGCCATCAAGGAACCACCCCTCCCTGGCACCACAGCCCCTCATGCTTCCTTGGTCTCTGGCCCTTTCCACTTCCTGACCAGCCATTTGAATGGACCCCTCGCCATGCCACACAGCTCCTTCTGGCCACATTTTCCCAATGGAGGCAACCTTGCTCACCCAGACTCTAGTCCCTGCTATCTCGAGGAGCCAGAAGAGGAAGTGCCAGGGGTGGGGACTCCAGATGGCCTAGGATGACGTGCGCATCTGGACATGGACCCCGAGAGGGAGAAGGGATGGAGAGATGTGGGCATACCTGAATTCTGCTTTCTGGAATGCCCAGTTCTTGGGCCAGTCGTTCTCTGGTGGCTATGCCAGGGTAAGGGTTCTGCTGAAAGAGCGCTTGCAGGGCGTCCTTCTGACTCAGCCTCAGAACGAGCCTCCTCCTTCGTGCACCTCCAGAGAGCAGGCCTGTGGGAGAGAAAAGGGGACCTGTGTCAGCGGGGAATCCATGGAGTTGCAAACCCATGGTGCCCGCCCAGTGGCTGTCCTCGTGCCATGCCAGGGGCTGACCCTCTCAGCGACAGGACGACTCTGCATTTGGAATGCCCTGGGTTCCCTCGGGAGAGCCAGGCCAAACCCGTGGCGCTCTGGGGGTACAAGCTCAGCTGAGAGCCAAGGCTACGGGGATCTCCCCACCGGCTGCCAATGCTGCACAGGATGCCACGCTGCCAGCATGGAAATCCCTCCACAAACAGGTGATTGTGACCAGTGCCTGCAAGGATTCTCCACCTATCGATGCCTAGGAGTCTTGATGGCTTCTACCAGGTAGACCTGGCACTCTCTGTGGAGGAGAGGAGCCTGTCTTCTGGCCTCTCCTAGTCCCGGGGCACATCCACTCTCACGATTGGAAAGGAACCGAGACAAAACAGAAACGAAGCCAGACACACACACAACACAACCCCCAACACAGAACGCACTAGGAGATTGCTCTGAAGACCCACTTTCTGGAGACAAGGACGACTGTGCTATCCCTTCTGAAGGCGCCCACCCCCCCCACACACATCCCACCCCCCACCCCCACACCCCACCCCTACCAACACCAGTCCTCCCGGGAAGATGGGCTTCCCTTTCTAGGCAGCAAAGACATGCTGCCTTGCCATGTGTCCATGGTCTTCTCTCCCTTGGGGACCCCTGAAGGGCTGGGCCCCTGTCCTATTGGAGGTGGGGTCTCTGTGGTGGCACAGAAGAGAAGCGTGTTTGGTGGTTTCAGGCACGTCTGCCGCATCCCTGAGATCTTGAGTTTGTTTCCCCCACTCGCTCCGACTCTGGGGCAACACCCATCCTTCTCCAAGGGACCCCTCCTCTAGCAGCTGGCAGCTGGCAATGTAGGGTCGTCTCCAGGTCTCCCCCTGGAAAGAGGCAAGGCAAGGGGTTCAGACCCCCAACCAAGGCTGCCTTCACAAGTGCCCTGCCTTTGGGCTGCTCCAAGGAACCTTCTTGGCAAAGAACTCAAAGAACCAAGTGGTCGCATTTTGGCACTTGCCTTTCAAGAGGCTCCCCCAACCCCACCTTAGACTCCCGTGGGACACAGTACCAGTGCTTGCGGCATCTGTGCGTCCCACGCTCTCGTTTTCCATTTGGCTCAAAGCAAAAACTCTCTTCTCTTCTTCATACCAATTGGATGTGGTGTCTTTCCCTGGACACCATAGAAGTGAGCCAGTTCCGAGGGAAAACGAACCCCAAGAGAGCAAATCTGCACCAACAACAAGCAGACAACAAAGGAAACCAACTGCAAATCCCAAGCTTGTGTCAATTGCATTGGGAACGTGACCAAATGCTCATGTTCTGTTCTCTGCAACCACGAGGTGGGACTTTTGGTAGAGAAGCCATTGATGGGCAACAGAGCAACCAACTTCCTTTTCCATTTCAAGAAACAAGCAAGCAAACCAACAGACAACCAAGCCCGGAATATGCACGTCCAATGCCCCAGCCATGGTCCGTCTCTTTCCCCAACTGATTCCACACACAAGGCCCAGCAGATCTGTCTGTGCCATCTTGCTGGACCTTGACCACCCATCTTCGTGGCGATCCACCCCGTCGGGGGTGGGGGGCATCGAGACCCTCGGATGATGCAACCCAGAGCCCAGATGCTGAGATCAACGTACCGCTTGAGCTGCTGGACGTGCTGGAGCAGCTGGAGGAATCCATGGTGGGACACCCACCCGGATGGCGCAGAAGCTGCTGTCCAACTGTTCCGTGCCCAGAAGCACGGGACTTATAAAGGGTGCAGAGGCCCCTCCCCATTTATGGAAATAGTTGTGGACCGAGGCATCACCTGGAGGATCACGTGGAAGGACTCCCTTGAGGCAGGTGGGCACTGGAATGGGAGGCCCGTTCGGAGGCTCCCAGGTCCCTTTGATGTTGCCGCCCCCACCATCCTTTCCCAGGAAGCTTGGGTTCCAGGCCTCTCCTGTTTTCACACCTTTCCACATTCCATGCATACTTTTGCTCCAGGGGGCTTTCCCAGACTCTGCGCTCTTCCCGCTCAGGTGGGGCAGTGTGCTTTCCACATCGGAGAGAGAGCCTAGAGCCCAGCTTTCCTTGTGTACGTGTCCCACTTCACTCATCCTCTCCTGGACCTCATTGCATCCCACCTGGAAAGCATTTCCTCACCTGGGGGTTGAGTGCCCGATAATTCGCACAGGAAGCTTCACTGCTGATCCAGGGTCTACCTGTGGTCCTCAGCCGTTCGGGACTTTTGCAAGTGGAACCCGAAACCCACACCCTTGCTCACGGGCCATGGGAGGACGGGAGAAAAGGGCACCCCACACTGTAGGCATCATAAGCCAGAGAATTTGCTTTCAATGCATCTCCTGGGCGACCACAAGAGGAGTAGGTTTCACCCCTCCAGTCCACCTGTAGTTAACATGAAAGAAAGAACGGAAGGAAGAAAGAAGAAAGGAAAGGGAGGAAGGAGAGGGAGAGAGGGAGGAAGGGAGGGAGAGAGGAAGGGAGGAAGGAAGGCAGGCAGAAAGAAAGAAGAAGGAAAGAAAGTAAAACAAGGAAAAGCAGAAGAAGAGGCATGAAGGAACTTAGATGTGGGATGCTGACAGAGCTGGTTTGAAAGGAATGCTTTGGATTCCAAATACAAGCACCCCGACATTTGTGTTCTGTTCAGGCTGCAGAGAACTGAGATAGTTAAGGGAGAGAACACACACGGAAACACAGAACCATCATGCACGAAGCCTTTTGCCACACGAGGGTATACATCTCAGCCATTTGGATTCACATGGGGACAATAACCTTAATTGCAAACAGCTGGGAACGGGATGACTTATGCCAATGATTCCTTAACCTAATGCTGGCCTGTGTGTGTGTGTGTGTGTGTGTGTGTGATCTGTGTGATTGATTTCTGTGCACCCACTAAGGACAGTGGTCAGATGGTCCCTGTGGAAGGATGCCACCAGGACGAGTAGCTGTCTGCCAGACCCAGGAGGCCCCAGGTGTTGTCTTGAGGATGTCCAGGTCCTAGTTCCCTGTCCTCAGTGCCAGAGTTCAGAGAGTGGGGGGACCATCTTGTTGGATCAGGGTGGTTTTCCCCAAGAAGGTGGACGATTGGGCTAAGGGAATCCACTGAAACGTGGGATTCAATGGCTCATCCCGCCAAGGCCCTGGCTGCCTGACTTCCACTGGCTCCCACCTGGACCACCCAGATGGTGGAAGGATGCTGGAGAGAGCGGCATCCTTGCTCTACCTGGATGCCAGGGTCTCCTGAGAAGCCACAGGTGTGTTTTGGCACAGGCCACTGGCTGACTGTAGGTTGGGGCTCCACTGCCCATCCCTGGGCTCCGAGGTCTCTCTGGAGCGGGTGGCATTGGACCGCCAAGGGGCTCAGCCACAGCACCTAGCTCTTGCTAGAGTCTGCACATGTCCTGCTGCCCACAGCAATCTGAGTGTTTCCCAGCACCCCTGATGCCGTCTTCCTCCTGCCCCGTCCTTTCCACAAGGCATCCTTTTCCAGAACTCCACTCCTACTTGCCCTGAGGCTACTGGGTTCAGACTCTTTTCCCTGAAGCCCTATCCCTCCCTGTGTGGCTCTTGAAACAGACTCTTCCTTTCTGTTGAAAAAGAAGAGAGTGAGAGGGAGATAGAGTGAGAGAGAGAGCGAGAGAGAATGAGACAGAGCCAATACTGTCTATTGCTCGAGAGCTGTGGAGAAAGGGGAGCCCAGGGAGTGACTGGGAGGGATCTGAGGACTCATTGCATCCACAGAGATAAGTCCTATAGACCTAGACGCCCAGATGCAGTTGTAGCAAGAGACTCAGCTACCTTGGTGTCTACACATTCAAGTGGCAACTCTCAGAAGGGTTCCTACTTCCTGCAACTGCCACAGGCATGTTGCACATGCTGCATGAACTGCGTGAGTGGAGAATCCCTCCACACAGAGTGTACAAGGGACTTATCTTCAGAACCCTTTTGGAAAGAAGCAGTGGAAGAGATCACCTGCCACAACGTTAGGATTCCACGTGCATTTGGGTTTTGAGTTCCTTTGGACATGGCTTGCGTTGTAACTCGGCCCACTTTTTAGACAGGTGGGGGGGCAGTAAGGAGAGAGGCAGAGAGAGAGTGAGTCGGAGAGAGAGAGAGAGGTGACTTGCCTGCATAATACTATCCTGTGCACATTTGGGACTCGGGAGTCTGGTACTGAAAGTGCTGGGATAGCTGTGTCCGTGTGCACAATGGCTATGCCCTCAAGGAATCGGACCAAACCGCGCCCCAGACAGCAAGTGAAGGTTGTCAGGAAGAGAGTGCTTTTGTGATTCCACTAGGGGGTGTGTGTGGTGGAAGCTGAGGGCCTAGACAGGGGCATCTGGACCCCTTTCCCATGCTATCCCAGGCCAAGGGAGGGGTTTCCCCCGTGTGAGGAGCCGCTGGAACGATGGGGGGCACAATACAAAGGGACGAAAGGCCAGGCAAGGACTTGCATGGAGTGCCAACATTTATTGATTGGATCAATGGAACGTCACAGATGAGGGGCAATGGCAGATCAGAGTGGGCTCTTCCTCCCTGTCGCTGGAAGGCTGGAAGGCTTGGAGGCTTGCGGGAGATGCCCCTCCTGAGGCCCATGCATCCTGACGGTCCGTGGGCAGCTCGGCAAGGCTCAGGGATGCGATGAGAGCCCGTTGCCAGCACCAGTCTTGCTGCCTCGGTCCTGCTGTGGGACGCGCCCATGAGTGTGGCCGTCTCCTCTCTTCTCTCCCCAGTGGCTCTTGGTTGCAGGCAAGAAGGCCTGAAAGGGGCTCAGGGGAAGGCACTCCTGCCTGCCCCTAAGCCTGAGGCCCTGGGGAGCCTGGCAGCATGTCGAGCAGGGCCTGGAATTCCTCCTCGCTGAGGGGTGATTCCAGGGTTGCCCCAAGTTCCTCTTGCTCTGCGTCCACATTCAGCAAAGATCCTGCCTTGTGCAACATGTCTGTGTCAGACAAGAGTTCATCCAGGAGGCTGGAGCAGCCTGGAAGGGCTGCATGCTGGGGCTGGGGTTGGGGCTCCAGTGGGGGGGCCGGCTCATCCCCTGAGGGTGCCCACTGCTGCTGCCACACGTGGGCCTCGGGCTGTACAGGGGGCAGGACAGCCCCTTGGCCAGGCAGCCCACTGGGGATGACAGCGTGGGAGACCTCATCCCAGGGCACACTTCCCGAGGGAGGGGGTGGGGACTGGCTCCCCAGGAGAGCCGCCGGGCTGGGCTGGACCACCATGAACATCAAGGGCTGGCCCACACAGGCCCCAGAGCTGGCCCCAGGCACCACGAAGGTGGGGGCATAACCAGGAGCTGCTGCAGCCAAGGCTGGCACGCTTTCAGGTGGCTGCGAGGCAGGTGCATGACGAGAGCTGCTGTGGACGGTGGGCAGGGGGCTGTGGTCCCATGGAGCAGGCGTGGCGGCGGTTGCTGGGGGGACTTCGGCCAGCGCACTCCCAGGCCCTCTAGCCCTCTGCTCTGGGTGCCGAGCTCTTCGGTTCTGAAACCATACCTAGGGAAGCACACGGGGAGAGAGGCCCATCAGAGGTGTGACACTCCAGATCGCCTCGCCACTGGCCCGTCCCCCGCCCCACCACGCTTCGCCCCGTCTAACCTGCCCTGCCCTCCAATCTGTCAGGCACAGGGCAAGTTTCGGTGGGCCTTAGCTCGGGGCAATTTCCCCTAGACCTGTCGCCTTGGCCCTTGACAATGAGGGCGACCATCAGGGCAACCCAGGACCACCCAGCCCAGCTTGGAGGAGGGTCCCCATCGATTGGCTCCCACGGCAGCTCCCCCCCTCCCCCCGGCTGCCCTGCACCTCCATTGCCCTCTCCCATTCTGGAAGTGGATGCCTTCAGATCAGCCCCATGAGCCAACTGCTAGGGCCAAGAGAACCCCCTCCCCAAACCCCTGCCCTCCCACCCCCACCAGAAGCCTACGTCCACCCAGGGCTCACCACTCCTTGCCCATGGGACCCGTCATGTTCCACCCACTGGGGGACAGCTTACCTGGATGCGAGGTTCCGGAATGCCTGTCTGCCGAGCCAATTCTTCCCTGGCGGCAATACCTGGCAAGCGATCCCTCTCAAAGGCCTGCACAAGGATTCTGGTTTGAGAAGGACAGATGAAGGTCCTCTTTCTCCTGGCCTCTCGTCCCACACTTCCTAGAGGAGAACACACACAGAAGAGAGCCCATTTAGGCCGACTGCACAGTGCCTGCAGAGGCAGTGTGTGCGACGTAGCACACGCAGTGTCCCGGAGAGAGGTGGACCTTTGCCCTGCTGGCTACGTACCTTGAGTGGAAGCCTGAGGTGGTGGTGGCAGCGGGGGTGGCTGAGGCTGCCCTTCTTGGCAGACAGCCTCAGACAGCAATCGGCTCTGCTTTAGACGTCTTCTTCGTTGGTTTTGAAACCAGACCTAGGCACAAAGAGAGAGTTCACTGTCACTCCGTGCTGCCCCACATACCTCCAAGATCGACTGCAGGGAGGCACCCTCGGACACAAGAACCAACGCGCCAGCCAGCCAGCTGCTGGAAATGCACTGGGGCCCGTCTGCTCCCAGTGGAAAGAGGTAGGATTCAAAGGGACTGGACTCTCGGGAGAAGCTCGAGCCCTGCTTTCCTCTCTGGGGAAGTGCACAGCATTCCACAGGGCACAACCTGTGTCCGTGAAAATCATCTTTTCTCCTCTAGTCACCAAGCTGGAGTCCAAAGGCATGGCCTGTGACAGAGGAGGAGACAATGCCTGCTTTCCCAGGGTCAGGATGAGATTGCTACCACTCTCTCTCTCTCTGCCTCTAGTTCTGTGGCCCTCTCTCTCTATTTCATTCTCTCTCCCTCTCTCTTTCTCTGTGTGTGTGTGCCTCTGTCTCTCTCTTCCTGTGTCTCTCCCTCCCTCCCTGTCTCTGTCCCTGTCTCTGCCCCTCTCTTTCTCTGCCCCTCTGTCCCTCCTCTCTTTCTCTCCCCCTGACCGCGTTCCCACCCAAACGACCAGTTTCTCTGTGGGTCCTTTGGGATCTGAACCCAATGCTCTCCATCGCGCTTTGGATGTCTGTCTCTGTCGCGCTCCTCCGCACGCCCCACTGCAATGGCGGCCCTGTCTCTGTCTCAGGCTCTCTCTCTCCTCTGCCTCTCAGCTGGTCTCCTTGCCTCCTCTTTGGCATGTTCCAGGCCTGATTCCTGCTTGCCTGCCTCTCTTCTGTCCCTCCAGGCGGTACTGTTTCCTCACGCACGATAACATCCACTGGCCACAGCCCCCATCCAAATCAAACGTGCCCTGCTGCCTGGGAGCTGCTCGTTGTCAGTTACCTCTCAGCAACTGCATGCCTCTGTCACGTGGACGTCAGGAAGCTCTTGTGTCCCTGCTCCCCATCTTCACCATCCGTGTCCTCGTCTTCCACAGTGAAACCGTGTGCTTGCTGCCTCACTCTCCTAGACCAAAGTGCTGTGTGCACGTCTGCGTGTGTGCATGTGTTTGGGCATTTTCTGAAGTTTCTGTGAAGACAATTTGATACCCCAGGAAAAAGTGTCCCTGGGGAAAGCCCAGCAGTCTTTGGCAATGCCTCCCGAGGTCGCAGGTGGGGTGCTGCAAGGCTCCCTCTCTTCCTTTCATGCCTCCTCTCTCACCTGCCCAGAGAGGGACATCTTCGGCCCAGGCAGTTCCTTGGAGGCCAGCCATCAAGGAACCACCCCTCCCTGGCACCACAGCCCCTCATGCTTCCTTGGTCTCTGGCCCTTTCCACTTCCTGACCAGCCATTTGAATGGACCCCTCGCCATGCCACACAGCTCCTTCTGGCCACATTTTCCCAATGGAGGCAACCTTGCTCACCCAGACTCTAGTCCCTGCTATCTCGAGGAGCCAGAAGAGGAAGTGCCAGGGGTGGGGACTCCAGATGGCCTAGGATGACGTGCGCATCTGGACATGGACCCCGAGAGGGAGAAGGGATGGAGAGATGTGGGCATACCTGAATTCTGCTTTCTGGAATGCCCAGTTCTTGGGCCAGTCGTTCTCTGGTGGCTATGCCAGGGTAAGGGTTCTGCTGAAAGAGCGCTTGCAGGGCGTCCTTCTGACTCAGCCTCAGAACGAGCCTCCTCCTTCGTGCACCTCCAGAGAGCAGGCCTGTGGGAGAGAAAAGGGGACCTGTGTCAGCGGGGAATCCATGGAGTTGCAAACCCATGGTGCCCGCCCAGTGGCTGTCCTCGTGCCATGCCAGGGGCTGACCCTCTCAGCGACAGGACGACTCTGCATTTGGAATGCCCTGGGTTCCCTCGGGAGAGCCAGGCCAAACCCGTGGCGCTCTGGGGGTACAAGCTCAGCTGAGAGCCAAGGCTACGGGGATCTCCCCACCGGCTGCCAATGCTGCACAGGATGCCACGCTGCCAGCATGGAAATCCCTCCACAAACAGGTGATTGTGACCAGTGCCTGCAAGGATTCTCCACCTATCGATGCCTAGGAGTCTTGATGGCTTCTACCAGGTAGACCTGGCACTCTCTGTGGAGGAGAGGAGCCTGTCTTCTGGCCTCTCCTAGTCCCGGGGCACATGCACTCTCACGATTGGAAAGGAACCGAGACAAAACAGAAACGAAGCCAGACACACACACAACACAACCCCCAACACAGAACGCACTAGGAGATTGCTCTGAAGACCCACTTTCTGGAGACAAGGACGACTGTGCTATCCCTTCTGAAGGCGCCCACCCCCCACCCCCACACCCCACCCCTACCAACACCAGTCCTCCCGGGAAGATGGGCTTCCCTTTCTAGGCAGCAAAGACATGCTGCCTTGCCATGTGTCCATGGTCTTCTCTCCCTTGGGGACCCCTGAAGGGCTGGGCCCCTGTCCTATTGGAGGTGGGGTCTCTGTGGTGGCACAGAAGAGAAGCGTGTTTGGTGGTTTCAGGCACGTCTGCCGCATCCCTGAGATCTTGAGTTTGTTTCCCCCACTCGCTCCGACTCTGGGGCAACACCCATCCTTCTCCAAGGGACCCCTCCTCTAGCAGCTGGCAGCTGGCAATGTAGGGTCGTCTCCAGGTCTCCCCCTGGAAAGAGGCAAGGCAAGGGGTTCAGACCCCCAACCAAGGTTGCCTTCACAAGTGCCCTGCCTTTGGGCTGCTCCAAGGAACCTTCTTGGCAAAGAACTCAAAGAACCAAGTGGTCGCATTTTGGCACTTGCCTTTCAAGAGGCTCCCCCAACCCCACCTTAGACTCCCGTGGGACACAGTACCAGTGCTTGCGGCATCTGTGCATCCCACGCTCTCGTTTTCCATTTGGCTCAAAGCAAAAACTCTCTTCTCTTCTTCATACCAATTGGATGTGGTGTCTTTCCCTGGACACCATAGAAGTGAGCCAGTTCCGAGGGAAAACGAACCCCAAGAGAGCAAATCTGCACCAACAACAAGCAGACAACAAAGGAAACCAACTGCAAATCCCAAGCTTGTGTCAATTGCATTGGGAACGTGACCAAATGCTCATGTTCTGTTCTCTGCAACCACGAGGTGGGACTTTTGGTAGAGAAGCCATTGATGGGCAACAGAGCAACCAACTTCCTTTTCCATTTCAAGAAACAAGCAAGCAAACCAACAGACAACCAAGCCCGGAATATGCACGTCCAATGCCCCAGCCATGGTCCGTCTCTTTCCCCAACTGATTCCACACACAAGGCCCAGCAGATCTGTCTGTGCCATCTTGCTGGACCTTGACCACCCATCTTCGTGGCGATCCACCCCGTCGGGGGTGGGGGGCATCGAGACCCTCGGATGATGCAACCCAGAGCCCAGATGCCGAGATCAACGTACCGCTTGAGCTGCTGGACGTGCTGGAGCAGCTGGAGGAATCCATGGTGGGACACCCACCCGGATGGCGCAGAAGCTGCTGTCCAACTGTTCCGTGCCCAGAAGCACGGGACTTATAAAGGGTGCAGAGGCCCCTCCCCATTTATGGAAATAGTTGTGGACCGAGGCATCACCTGGAGGATCACGTGGAAGGACTCCCTTGAGGCCGGTGGGCACTGGAATGGGAGGCCCGTTCGGAGGCTCCCAGGTCCCTTTGATGTTGCCGCCCCCACCATCCTTTCCCAGGAAGCTTGGGTTCCAGGCCTCTCCTGTTTTCACACCTTTCCACATTCCATGCATACTTTTGCTCCAGGGGGCTTTCCCAGACTCTGCGCTCTTCCCGCTCAGGTGGGGCAGTGTGCTTTCCACATCGGAGAGAGAGCCTAGAGCCCAGCTTTCCTTGTGTACGTGTCCCACTTCACTCATCCTCTCCTGGACCTCATTGCATCCCACCTGGAAAGCATTTCCTCACCTGGGGGTTGAGTGCCCGATAATTCGCACAGGAAGCTTCACTGCTGATCCAGGGTCTACCTGTGGTCCTCAGCCGTTCGGGACTTTTGCAAGTGGAACCCGAAACCCACACCCTTGCTCACGGGCCATGGGAGGACGGGAGAAAAGGGCACCCCACACTGTAGGCATCATAAGCCAGAGAATTTGCTTTCAATGCATCTCCTGGGCGACCACAAGAGGAGTAGGTTTCACCCCTCCAGTCCACCTGTAGTTAACATGAAAGAAAGAATGGAAGGAAGAAAGAAGAAAGGAAAGGGAGGAAGGAGAGGGAGAGAGGGAGGAAGGGAGGGAGAGAGGAAGGGAGGAAGGAAGGCAGGCAGAAAGAAAGAAGAAGGAAAGAAAGTAAAACAAGGAAAAGCAGAAGAAGAGGCATGAAGGAACTTAGATGTGGGATGCTGACAGAGCTGGTTTGAAAGGAATGCTTTGGATTCCAAATACAAGCACCCCGACATTTGTGTTCTGTTCAGGCTGCAGAGAACTGAGATAGTTAAGGGAGAGAACACACACGGAAACACAGAACCATCATGCACGAAGCCTTTTGCCACACGAGGGTATACATCTCAGCCATTTGGATTCACATGGGGACAATAACCTTAATTGCAAACAGCTGGGAACGGGATGACTTATGCCAATGATTCCTTAACCTAATGCTGGCCTGTGTGTGTGTGTGTGTGTGTGTGTGATCTGTGTGATTGATTTCTGTGCACCCACTAAGGACAGTGGTCAGATGGTCCCTGTGGAAGGATGCCACCAGGACGAGTAGCTGTCTGCCAGACCCAGGAGGCCCCAGGTGTTGTCTTGAGGATGTCCAGGTCCTAGTTCCCTGTCCTCAGTGCCAGAGTTCAGAGAGTGGGGGGACCATCTTGTTGGATCAGGGTGGTTTTCCCCAAGAAGGTGGACGATTGGGCTAAGGGAATCCACTGAAACGTGGGATTCAATGGCTCATCCCGCCAAGGCCCTGGCTGCCTGACTTCCACTGGCTCCCACCTGGACCACCCAGATGGTGGAAGGATGCTGGAGAGAGCGGCATCCTTGCTCTACCTGGATGCCAGGGTCTCCTGAGAAGCCACAGGTGTGTTTTGGCACAGGCCACTGGCTGACTGTAGGTTGGGGCTCCACTGCCCATCCCTGGGCTCCGAGGTCTCTCTGGAGCGGGTGGCATTGGACCGCCAAGGGGCTCAGCCACAGCACCTAGCTCTTGCTAGAGTCTGCACATGTCCTGCTGCCCACAGCAATCTGAGTGTTTCCCAGCACCCCTGATGCCGTCTTCCTCCTGCCCCGTCCTTTCCACAAGGCATCCTTTTCCAGAACTCCACTCCTACTTGCCCTGAGGCTACTGGGTTCAGACTCTTTTCCCTGAAGCCCTATCCCTCCCTGTGTGGCTCTTGAAACAGACTCTTCCTTTCTGTTGAAAAAGAAGAGAGTGAGAGGGAGATAGAGTGAGAGAGAGAGCGAGAGAGAATGAGACAGAGCCAATACTGTCTATTGCTCGAGAGCTGTGGAGAAAGGGGAGCCCAGGGAGTGACTGGGAGGGATCTGAGGACTCATTGCATCCACAGAGATAAGTCCTATAGACCTAGACGCCCAGATGCAGTTGTAGCAAGAGACTCAGCTACCTTGGTGTCTACACATTCAAGTGGCAACTCTCAGAAGGGTTCCTACTTCCTGCAACTGCCACAGGCATGTTGCACATGCTGCATGAACTGCGTGAGTGGAGAATCCCTCCACACAGAGTGTACAAGGGACTTATCTTCAGAACCCTTTTGGAAAGAAGCAGTGGAAGAGATCACCTGCCACAACGTTAGGATTCCACGTGCATTTGGGTTTTGAGTTCCTTTGGACATGGCTTGCGTTGTAACTCGGCCCACTTTTTAGACAGGTGGGGGGGCAGTAAGGAGAGAGGCAGAGAGAGAGTGAGTCGGAGAGAGAGAGAGAGGTGACTTGCCTGCATAATACTATCCTGTGCACATTTGGGACTCGGGAGTCTGGTACTGAAAGTGCTGGGATAGCTGTGTCCGTGTGCACAATGGCTATGCCCTCAAGGAATCGGACCAAACCGCGCCCCAGACAGCAAGTGAAGGTTGTCAGGAAGAGAGTGCTTTTGTGATTCCACTAGGGGGTGTGTGTGGTGGAAGCTGAGGGCCTAGACAGGGGCATCTGGACCCCTTTCCCATGCTATCCCAGGCCAAGGGAGGGGTTTCCCCCGTGTGAGGAGCCGCTGGAACGATGGGGGGCACAATACAAAGGGACCAAAGGCCAGGCAAGGACTTGCATGGAGTGCCAACATTTATTGATTGGATCAATGGAACGTCACAGATGAGGGGCAATGGCAGATCAGAGTGGGCTCTTCCTCCCTGTCGCTGGAAGGCTGGAAGGCTTGGAGGCTTGCGGGAGATGCCCCTCCTGAGGCCCATGCATCCTGACGGTCCGTGGGCAGCTCGGCAAGGCTCAGGGATGCGATGAGAGCCCGTTGCCAGCACCAGTCTTGCTGCCTCGGTCCTGCTGTGGGACGCGCCCATGAGTGTGGCCGTCTCCTCTCTTCTCTCCCCAGTGGCTCTTGGTTGCAGGCAAGAAGGCCTGAAAGGGGCTCAGGGGAAGGCACTCCTGCCTGCCCCTAAGCCTGAGGCCCTGGGGAGCCTGGCAGCATGTCGAGCAGGGCCTGGAATTCCTCCTCGCTGAGGGGTGATTCCAGGGTTGCCCCAAGTTCCTCTTGCTCTGCGTCCACATTCAGCAAAGATCCTGCCTTGTGCAACATGTCTGTGTCAGACAAGAGTTCATCCAGGAGGCTGGAGCAGCCTGGAAGGGCTGCATGCTGGGGCTGGGGTTGGGGCTCCAGTGGGGGGGCCGGCTCATCCCCTGAGGGTGCCCACTGCTGCTGCCACACGTGGGCCTCGGGCTGTACAGGGGGCAGGACAGCCCCTTGGCCAGGCAGCCCACTGGGGATGACAGCGTGGGAGACCTCATCCCAGGGCACACTTCCCGAGGGAGGGGGTGGGGACTGGCTCCCCAGGAGAGCCGCCGGGCTGGGCTGGACCACCATGAACATCAAGGGCTGGCCCACACAGGCCCCAGAGCTGGCCCCAGGCACCACGAAGGTGGGGGCATAACCAGGAGCTGCTGCAGCCAAGGCTGGCACGCTTTCAGGTGGCTGCGAGGCAGGTGCATGACGAGAGCTGCTGTGGACGGTGGGCAGGGGGCTGTGGTCCCATGGAGCAGGCGTGGCGGCGGTTGCTGGGGGGACTTCGGCCAGCGCACTCCCAGGCCCTCTAGCCCTCTGCTCTGGGTGCCGAGCTCTTCGGTTCTGAAACCATACCTAGGGAAGCACACGGGGAGAGAGGCCCATCAGAGGTGTGACACTCCAGATTGCCTCGCCACTGGCCCGTCCCCCGCCCCACCACGCTTCGCCCCGTCTAACCTGCCCTGCCCTCCAATCTGTCAGGCACAGGGCAAGTTTCGGTGGGCCTTAGCTCGGGGCAATTTCCCCTAGACCTGTTGCCTTGGCCCTTGACAATGAGGGCGACCATCAGGGCAACCCAGGACCACCCAGCCCAGCTTGGAGGAGGGTCCCCATCGATTGGCTCCCACGGCAGCTCCCCCCCTCCCCCGGCTGCCCAGCACCTCCATTGCCCTCTCCCATTCTGGAAGTGGATGCCTTCAGATCAGCCCCATGAGCCAACTGCTAGGGCCAAGAGAACCCCCTCCCCAAACCCCTGCCCTCCCACCCCCACCAGAAGCCTACGTCCACCCAGGGCTCACCACTCCTTGCCCATGGGACCCGTCATGTTCCACCCACTGGGGGACAGCTTACCTGGATGCGAGGTTCCGGAATGCCTGTCTGCCGAGCCAATTCTTCCCTGGCGGCAATACCTGGCAAGCGATCCCTCTCAAAGGCCTGCACAAGGATTCTGGTTTGAGAAGGACAGATGAAGGTCCTCTTTCTCCTGGCCTCTCGTCCCACACTTCCTAGAGGAGAACACACACAGAAGAGAGCCCATTTAGGCCGACTGCACAGTGCCTGCAGAGGCAGTGTGTGCGACGTAGCACACGCAGTGTCCCGGAGAGAGGTGGACCTTTGCCCTGCTGGCTACGTACCTTGAGTGGAAGCCTGAGGTGGTGGTGGCAGCGGGGGTGGCTGAGGCTGCCCTTCTTGGCAGACAGCCTCAGACAGCAATCGGCTCTGCTTTAGACGTCTTCTTCGTTGGTTTTGAAACCAGACCTAGGCACAAAGAGAGAGTTCACTGTCACTCCGTGCTGCCCCACATACCTCCAAGATCGACTGCAGGGAGGCACCCTCGGACACAAGAACCAACGCGCCAGCCAGCCAGCTGCTGGAAATGCACTGGGGCCCGTCTGCTCCCAGTGGAAAGAGGTAGGATTCAAAGGGACTGGACTCTCGGGAGAAGCTCGAGCCCTGCTTTCCTCTCTGGGGAAGTGCACAGGATTCCACAGGGCACAACCTGTGTCCGTGAAAATCATCTTTTCTCCTCTAGTCACCAAGCTGGAGTCCAAAGGCATGGCCTGTGACAGAGGAGGAGACAATGCCTGCTTTCCCAGGGTCAGGATGAGATTGCTACCACTCTCTCTCTCTCTGCCTCTAGTTCTGTGGCCCTCTCTCTCTATTTCATTCTCTCTCCCTCTCTCTTTCTCTGTGTGTGTGTGCCTCTGTCTCTCTCTTCCTGTGTCTCTCCCTCCCTCCCTGTCTCTGTCCCTGTCTCTGCCCCTCTCTTTCTCTGCCCCTCTGTCCCTCCTCTCTTTCTCTCCCCCTGACCGCGTTCCCACCCAAACGACCAGTTTCTCTGTGGGTCCTTTGGGATCTGAACCCAATGCTCTCCATCGCGCTTTGGATGTCTGTCTCTGTCGCGCTCCTCCGCACGCCCCACTGCAATGGCGGCCCTGTCTCTGTCTCAGGCTCTCTCTCTCCTCTGCCTCTCAGCTGGTCTCCTTGCCTCCTCTTTGGCATGTTCCAGGCCTGATTCCTGCTTGCCTGCCTCTCTTCTGTCCCTCCAGGCGGTACTGTTTCCTCACGCACGATAACATCCACTGGCCACAGCCCCCATCCAAATCAAACGTGCCCTGCTGCCTGGGAGCTGCTCGTTGTCAGTTACCTCTCAGCAACTGCATGCCTCTGTCACGTGGACGTCAGGAAGCTCTTGTGTCCCTGCTCCCCATCTTCACCATCCGTGTCCTCGTCTTCCACAGTGAAACCGTGTGCTTGCTGCCTCACTCTCCTAGACCAAAGTGCTGTGTGCACGTCTGCGTGTGTGCATGTGTTTGGGCATTTTCTGAAGTTTCTGTGAAGACAATTTGATACCCCAGGAAAAAGTGTCCCTGGGGAAAGCCCAGCAGTCTTTGGCAATGCCTCCCGAGGTCGCAGGTGGGGTGCTGCAAGGCTCCCTCTCTTCCTTTCATGCCTCCTCTCTCACCTGCCCAGAGAGGGACATCTTCGGCCCAGGCAGTTCCTTGGAGGCCAGCCATCAAGGAACCACCCCTCCCTGGCACCACAGCCCCTCATGCTTCCTTGGTCTCTGGCCCTTTCCACTTCCTGACCAGCCATTTGAATGGACCCCTCGCCATGCCACACAGCTCCTTCTGGCCACATTTTCCCAATGGAGGCAACCTTGCTCACCCAGACTCTAGTCCCTGCTATCTCGAGGAGCCAGAAGAGGAAGTGCCAGGGGTGGGGACTCCAGATGGCCTAGGATGACGTGCGCATCTGGACATGGACCCCGAGAGGGAGAAGGGATGGAGAGATGTGGGCATACCTGAATTCTGCTTTCTGGAATGCCCAGTTCTTGGGCCAGTCGTTCTCTGGTGGCTATGCCAGGGTAAGGGTTCTGCTGAAAGAGCGCTTGCAGGGCGTCCTTCTGACTCAGCCTCAGAACGAGCCTCCTCCTTCGTGCACCTCCAGAGAGCAGGCCTGTGGGAGAGAAAAGGGGACCTGTGTCAGCGGGGAATCCATGGAGTTGCAAACCCATGGTGCCCGCCCAGTGGCTGTCCTCGTGCCATGCCAGGGGCTGACCCTCTCAGCGACAGGACGACTCTGCATTTGGAATGCCCTGGGTTCCCTCGGGAGAGCCAGGCCAAACCCGTGGCGCTCTGGGGGTACAAGCTCAGCTGAGAGCCAAGGCTACGGGGATCTCCCCACCGGCTGCCAATGCTGCACAGGATGCCACGCTGCCAGCATGGAAATCCCTCCACAAACAGGTGATTGTGACCAGTGCCTGCAAGGATTCTCCACCTATCGATGCCTAGGAGTCTTGATGGCTTCTACCAGGTAGACCTGGCACTCTCTGTGGAGGAGAGGAGCCTGTCTTCTGGCCTCTCCTAGTCCCGGGGCACATCCACTCTCACGATTGGAAAGGAACCGAGACAAAACAGAAACGAAGCCAGACACACACACAACACAACCCCCAACACAGAACGCACTAGGAGATTGCTCTGAAGACCCACTTTCTGGAGACAAGGACGACTGTGCTATCCCTTCTGAAGGCGCCCACCCCCCCCACACACATCCCACCCCCCACCCCCACACCCCACCCCTACCAACACCAGTCCTCCCGGGAAGATGGGCTTCCCTTTCTAGGCAGCAAAGACATGCTGCCTTGCCATGTGTCCATGGTCTTCTCTCCCTTGGGGACCCCTGAAGGGCTGGGCCCCTGTCCTATTGGAGGTGGGGTCTCTGTGGTGGCACAGAAGAGAAGCGTGTTTGGTGGTTTCAGGCACGTCTGCCGCATCCCTGAGATCTTGAGTTTGTTTCCCCCACTCGCTCCGACTCTGGGGCAACACCCATCCTTCTCCAAGGGACCCCTCCTCTAGCAGCTGGCAGCTGGCAATGTAGGGTCGTCTCCAGGTCTCCCCCTGGAAAGAGGCAAGGCAAGGGGTTCAGACCCCCAACCAAGGTTGCCTTCACAAGTGCCCTGCCTTTGGGCTGCTCCAAGGAACCTTCTTGGCAAAGAACTCAAAGAACCAAGTGGTCGCATTTTGGCACTTGCCTTTCAAGAGGCTCCCCCAACCCCACCTTAGACTCCCGTGGGACACAGTACCAGTGCTTGCGGCATCTGTGCATCCCACGCTCTCGTTTTCCATTTGGCTCAAAGCAAAAACTCTCTTCTCTTCTTCATACCAATTGGATGTGGTGTCTTTCCCTGGACACCATAGAAGTGAGCCAGTTCCGAGGGAAAACGAACCCCAAGAGAGCAAATCTGCACCAACAACAAGCAGACAACAAAGGAAACCAACTGCAAATCCCAAGCTTGTGTCAATTGCATTGGGAACGTGACCAAATGCTCATGTTCTGTTCTCTGCAACCACGAGGTGGGACTTTTGGTAGAGAAGCCATTGATGGGCAACAGAGCAACCAACTTCCTTTTCCATTTCAAGAAACAAGCAAGCAAACCAACAGACAACCAAGCCCGGAATATGCACGTCCAATGCCCCAGCCATGGTCCGTCTCTTTCCCCAACTGATTCCACACACAAGGCCCAGCAGATCTGTCTGTGCCATCTTGCTGGACCTTGACCACCCATCTTCGTGGCGATCCACCCCGTCGGGGGTGGGGGGCATCGAGACCCTCGGATGATGCAACCCAGAGCCCAGATGCCGAGATCAACGTACCGCTTGAGCTGCTGGACGTGCTGGAGCAGCTGGAGGAATCCATGGTGGGACACCCACCCGGATGGCGCAGAAGCTGCTGTCCAACTGTTCCGTGCCCAGAAGCACGGGACTTATAAAGGGTGCAGAGGCCCCTCCCCATTTATGGAAATAGTTGTGGACCGAGGCATCACCTGGAGGATCACGTGGAAGGACTCCCTTGAGGCAGGTGGGCACTGGAATGGGAGGCCCGTTCGGAGGCTCCCAGGTCCCTTTGATGTTGCCGCCCCCACCATCCTTTCCCAGGAAGCTTGGGTTCCAGGCCTCTCCTGTTTTCACACCTTTCCACATTCCATGCATACTTTTGCTCCAGGGGGCTTTCCCAGACTCTGCGCTCTTCCCGCTCAGGTGGGGCAGTGTGCTTTCCACATCGGAGAGAGAGCCTAGAGCCCAGCTTTCCTTGTGTACGTGTCCCACTTCACTCATCCTCTCCTGGACCTCATTGCATCCCACCTGGAAAGCATTTCCTCACCTGGGGGTTGAGTGCCCGATAATTCGCACAGGAAGCTTCACTGCTGATCCAGGGTCTACCTGTGGTCCTCAGCCGTTCGGGACTTTTGCAAGTGGAACCCGAAACCCACACCCTTGCTCACGGGCCATGGGAGGACGGGAGAAAAGGGCACCCCACACTGTAGGCATCATAAGCCAGAGAATTTGCTTTCAATGCATCTCCTGGGCGACCACAAGAGGAGTAGGTTTCACCCCTCCAGTCCACCTGTAGTTAACATGAAAGAAAGAATGGAAGGAAGAAAGAAGAAAGGAAAGGGAGGAAGGAGAGGGAGAGAGGGAGGAAGGGAGGGAGAGAGGAAGGGAGGAAGGAAGGCAGGCAGAAAGAAAGAAGAAGGAAAGAAAGTAAAACAAGGAAAAGCAGAAGAAGAGGCATGAAGGAACTTAGATGTGGGATGCTGACAGAGCTGGTTTGAAAGGAATGCTTTGGATTCCAAATACAAGCACCCCGACATTTGTGTTCTGTTCAGGCTGCAGAGAACTGAGATAGTTAAGGGAGAGAACACACACGGAAACACAGAACCATCATGCACGAAGCCTTTTGCCACACGAGGGTATACATCTCAGCCATTTGGATTCACATGGGGACAATAACCTTAATTGCAAACAGCTGGGAACGGGATGACTTATGCCAATGATTCCTTAACCTAATGCTGGCCTGTGTGTGTGTGTGTGTGTGTGTGTGATCTGTGTGATTGATTTCTGTGCACCCACTAAGGACAGTGGTCAGATGGTCCCTGTGGAAGGATGCCACCAGGACGAGTAGCTGTCTGCCAGACCCAGGAGGCCCCAGGTGTTGTCTTGAGGATGTCCAGGTCCTAGTTCCCTGTCCTCAGTGCCAGAGTTCAGAGAGTGGGGGGACCATCTTGTTGGATCAGGGTGGTTTTCCCCAAGAAGGTGGACGATTGGGCTAAGGGAATCCACTGAAACGTGGGATTCAATGGCTCATCCCGCCAAGGCCCTGGCTGCCTGACTTCCACTGGCTCCCACCTGGACCACCCAGATGGTGGAAGGATGCTGGAGAGAGCGGCATCCTTGCTCTACCTGGATGCCAGGGTCTCCTGAGAAGCCACAGGTGTGTTTTGGCACAGGCCACTGGCTGACTGTAGGTTGGGGCTCCACTGCCCATCCCTGGGCTCCGAGGTCTCTCTGGAGCGGGTGGCATTGGACCGCCAAGGGGCTCAGCCACAGCACCTAGCTCTTGCTAGAGTCTGCACATGTCCTGCTGCCCACAGCAATCTGAGTGTTTCCCAGCACCCCTGATGCCGTCTTCCTCCTGCCCCGTCCTTTCCACAAGGCATCCTTTTCCAGAACTCCACTCCTACTTGCCCTGAGGCTACTGGGTTCAGACTCTTTTCCCTGAAGCCCTATCCCTCCCTGTGTGGCTCTTGAAACAGACTCTTCCTTTCTGTTGAAAAAGAAGAGAGTGAGAGGGAGATAGAGTGAGAGAGAGAGCGAGAGAGAATGAGACAGAGCCAATACTGTCTATTGCTCGAGAGCTGTGGAGAAAGGGGAGCCCAGGGAGTGACTGGGAGGGATCTGAGGACTCATTGCATCCACAGAGATAAGTCCTATAGACCTAGACGCCCAGATGCAGTTGTAGCAAGAGACTCAGCTACCTTGGTGTCTACACATTCAAGTGGCAACTCTCAGAAGGGTTCCTACTTCCTGCAACTGCCACAGGCATGTTGCACATGCTGCATGAACTGCGTGAGTGGAGAATCCCTCCACACAGAGTGTACAAGGGACTTATCTTCAGAACCCTTTTGGAAAGAAGCAGTGGAAGAGATCACCTGCCACAACGTTAGGATTCCACGTGCATTTGGGTTTTGAGTTCCTTTGGACATGGCTTGCGTTGTAACTCGGCCCACTTTTTAGACAGGTGGGGGGGCAGTAAGGAGAGAGGCAGAGAGAGAGTGAGTCGGAGAGAGAGAGAGAGGTGACTTGCCTGCATAATACTATCCTGTGCACATTTGGGACTCGGGAGTCTGGTACTGAAAGTGCTGGGATAGCTGTGTCCGTGTGCACAATGGCTATGCCCTCAAGGAATCGGACCAAACCGCGCCCCAGACAGCAAGTGAAGGTTGTCAGGAAGAGAGTGCTTTTGTGATTCCACTAGGGGGTGTGTGTGGTGGAAGCTGAGGGCCTAGACAGGGGCATCTGGACCCCTTTCCCATGCTATCCCAGGCCAAGGGAGGGGTTTCCCCCGTGTGAGGAGCCGCTGGAACGATGGGGGGCACAATACAAAGGGACCAAAGGCCAGGCAAGGACTTGCATGGAGTGCCAACATTTATTGATTGGATCAATGGAACGTCACAGATGAGGGGCAATGGCAGATCAGAGTGGGCTCTTCCTCCCTGTCGCTGGAAGGCTGGAAGGCTTGGAGGCTTGCGGGAGATGCCCCTCCTGAGGCCCATGCATCCTGACGGTCCGTGGGCAGCTCGGCAAGGCTCAGGGATGCGATGAGAGCCCGTTGCCAGCACCAGTCTTGCTGCCTCGGTCCTGCTGTGGGACGCGCCCATGAGTGTGGCCGTCTCCTCTCTTCTCTCCCCAGTGGCTCTTGGTTGCAGGCAAGAAGGCCTGAAAGGGGCTCAGGGGAAGGCACTCCTGCCTGCCCCTAAGCCTGAGGCCCTGGGGAGCCTGGCAGCATGTCGAGCAGGGCCTGGAATTCCTCCTCGCTGAGGGGTGATTCCAGGGTTGCCCCAAGTTCCTCTTGCTCTGCGTCCACATTCAGCAAAGATCCTGCCTTGTGCAACATGTCTGTGTCAGACAAGAGTTCATCCAGGAGGCTGGAGCAGCCTGGAAGGGCTGCATGCTGGGGCTGGGGTTGGGGCTCCAGTGGGGGGGCCGGCTCATCCCCTGAGGGTGCCCACTGCTGCTGCCACACGTGGGCCTCGGGCTGTACAGGGGGCAGGACAGCCCCTTGGCCAGGCAGCCCACTGGGGATGACAGCGTGGGAGACCTCATCCCAGGGCACACTTCCCGAGGGAGGGGGTGGGGACTGGCTCCCCAGGAGAGCCGCCGGGCTGGGCTGGACCACCATGAACATCAAGGGCTGGCCCACACAGGCCCCAGAGCTGGCCCCAGGCACCACGAAGGTGGGGGCATAACCAGGAGCTGCTGCAGCCAAGGCTGGCACGCTTTCAGGTGGCTGCGAGGCAGGTGCATGACGAGAGCTGCTGTGGACGGTGGGCAGGGGGCTGTGGTCCCATGGAGCAGGCGTGGCGGCGGTTGCTGGGGGGACTTCGGCCAGCGCACTCCCAGGCCCTCTAGCCCTCTGCTCTGGGTGCCGAGCTCTTCGGTTCTGAAACCATACCTAGGGAAGCACACGGGGAGAGAGGCCCATCAGAGGTGTGACACTCCAGATCGCCTCGCCACTGGCCCGTCCCCCGCCCCACCACGCTTCGCCCCGTCTAACCTGCCCTGCCCTCCAATCTGTCAGGCACAGGGCAAGTTTTGGTGGGCCTTAGCTCGGGGCAATTTCCCCTAGACCTGTCGCCTTGGCCCTTGACAATGAGGGCGACCATCAGGGCAACCCAGGACCACCCAGCCCAGCTTGGAGGAGGGTCCCCATCGATTGGCTCCCACGGCAGCTCCCCCCCTCCCCCCGGCTGCCCAGCACCTCCATTGCCCTCTCCCATTCTGGAAGTGGATGCCTTCAGATCAGCCCCATGAGCCAACTGCTAGGGCCAAGAGAACCCCCTCCCCAAACCCCTGCCCTCCCACCCCCACCAGAAGCCTACGTCCACCCAGGGCTCACCACTCCTTGCCCATGGGACCCGTCATGTTCCACCCACTGGGGGACAGCTTACCTGGATGCGAGGTTCCGGAATGCCTGTCTGCCGAGCCAATTCTTCCCTGGCGGCAATACCTGGCAAGCGATCCCTCTCAAAGGCCTGCACAAGGATTCTGGTTTGAGAAGGACAGATGAAGGTCCTCTTTCTCCTGGCCTCTCGTCCCACACTTCCTAGAGGAGAACACACACAGAAGAGAGCCCATTTAGGCCGACTGCACAGTGCCTGCAGAGGCAGTGTGTGCGACGTAGCACACGCAGTGTCCCGGAGAGAGGTGGACCTTTGCCCTGCTGGCTACGTACCTTGAGTGGAAGCCTGAGGTGGTGGTGGCAGCGGGGGTGGCTGAGGCTGCCCTTCTTGGCAGACAGCCTCAGACAGCAATCGGCTCTGCTTTAGACGTCTTCTTCGTTGGTTTTGAAACCAGACCTAGGCACAAAGAGAGAGTTCACTGTCACTCCGTGCTGCCCCACATACCTCCAAGATCGACTGCAGGGAGGCACCCTCGGACACAAGAACCAACGCGCCAGCCAGCCAGCTGCTGGAAATGCACTGGGGCCCGTCTGCTCCCAGTGGAAAGAGGTAGGATTCAAAGGGACTGGACTCTCGGGAGAAGCTCGAGCCCTGCTTTCCTCTCTGGGGAAGTGCACAGGATTCCACAGGGCACAACCTGTGTCCGTGAAAATCATCTTTTCTCCTCTAGTCACCAAGCTGGAGTCCAAAGGCATGGCCTGTGACAGAGGAGGAGACAATGCCTGCTTTCCCAGGGTCAGGATGAGATTGCTACCACTCTCTCTCTCTCTGCCTCTAGTTCTGTGGCCCTCTCTCTCTATTTCATTCTCTCTCCCTCTCTCTTTCTCTGTGTGTGTGTGCCTCTGTCTCTCTCTTCCTGTGTCTCTCCCTCCCTCCCTGTCTCTGTCCCTGTCTCTGCCCCTCTCTTTCTCTGCCCCTCTGTCCCTCCTCTCTTTCTCTCCCCCTGACCGCGTTCCCACCCAAACGACCAGTTTCTCTGTGGGTCCTTTGGGATCTGAACCCAATGCTCTCCATCGCGCTTTGGATGTCTGTCTCTGTCGCGCTCCTCCGCACGCCCCACTGCAATGGCGGCCCTGTCTCTGTCTCAGGCTCTCTCTCTCCTCTGCCTCTCAGCTGGTCTCCTTGCCTCCTCTTTGGCATGTTCCAGGCCTGATTCCTGCTTGCCTGCCTCTCTTCTGTCCCTCCAGGCGGTACTGTTTCCTCACGCACGATAACATCCACTGGCCACAGCCCCCATCCAAATCAAACGTGCCCTGCTGCCTGGGAGCTGCTCGTTGTCAGTTACCTCTCAGCAACTGCATGCCTCTGTCACGTGGACGTCAGGAAGCTCTTGTGTCCCTGCTCCCCATCTTCACCATCCGTGTCCTCGTCTTCCACAGTGAAACCGTGTGCTTGCTGCCTCACTCTCCTAGACCAAAGTGCTGTGTGCACGTCTGCGTGTGTGCATGTGTTTGGGCATTTTCTGAAGTTTCTGTGAAGACAATTTGATACCCCAGGAAAAAGTGTCCCTGGGGAAAGCCCAGCAGTCTTTGGCAATGCCTCCCGAGGTCGCAGGTGGGGTGCTGCAAGGCTCCCTCTCTTCCTTTCATGCCTCCTCTCTCACCTGCCCAGAGAGGGACATCTTCGGCCCAGGCAGTTCCTTGGAGGCCAGCCATCAAGGAACCACCCCTCCCTGGCACCACAGCCCCTCATGCTTCCTTGGTCTCTGGCCCTTTCCACTTCCTGACCAGCCATTTGAATGGACCCCTCGCCATGCCACACAGCTCCTTCTGGCCACATTTTCCCAATGGAGGCAACCTTGCTCACCCAGACTCTAGTCCCTGCTATCTCGAGGAGCCAGAAGAGGAAGTGCCAGGGGTGGGGACTCCAGATGGCCTAGGATGACGTGCGCATCTGGACATGGACCCCGAGAGGGAGAAGGGATGGAGAGATGTGGGCATACCTGAATTCTGCTTTCTGGAATGCCCAGTTCTTGGGCCAGTCGTTCTCTGGTGGCTATGCCAGGGTAAGGGTTCTGCTGAAAGAGCGCTTGCAGGGCGTCCTTCTGACTCAGCCTCAGAACGAGCCTCCTCCTTCGTGCACCTCCAGAGAGCAGGCCTGTGGGAGAGAAAAGGGGACCTGTGTCAGCGGGGAATCCATGGAGTTGCAAACCCATGGTGCCCGCCCAGTGGCTGTCCTCGTGCCATGCCAGGGGCTGACCCTCTCAGCGACAGGACGACTCTGCATTTGGAATGCCCTGGGTTCCCTCGGGAGAGCCAGGCCAAACCCGTGGCGCTCTGGGGGTACAAGCTCAGCTGAGAGCCAAGGCTACGGGGATCTCCCCACCGGCTGCCAATGCTGCACAGGATGCCACGCTGCCAGCATGGAAATCCCTCCACAAACAGGTGATTGTGACCAGTGCCTGCAAGGATTCTCCACCTATCGATGCCTAGGAGTCTTGATGGCTTCTACCAGGTAGACCTGGCACTCTCTGTGGAGGAGAGGAGCCTGTCTTCTGGCCTCTCCTAGTCCCGGGGCACATGCACTCTCACGATTGGAAAGGAACCGAGACAAAACAGAAACGAAGCCAGACACACACACAACACAACCCCCAACACAGAACGCACTAGGAGATTGCTCTGAAGACCCACTTTCTGGAGACAAGGACGACTGTGCTATCCCTTCTGAAGGCGCCCACCCCCCCCACACACATCCCACCCCCCACCCCCACACCCCACCCCTACCAACACCAGTCCTCCCGGGAAGATGGGCTTCCCTTTCTAGGCAGCAAAGACATGCTGCCTTGCCATGTGTCCATGGTCTTCTCTCCCTTGGGGACCCCTGAAGGGCTGGGCCCCTGTCCTATTGGAGGTGGGGTCTCTGTGGTGGCACAGAAGAGAAGCGTGTTTGGTGGTTTCAGGCACGTCTGCCGCATCCCTGAGATCTTGAGTTTGTTTCCCCCACTCGCTCCGACTCTGGGGCAACACCCATCCTTCTCCAAGGGACCCCTCCTCTAGCAGCTGGCAGCTGGCAATGTAGGGTCGTCTCCAGGTCTCCCCCTGGAAAGAGGCAAGGCAAGGGGTTCAGACCCCCAACCAAGGCTGCCTTCACAAGTGCCCTGCCTTTGGGCTGCTCCAAGGAACCTTCTTGGCAAAGAACTCAAAGAACCAAGTGGTCGCATTTTGGCACTTGCCTTTCAAGAGGCTCCCCCAACCCCACCTTAGACTCCCGTGGGACACAGTACCAGTGCTTGCGGCATCTGTGCGTCCCACGCTCTCGTTTTCCATTTGGCTCAAAGCAAAAACTCTCTTCTCTTCTTCATACCAATTGGATGTGGTGTCTTTCCCTGGACACCATAGAAGTGAGCCAGTTCCGAGGGAAAACGAACCCCAAGAGAGCAAATCTGCACCAACAACAAGCAGACAACAAAGGAAACCAACTGCAAATCCCAAGCTTGTGTCAATTGCATTGGGAACGTGACCAAATGCTCATGTTCTGTTCTCTGCAACCACGAGGTGGGACTTTTGGTAGAGAAGCCATTGATGGGCAACAGAGCAACCAACTTCCTTTTCCACTTCAAGAAACAAGCAAGCAAACCAACAGACAACCAAGCCCGGAATATGCACGTCCAATGCCCCAGCCATGGTCCGTCTCTTTCCCCAACTGATTCCACACACAAGGCCCAGCAGATCTGTCTGTGCCATCTTGCTGGACCTTGACCACCCATCTTCGTGGCGATCCACCCCGTCGGGGGTGGGGGGCATCGAGACCCTCGGATGATGCAACCCAGAGCCCAGATGCCGAGATCAACGTACCGCTTGAGCTGCTGGACGTGCTGGAGCAGCTGGAGGAATCCATGGTGGGACACCCACCCGGATGGCGCAGAAGCTGCTGTCCAACTGTTCCGTGCCCAGAAGCACGGGACTTATAAAGGGTGCAGAGGCCCCTCCCCATTTATGGAAATAGTTGTGGACCGAGGCATCACCTGGAGGATCACGTGGAAGGACTCCCTTGAGGCAGGTGGGCACTGGAATGGGAGGCCCGTTCGGAGGCTCCCAGGTCCCTTTGATGTTGCCGCCCCCACCATCCTTTCCCAGGAAGCTTGGGTTCCAGGCCTCTCCTGTTTTCACACCTTTCCACATTCCATGCATACTTTTGCTCCAGGGGGCTTTCCCAGACTCTGCGCTCTTCCCGCTCAGGTGGGGCAGTGTGCTTTCCACATCGGAGACAGAGCCTAGAGCCCAGCTTTCCTTGTGTACGTGTCCCACTTCACTCATCCTCTCCTGGACCTCATTGCATCCCACCTGGAAAGCATTTCCTCACCTGGGGGTTGAGTGCCCGATAATTCGCACAGGAAGCTTCACTGCTGATCCAGGGTCTACCTGTGGTCCTCAGCCGTTCGGGACTTTTGCAAGTGGAACCCGAAACCCACACCCTTGCTCACGGGCCATGGGAGGACGGGAGAAAAGGGCACCCCACACTGTAGGCATCATAAGCCAGAGAATTTGCTTTCAATGCATCTCCTGGGCGACCACAAGAGGAGTAGGTTTCACCCCTCCAGTCCACCTGTAGTTAACATGAAAGAAAGAATGGAAGGAAGAAAGAAGAAAGGAAAGGGAGGAAGGAGAGGGAGAGAGGGAGGAAGGGAGGGAGAGAGGAAGGGAGGAAGGAAGGCAGGCAGAAAGAAAGAAGAAGGAAAGAAAGTAAAACAAGGAAAAGCAGAAGAAGAGGCATGAAGGAACTTAGATGTGGGATGCTGACAGAGCTGGTTTGAAAGGAATGCTTTGGATTCCAAATACAAGCACCCCGACATTTGTGTTCTGTTCAGGCTGCAGAGAACTGAGATAGTTAAGGGAGGGAACACACACGGAAACACAGAACCATCATGCACGAAGCCTTTTGCCACACGAGGGTATACATCTCAGCCATTTGGATTCACATGGGGACAATAACCTTAATTGCAAACAGCTGGGAACGGGATGACTTATGCCAATGATTCCTTAACCTAATGCTGGCCTGTGTGTGTGTGTGTGTGTGTGTGTGATCTGTGTGATTGATTTCTGTGCACCCACTAAGGACAGTGGTCAGATGGTCCCTGTGGAAGGATGCCACCAGGACGAGTAGCTGTCTGCCAGACCCAGGAGGCCCCAGGTGTTGTCTTGAGGATGTCCAGGTCCTAGTTCCCTGTCCTCAGTGCCAGAGTTCAGAGAGTGGGGGGACCATCTTGTTGGATCAGGGTGGTTTTCCCCAAGAAGGTGGACGATTGGGCTAAGGGAATCCACTGAAACGTGGGATTCAATGGCTCATCCCGCCAAGGCCCTGGCTGCCTGACTTCCACTGGCTCCCACCTGGACCACCCAGATGGTGGAAGGATGCTGGAGAGAGCGGCATCCTTGCTCTACCTGGATGCCAGGGTCTCCTGAGAAGCCACAGGTGTGTTTTGGCACAGGCCACTGGCTGACTGTAGGTTGGGGCTCCACTGCCCATCCCTGGGCTCCGAGGTCTCTCTGGAGCGGGTGGCATTGGACCGCCAAGGGGCTCAGCCACAGCACCTAGCTCTTGCTAGAGTCTGCACATGTCCTGCTGCCCACAGCAATCTGAGTGTTTCCCAGCACCCCTGATGCCGTCTTCCTCCTGCCCCGTCCTTTCCACAAGGCATCCTTTTCCAGAACTCCACTCCTACTTGCCCTGAGGCTACTGGGTTCAGACTCTTTTCCCTGAAGCCCTATCCCTCCCTGTGTGGCTCTTGAAACAGACTCTTCCTTTCTGTTGAAAAAGAAGAGAGTGAGAGGGAGATAGAGTGAGAGAGAGAGCGAGAGAGAATGAGACAGAGCCAATACTGTCTATTGCTCGAGAGCTGTGGAGAAAGGGGAGCCCAGGGAGTGACTGGGAGGGATCTGAGGACTCATTGCATCCACAGAGATAAGTCCTATAGACCTAGACGCCCAGATGCAGTTGTAGCAAGAGACTCAGCTACCTTGGTGTCTACACATTCAAGTGGCAACTCTCAGAAGGGTTCCTACTTCCTGCAACTGCCACAGGCATGTTGCACATGCTGCATGAACTGCGTGAGTGGAGAATCCCTCCACACAGAGTGTACAAGGGACTTATCTTCAGAACCCTTTTGGAAAGAAGCAGTGGAAGAGATCACCTGCCACAACGTTAGGATTCCACGTGCATTTGGGTTTTGAGTTCCTTTGGACATGGCTTGCGTTGTAACTCGGCCCACTTTTTAGACAGGTGGGGGGGCAGTAAGGAGAGAGGCAGAGAGAGAGTGAGTCGGAGAGAGAGAGAGAGGTGACTTGCCTGCATAATACTATCCTGTGCACATTTGGGACTCGGGAGTCTGGTACTGAAAGTGCTGGGATAGCTGTGTCCGTGTGCACAATGGCTATGCCCTCAAGGAATCGGACCAAACCGCGCCCCAGACAGCAAGTGAAGGTTGTCAGGAAGAGAGTGCTTTTGTGATTCCACTAGGGGGTGTGTGTGGTGGAAGCTGAGGGCCTAGACAGGGGCATCTGGACCCCTTTCCCATGCTATCCCAGGCCAAGGGAGGGGTTTCCCCCGTGTGAGGAGCCGCTGGAACGATGGGGGGCACAATACAAAGGGACGAAAGGCCAGGCAAGGACTTGCATGGAGTGCCAACATTTATTGATTGGATCAATGGAACGTCACAGATGAGGGGCAATGGCAGATCAGAGTGGGCTCTTCCTCCCTGTCGTTGGAAGGCTGGAAGGCTTGGAGGCTTGCGGGAGATGCCCCTCCTGAGGCCCATGCATCCTGACGGTCCGTGGGCAGCTCGGCAAGGCTCAGGGATGCGATGAGAGCCCGTTGCCAGCACCAGTCTTGCTGCCTCGGTCCTGCTGTGGGACGCGCCCATGAGTGTGGCCGTCTCCTCTCTTCTCTCCCCAGTGGCTCTTGGTTGCAGGCAAGAAGGCCTGAAAGGGGCTCAGGGGAAGGCACTCCTGCCTGCCCCTAAGCCTGAGGCCCTGGGGAGCCTGGCAGCATGTCGAGCAGGGCCTGGAATTCCTCCTCGCTGAGGGGTGATTCCAGGGTTGCCCCAAGTTCCTCTTGCTCTGCGTCCACATTCAGCAAAGATCCTGCCTTGTGCAACATGTCTGTGTCAGACAAGAGTTCATCCAGGAGGCTGGAGCAGCCTGGAAGGGCTGCATGCTGGGGCTGGGGTTGGGGCTCCAGTGGGGGGGCCGGCTCATCCCCTGAGGGTGCCCACTGCTGCTGCCACACGTGGGCCTCGGGCTGTACAGGGGGCAGGACAGCCCCTTGGCCAGGCAGCCCACTGGGGATGACAGCGTGGGAGACCTCATCCCAGGGCACACTTCCCGAGGGAGGGGGTGGGGACTGGCTCCCCAGGAGAGCCGCCGGGCTGGGCTGGACCACCATGAACATCAAGGGCTGGCCCACACAGGCCCCAGAGCTGGCCCCAGGCACCACGAAGGTGGGGGCATAACCAGGAGCTGCTGCAGCCAAGGCTGGCACGCTTTCAGGTGGCTGCGAGGCAGGTGCATGACGAGAGCTGCTGTGGACGGTGGGCAGGGGGCTGTGGTCCCATGGAGCAGGCGTGGCGGCAGTTGCTGGGGGGACTTCGGCCAGCGCACTCCCAGGCCCTCTAGCCCTCTGCTCTGGGTGCCGAGCTCTTCGGTTCTGAAACCATACCTAGGGAAGCACACGGGGAGAGAGGCCCATCAGAGGTGTGACACTCCAGATCGCCTCGCCACTGGCCCGTCCCCCGCCCCACCACGCTTCGCCCCGTCTAACCTGCCCTGCCCTCCAATCTGTCAGGCACAGGGCAAGTTTCGGTGGGCCTTAGCTCGGGGCAATTTCCCCTAGACCTGTCGCCTTGGCCCTTGACAATGAGGGCGACCATCAGGGCAACCCAGGACCACCCAGCCCAGCTTGGAGGAGGGTCCCCATCGATTGGCTCCCACGGCAGCTCCCCCCCTCCCCCCGGCTGCCCAGCACCTCCATTGCCCTCTCCCATTCTGGAAGTGGATGCCTTCAGATCAGCCCCATGAGCCAACTGCTAGGGCCAAGAGAACCCCCTCCCCAAACCCCTGCCCTCCCACCCCCACCAGAAGCCTACGTCCACCCAGGGCTCACCACTCCTTGCCCATGGGACCCGTCATGTTCCACCCACTGGGGGACAGCTTACCTGGATGCGAGGTTCCGGAATGCCTGTCTGCCGAGCCAATTCTTCCCTGGCGGCAATACCTGGCAAGCGATCCCTCTCAAAGGCCTGCACAAGGATTCTGGTTTGAGAAGGACAGATGAAGGTCCTCTTTCTCCTGGCCTCTCGTCCCACACTTCCTAGAGGAGAACACACACAGAAGAGAGCCCATTTAGGCCGACTGCACAGTGCCTGCAGAGGCAGTGTGTGCGACGTAGCACACGCAGTGTCCCGGAGAGAGGTGGACCTTTGCCCTGCTGGCTACGTACCTTGAGTGGAAGCCTGAGGTGGTGGTGGCAGCGGGGGTGGCTGAGGCTGCCCTTCTTGGCAGACAGCCTCAGACAGCAATCGGCTCTGCTTTAGACGTCTTCTTCGTTGGTTTTGAAACCAGACCTAGGCACAAAGAGAGAGTTCACTGTCACTCCGTGCTGCCCCACATACCTCCAAGATCGACTGCAGGGAGGCACCCTCGGACACAAGAACCAACGCGCCAGCCAGCCAGCTGCTGGAAATGCACTGGGGCCCGTCTGCTCCCAGTGGAAAGAGGTAGGATTCAAAGGGACTGGACTCTCGGGAGAAGCTCGAGCCCTGCTTTCCTCTCTGGGGAAGTGCACAGCATTCCACAGGGCACAACCTGTGTCCGTGAAAATCATCTTTTCTCCTCTAGTCACCAAGCTGGAGTCCAAAGGCATGGCCTGTGACAGAGGAGGAGACAATGCCTGCTTTCCCAGGGTCAGGATGAGATTGCTACCACTCTCTCTCTCTCTGCCTCTAGTTCTGTGGCCCTCTCTCTCTATTTCATTCTCTCTCCCTCTCTCTTTCTCTGTGTGTGTGTGCCTCTGTCTCTCTCTTCCTGTGTCTCTCCCTCCCTCCCTGTCTCTGTCCCTGTCTCTGCCCCTCTCTTTCTCTGCCCCTCTGTCCCTCCTCTCTTTCTCTCCCCCTGACCGCGTTCCCACCCAAACGACCAGTTTCTCTGTGGGTCCTTTGGGATCTGAACCCAATGCTCTCCATCGCGCTTTGGATGTCTGTCTCTGTCGCGCTCCTCCGCACGCCCCACTGCAATGGCGGCCCTGTCTCTGTCTCAGGCTCTCTCTCTCCTCTGCCTCTCAGCTGGTCTCCTTGCCTCCTCTTTGGCATGTTCCAGGCCTGATTCCTGCTTGCCTGCCTCTCTTCTGTCCCTCCAGGCGGTACTGTTTCCTCACGCACGATAACATCCACTGGCCACAGCCCCCATCCAAATCAAACGTGCCCTGCTGCCTGGGAGCTGCTCGTTGTCAGTTACCTCTCAGCAACTGCATGCCTCTGTCACGTGGACGTCAGGAAGCTCTTGTGTCCCTGCTCCCCATCTTCACCATCCGTGTCCTCGTCTTCCACAGTGAAACCGTGTGCTTGCTGCCTCACTCTCCTAGACCAAAGTGCTGTGTGCACGTCTGCGTGTGTGCATGTGTTTGGGCATTTTCTGAAGTTTCTGTGAAGACAATTTGATACCCCAGGAAAAAGTGTCCCTGGGGAAAGCCCAGCAGTCTTTGGCAATGCCTCCCGAGGTCGCAGGTGGGGTGCTGCAAGGCTCCCTCTCTTCCTTTCATGCCTCCTCTCTCACCTGCCCAGAGAGGGACATCTTCGGCCCAGGCAGTTCCTTGGAGGCCAGCCATCAAGGAACCACCCCTCCCTGGCACCACAGCCCCTCATGCTTCCTTGGTCTCTGGCCCTTTCCACTTCCTGACCAGCCATTTGAATGGACCCCTCGCCATGCCACACAGCTCCTTCTGGCCACATTTTCCCAATGGAGGCAACCTTGCTCACCCAGACTCTAGTCCCTGCTATCTCGAGGAGCCAGAAGAGGAAGTGCCAGGGGTGGGGACTCCAGATGGCCTAGGATGACGTGCGCATCTGGACATGGACCCCGAGAGGGAGAAGGGATGGAGAGATGTGGGCATACCTGAATTCTGCTTTCTGGAATGCCCAGTTCTTGGGCCAGTCGTTCTCTGGTGGCTATGCCAGGGTAAGGGTTCTGCTGAAAGAGCGCTTGCAGGGCGTCCTTCTGACTCAGCCTCAGAACGAGCCTCCTCCTTCGTGCACCTCCAGAGAGCAGGCCTGTGGGAGAGAAAAGGGGACCTGTGTCAGCGGGGAATCCATGGAGTTGCAAACCCATGGTGCCCGCCCAGTGGCTGTCCTCGTGCCATGCCAGGGGCTGACCCTCTCAGCGACAGGACGACTCTGCATTTGGAATGCCCTGGGTTCCCTCGGGAGAGCCAGGCCAAACCCGTGGCGCTCTGGGGGTACAAGCTCAGCTGAGAGCCAAGGCTACGGGGATCTCCCCACCGGCTGCCAATGCTGCACAGGATGCCACGCTGCCAGCATGGAAATCCCTCCACAAACAGGTGATTGTGACCAGTGCCTGCAAGGATTCTCCACCTATCGATGCCTAGGAGTCTTGATGGCTTCTACCAGGTAGACCTGGCACTCTCTGTGGAGGAGAGGAGCCTGTCTTCTGGCCTCTCCTAGTCCCGGGGCACATCCACTCTCACGATTGGAAAGGAACCGAGACAAAACAGAAACGAAGCCAGACACACACACAACACAACCCCCAACACAGAACGCACTAGGAGATTGCTCTGAAGACCCACTTTCTGGAGACAAGGACGACTGTGCTATCCCTTCTGAAGGCGCCCACCCCCCCCACACACATCCCACCCCCCACCCCCACACCCCACCCCTACCAACACCAGTCCTCCCGGGAAGATGGGCTTCCCTTTCTAGGCAGCAAAGACATGCTGCCTTGCCATGTGTCCATGGTCTTCTCTCCCTTGGGGACCCCTGAAGGGCTGGGCCCCTGTCCTATTGGAGGTGGGGTCTCTGTGGTGGCACAGAAGAGAAGCGTGTTTGGTGGTTTCAGGCACGTCTGCCGCATCCCTGAGATCTTGAGTTTGTTTCCCCCACTCGCTCCGACTCTGGGGCAACACCCATCCTTCTCCAAGGGACCCCTCCTCTAGCAGCTGGCAGCTGGCAATGTAGGCTCGTCTCCAGGTCTCCCCCTGGAAAGAGGCAAGGCAAGGGGTTCAGACCCCCAACCAAGGCTGCCTTCACAAGTGCCCTGCCTTTGGGCTGCTCCAAGGAACCTTCTTGGCAAAGAACTCAAAGAACCAAGTGGTCGCATTTTGGCACTTGCCTTTCAAGAGGCTCCCCCAACCCCACCTTAGACTCCCGTGGGACACAGTACCAGTGCTTGCGGCATCTGTGCGTCCCACGCTCTCGTTTTCCATTTGGCTCAAAGCAAAAACTCTCTTCTCTTCTTCATACCAATTGGATGTGGTGTCTTTCCCTGGACACCATAGAAGTGAGCCAGTTCCGAGGGAAAACGAACCCCAAGAGAGCAAATCTGCACCAACAACAAGCAGACAACAAAGGAAACCAACTGCAAATCCCAAGCTTGTGTCAATTGCATTGGGAACGTGACCAAATGCTCATGTTCTGTTCTCTGCAACCACGAGGTGGGACTTTTGGTAGAGAAGCCATTGATGGGCAACAGAGCAACCAACTTCCTTTTCCATTTCAAGAAACAAGCAAGCAAACCAACAGACAACCAAGCCCGGAATATGCACGTCCAATGCCCCAGCCATGGTCCGTCTCTTTCCCCAACTGATTCCACACACAAGGCCCAGCAGATCTGTCTGTGCCATCTTGCTGGACCTTGACCACCCATCTTCGTGGCGATCCACCCCGTCGGGGGTGGGGGGCATCGAGACCCTCGGATGATGCAACCCAGAGCCCAGATGCCGAGATCAACGTACCGCTTGAGCTGCTGGACGTGCTGGAGCAGCTGGAGGAATCCATGGTGGGACACCCACCCGGATGGCGCAGAAGCTGCTGTCCAACTGTTCCGTGCCCAGAAGCACGGGACTTATAAAGGGTGCAGAGGCCCCTCCCCATTTATGGAAATAGTTGTGGACCGAGGCATCACCTGGAGGATCACGTGGAAGGACTCCCTTGAGGCAGGTGGGCACTGGAATGGGAGGCCCGTTCGGAGGCTCCCAGGTCCCTTTGATGTTGCCGCCCCCACCATCCTTTCCCAGGAAGCTTGGGTTCCAGGCCTCTCCTGTTTTCACACCTTTCCACATTCCATGCATACTTTTGCTCCAGGGGGCTTTCCCAGACTCTGCGCTCTTCCCGCTCAGGTGGGGCAGTGTGCTTTCCACATCGGAGAGAGAGCCTAGAGCCCAGCTTTCCTTGTGTACGTGTCCCACTTCACTCATCCTCTCCTGGACCTCATTGCATCCCACCTGGAAAGCATTTCCTCACCTGGGGGTTGAGTGCCCGATAATTCGCACAGGAAGCTTCACTGCTGATCCAGGGTCTACCTGTGGTCCTCAGCCGTTCGGGACTTTTGCAAGTGGAACCCGAAACCCACACCCTTGCTCACGGGCCATGGGAGGACGGGAGAAAAGGGCACCCCACACTGTAGGCATCATAAGCCAGAGAATTTGCTTTCAATGCATCTCCTGGGCGACCACAAGAGGAGTAGGTTTCACCCCTCCAGTCCACCTGTAGTTAACATGAAAGAAAGAATGGAAGGAAGAAAGAAGAAAGGAAAGGGAGGAAGGAGAGGGAGAGAGGGAGGAAGGGAGGGAGAGAGGAAGGGAGGAAGGAAGGCAGGCAGAAAGAAAGAAGAAGGAAAGAAAGTAAAACAAGGAAAAGCAGAAGAAGAGGCATGAAGGAACTTAGATGTGGGATGCTGACAGAGCTGGTTTGAAAGGAATGCTTTGGATTCCAAATACAAGCACCCCGACATTTGTGTTCTGTTCAGGCTGCAGAGAACTGAGATAGTTAAGGGAGAGAACACACACGGAAACACAGAACCATCATGCACGAAGCCTTTTGCCACACGAGGGTATACATCTCAGCCATTTGGATTCACATGGGGACAATAACCTTAATTGCAAACAGCTGGGAACGGGATGACTTATGCCAATGATTCCTTAACCTAATGCTGGCCTGTGTGTGTGTGTGTGTGTGTGTGTGATCTGTGTGATTGATTTCTGTGCACCCACTAAGGACAGTGGTCAGATGGTCCCTGTGGAAGGATGCCACCAGGACGAGTAGCTGTCTGCCAGACCCAGGAGGCCCCAGGTGTTGTCTTGAGGATGTCCAGGTCCTAGTTCCCTGTCCTCAGTGCCAGAGTTCAGAGAGTGGGGGGACCATCTTGTTGGATCAGGGTGGTTTTCCCCAAGAAGGTGGACGATTGGGCTAAGGGAATCCACTGAAACGTGGGATTCAATGGCTCATCCCGCCAAGGCCCTGGCTGCCTGACTTCCACTGGCTCCCACCTGGACCACCCAGATGGTGGAAGGATGCTGGAGAGAGCGGCATCCTTGCTCTACCTGGATGCCAGGGTCTCCTGAGAAGCCACAGGTGTGTTTTGGCACAGGCCACTGGCTGACTGTAGGTTGGGGCTCCACTGCCCATCCCTGGGCTCCGAGGTCTCTCTGGAGCGGGTGGCATTGGACCGCCAAGGGGCTCAGCCACAGCACCTAGCTCTTGCTAGAGTCTGCACATGTCCTGCTGCCCACAGCAATCTGAGTGTTTCCCAGCACCCCTGATGCCGTCTTCCTCCTGCCCCGTCCTTTCCACAAGGCATCCTTTTCCAGAACTCCACTCCTACTTGCCCTGAGGCTACTGGGTTCAGACTCTTTTCCCTGAAGCCCTATCCCTCCCTGTGTGGCTCTTGAAACAGACTCTTCCTTTCTGTTGAAAAAGAAGAGAGTGAGAGGGAGATAGAGTGAGAGAGAGAGCGAGAGAGAATGAGACAGAGCCAATACTGTCTATTGCTCGAGAGCTGTGGAGAAAGGGGAGCCCAGGGAGTGACTGGGAGGGATCTGAGGACTCATTGCATCCACAGAGATAAGTCCTATAGACCTAGACGCCCAGATGCAGTTGTAGCAAGAGACTCAGCTACCTTGGTGTCTACACATTCAAGTGGCAACTCTCAGAAGGGTTCCTACTTCCTGCAACTGCCACAGGCATGTTGCACATGCTGCATGAACTGCGTGAGTGGAGAATCCCTCCACACAGAGTGTACAAGGGACTTATCTTCAGAACCCTTTTGGAAAGAAGCAGTGGAAGAGATCACCTGCCACAACGTTAGGATTCCACGTGCATTTGGGTTTTGAGTTCCTTTGGACATGGCTTGCGTTGTAACTCGGCCCACTTTTTAGACAGGTGGGGGGGCAGTAAGGAGAGAGGCAGAGAGAGAGTGAGTCAGAGAGAGAGAGAGAGGTGACTTGCCTGCATAATACTATCCTGTGCACATTTGGGACTCGGGAGTCTGGTACTGAAAGTGCTGGGATAGCTGTGTCCGTGTGCACAATGGCTATGCCCTCAAGGAATCGGACCAAACCGCGCCCCAGACAGCAAGTGAAGGTTGTCAGGAAGAGAGTGCTTTTGTGATTCCACTAGGGGGTGTGTGTGGTGGAAGCTGAGGGCCTAGACAGGGGCATCTGGACCCCTTTCCCATGCTATCCCAGGCCAAGGGAGGGGTTTCCCCCGTGTGAGGAGCCGCTGGAACGATGGGGGGCACAATACAAAGGGACCAAAGGCCAGGCAAGGACTTGCATGGAGTGCCAACATTTATTGATTGGATCAATGGAACGTCACAGATGAGGGGCAATGGCAGATCAGAGTGGGCTCTTCCTCCCTGTCGCTGGAAGGCTGGAAGGCTTGGAGGCTTGCGGGAGATGCCCCTCCTGAGGCCCATGCATCCTGACGGTCCGTGGGCAGCTCGGCAAGGCTCAGGGATGCGATGAGAGCCCGTTGCCAGCACCAGTCTTGCTGCCTCGGTCCTGCTGTGGGACGCGCCCATGAGTGTGGCCGTCTCCTCTCTTCTCTCCCCAGTGGCTCTTGGTTGCAGGCAAGAAGGCCTGAAAGGGGCTCAGGGGAAGGCACTCCTGCCTGCCCCTAAGCCTGAGGCCCTGGGGAGCCTGGCAGCATGTCGAGCAGGGCCTGGAATTCCTCCTCGCTGAGGGGTGATTCCAGGGTTGCCCCAAGTTCCTCTTGCTCTGCGTCCACATTCAGCAAAGATCCTGCCTTGTGCAACATGTCTGTGTCAGACAAGAGTTCATCCAGGAGGCTGGAGCAGCCTGGAAGGGCTGCATGCTGGGGCTGGGGTTGGGGCTCCAGTGGGGGGGCCGGCTCATCCCCTGAGGGTGCCCACTGCTGCTGCCACACGTGGGCCTCGGGCTGTACAGGGGGCAGGACAGCCCCTTGGCCAGGCAGCCCACTGGGGATGACAGCGTGGGAGACCTCATCCCAGGGCACACTTCCCGAGGGAGGGGGTGGGGACTGGCTCCCCAGGAGAGCCGCCGGGCTGGGCTGGACCACCATGAACATCAAGGGCTGGCCCACACAGGCCCCAGAGCTGGCCCCAGGCACCACGAAGGTGGGGGCATAACCAGGAGCTGCTGCAGCCAAGGCTGGCACGCTTTCAGGTGGCTGCGAGGCAGGTGCATGACGAGAGCTGCTGTGGACGGTGGGCAGGGGGCTGTGGTCCCATGGAGCAGGCGTGGCGGCGGTTGCTGGGGGGACTTCGGCCAGCGCACTCCCAGGCCCTCTAGCCCTCTGCTCTGGGTGCCGAGCTCTTCGGTTCTGAAACCATACCTAGGGAAGCACACGGGGAGAGAGGCCCATCAGAGGTGTGACACTCCAGATCGCCTCGCCACTGGCCCGTCCCCCGCCCCACCACGCTTCGCCCCGTCTAACCTGCCCTGCCCTCCAATCTGTCAGGCACAGGGCAAGTTTCGGTGGGCCTTAGCTCGGGGCAATTTCCCCTAGACCTGTCGCCTTGGCCCTTGACAATGAGGGCGACCATCAGGGCAACCCAGGACCACCCAGCCCAGCTTGGAGGAGGGTCCCCATCGATTGGCTCCCACGGCAGCTCCCCCCCTCCCCCCGGCTGCCCTGCACCTCCATTGCCCTCTCCCATTCTGGAAGTGGATGCCTTCAGATCAGCCCCATGAGCCAACTGCTAGGGCCAAGAGAACCCCCTCCCCAAACCCCTGCCCTCCCACCCTCACCAGAAGCCTACGTCCACCCAGGGCTCACCACTCCTTGCCCATGGGACCCGTCATGTTCCACCCACTGGGGGACAGCTTACCTGGATGCGAGGTTCCGGAATGCCTGTCTGCCGAGCCAATTCTTCCCTGGCGGCAATACCTGGCAAGCGATCCCTCTCAAAGGCCTGCACAAGGATTCTGGTTTGAGAAGGACAGATGAAGGTCCTCTTTCTCCTGGCCTCTCGTCCCACACTTCCTAGAGGAGAACACACACAGAAGAGAGCCCATTTAGGCCGACTGCACAGTGCCTGCAGAGGCAGTGTGTGCGACGTAGCACACGCAGTGTCCCGGAGAGAGGTGGACCTTTGCCCTGCTGGCTACGTACCTTGAGTGGAAGCCTGAGGTGGTGGTGGCAGCGGGGGTGGCTGAGGCTGCCCTTCTTGGCAGACAGCCTCAGACAGCAATCGGCTCTGCTTTAGACGTCTTCTTCGTTGGTTTTGAAACCAGACCTAGGCACAAAGAGAGAGTTCACTGTCACTCCGTGCTGCCCCACATACCTCCAAGATCGACTGCAGGGAGGCACCCTCGGACACAAGAACCAACGCGCCAGCCAGCCAGCTGCTGGAAATGCACTGGGGCCCGTCTGCTCCCAGTGGAAAGAGGTAGGATTCAAAGGGACTGGACTCTCGGGAGAAGCTCGAGCCCTGCTTTCCTCTCTGGGGAAGTGCACAGCATTCCACAGGGCACAACCTGTGTCCGTGAAAATCATCTTTTCTCCTCTAGTCACCAAGCTGGAGTCCAAAGGCATGGCCTGTGACAGAGGAGGAGACAATGCCTGCTTTCCCAGGGTCAGGATGAGATTGCTACCACTCTCTCTCTCTCTGCCTCTAGTTCTGTGGCCCTCTCTCTCTATTTCATTCTCTCTCCCTCTCTCTTTCTCTGTGTGTGTGTGCCTCTGTCTCTCTCTTCCTGTGTCTCTCCCTCCCTCCCTGTCTCTGTCCCTGTCTCTGCCCCTCTCTTTCTCTGCCCCTCTGTCCCTCCTCTCTTTCTCTCCCCCTGACCGCGTTCCCACCCAAACGACCAGTTTCTCTGTGGGTCCTTTGGGATCTGAACCCAATGCTCTCCATCGCGCTTTGGATGTCTGTCTCTGTCGCGCTCCTCCGCACGCCCCACTGCAATGGCGGCCCTGTCTCTGTCTCAGGCTCTCTCTCTCCTCTGCCTCTCAGCTGGTCTCCTTGCCTCCTCTTTGGCATGTTCCAGGCCTGATTCCTGCTTGCCTGCCTCTCTTCTGTCCCTCCAGGCGGTACTGTTTCCTCACGCACGATAACATCCACTGGCCACAGCCCCCATCCAAATCAAACGTGCCCTGCTGCCTGGGAGCTGCTCGTTGTCAGTTACCTCTCAGCAACTGCATGCCTCTGTCACGTGGACGTCAGGAAGCTCTTGTGTCCCTGCTCCCCATCTTCACCATCCGTGTCCTCGTCTTCCACAGTGAAACCGTGTGCTTGCTGCCTCACTCTCCTAGACCAAAGTGCTGTGTGCACGTCTGCGTGTGTGCATGTGTTTGGGCATTTTCTGAAGTTTCTGTGAAGACAATTTGATACCCCAGGAAAAAGTGTCCCTGGGGAAAGCCCAGCAGTCTTTGGCAATGCCTCCCGAGGTCGCAGGTGGGGTGCTGCAAGGCTCCCTCTCTTCCTTTCATGCCTCCTCTCTCACCTGCCCAGAGAGGGACATCTTCGGCCCAGGCAGTTCCTTGGAGGCCAGCCATCAAGGAACCACCCCTCCCTGGCACCACAGCCCCTCATGCTTCCTTGGTCTCTGGCCCTTTCCACTTCCTGACCAGCCATTTGAATGGACCCCTCGCCATGCCACACAGCTCCTTCTGGCCACATTTTCCCAATGGAGGCAACCTTGCTCACCCAGACTCTAGTCCCTGCTATCTCGAGGAGCCAGAAGAGGAAGTGCCAGGGGTGGGGACTCCAGATGGCCTAGGATGACGTGCGCATCTGGACATGGACCCCGAGAGGGAGAAGGGATGGAGAGATGTGGGCATACCTGAATTCTGCTTTCTGGAATGCCCAGTTCTTGGGCCAGTCGTTCTCTGGTGGCTATGCCAGGGTAAGGGTTCTGCTGAAAGAGCGCTTGCAGGGCGTCCTTCTGACTCAGCCTCAGAACGAGCCTCCTCCTTCGTGCACCTCCAGAGAGCAGGCCTGTGGGAGAGAAAAGGGGACCTGTGTCAGCGGGGAATCCATGGAGTTGCAAACCCATGGTGCCCGCCCAGTGGCTGTCCTCGTGCCATGCCAGGGGCTGACCCTCTCAGCGACAGGACGACTCTGCATTTGGAATGCCCTGGGTTCCCTCGGGAGAGCCAGGCCAAACCCGTGGCGCTCTGGGGGTACAAGCTCAGCTGAGAGCCAAGGCTACGGGGATCTCCCCACCGGCTGCCAATGCTGCACAGGATGCCACGCTGCCAGCATGGAAATCCCTCCACAAACAGGTGATTGTGACCAGTGCCTGCAAGGATTCTCCACCTATCGATGCCTAGGAGTCTTGATGGCTTCTACCAGGTAGACCTGGCACTCTCTGTGGAGGAGAGGAGCCTGTCTTCTGGCCTCTCCTAGTCCCGGGGCACATCCACTCTCACGATTGGAAAGGAACCGAGACAAAACAGAAACGAAGCCAGACACACACACAACACAACCCCCAACACAGAACGCACTAGGAGATTGCTCTGAAGACCCACTTTCTGGAGACAAGGACGACTGTGCTATCCCTTCTGAAGGCGCCCACCCCCCCCACACACATCCCACCCCCCACCCCCACACCCCACCCCTACCAACACCAGTCCTCCCGGGAAGATGGGCTTCCCTTTCTAGGCAGCAAAGACATGCTGCCTTGCCATGTGTCCATGGTCTTCTCTCCCTTGGGGACCCCTGAAGGGCTGGGCCCCTGTCCTATTGGAGGTGGGGTCTCTGTGGTGGCACAGAAGAGAAGCGTGTTTGGTGGTTTCAGGCACGTCTGCCGCATCCCTGAGATCTTGAGTTTGTTTCCCCCACTCGCTCCGACTCTGGGGCAACACCCATCCTTCTCCAAGGGACCCCTCCTCTAGCAGCTGGCAGCTGGCAATGTAGGCTCGTCTCCAGGTCTCCCCCTGGAAAGAGGCAAGGCAAGGGGTTCAGACCCCCAACCAAGGCTGCCTTCACAAGTGCCCTGCCTTTGGGCTGCTCCAAGGAACCTTCTTGGCAAAGAACTCAAAGAACCAAGTGGTCGCATTTTGGCACTTGCCTTTCAAGAGGCTCCCCCAACCCCACCTTAGACTCCCGTGGGACACAGTACCAGTGCTTGCGGCATCTGTGCGTCCCACGCTCTCGTTTTCCATTTGGCTCAAAGCAAAAACTCTCTTCTCTTCTTCATACCAATTGGATGTGGTGTCTTTCCCTGGACACCATAGAAGTGAGCCAGTTCCGAGGGAAAACGAACCCCAAGAGAGCAAATCTGCACCAACAACAAGCAGACAACAAAGGAAACCAACTGCAAATCCCAAGCTTGTGTCAATTGCATTGGGAACGTGACCAAATGCTCATGTTCTGTTCTCTGCAACCACGAGGTGGGACTTTTGGTAGAGAAGCCATTGATGGGCAACAGAGCAACCAACTTCCTTTTCCATTTCAAGAAACAAGCAAGCAAACCAACAGACAACCAAGCCCGGAATATGCACGTCCAATGCCCCAGCCATGGTCCGTCTCTTTCCCCAACTGATTCCACACACAAGGCCCAGCAGATCTGTCTGTGCCATCTTGCTGGACCTTGACCACCCATCTTCGTGGCGATCCACCCCGTCGGGGGTGGGGGGCATCGAGACCCTCGGATGATGCAACCCAGAGCCCAGATGCCGAGATCAACGTACCGCTTGAGCTGCTGGACGTGCTGGAGCAGCTGGAGGAATCCATGGTGGGACACCCACCCGGATGGCGCAGAAGCTGCTGTCCAACTGTTCCGTGCCCAGAAGCACGGGACTTATAAAGGGTGCAGAGGCCCCTCCCCATTTATGGAAATAGTTGTGGACCGAGGCATCACCTGGAGGATCACGTGGAAGGACTCCCTTGAGGCAGGTGGGCACTGGAATGGGAGGCCCGTTCGGAGGCTCCCAGGTCCCTTTGATGTTGCCGCCCCCACCATCCTTTCCCAGGAAGCTTGGGTTCCAGGCCTCTCCTGTTTTCACACCTTTCCACATTCCATGCATACTTTTGCTCCAGGGGGCTTTCCCAGACTCTGCGCTCTTCCCGCTCAGGTGGGGCAGTGTGCTTTCCACATCGGAGACAGAGCCTAGAGCCCAGCTTTCCTTGTGTACGTGTCCCACTTCACTCATCCTCTCCTGGACCTCATTGCATCCCACCTGGAAAGCATTTCCTCACCTGGGGGTTGAGTGCCCGATAATTCGCACAGGAAGCTTCACTGCTGATCCAGGGTCTACCTGTGGTCCTCAGCCGTTCGGGACTTTTGCAAGTGGAACCCGAAACCCACACCCTTGCTCACGGGCCATGGGAGGACGGGAGAAAAGGGCACCCCACACTGTAGGCATCATAAGCCAGAGAATTTGCTTTCAATGCATCTCCTGGGCGACCACAAGAGGAGTAGGTTTCACCCCTCCAGTCCACCTGTAGTTAACATGAAAGAAAGAATGGAAGGAAGAAAGAAGAAAGGAAAGGGAGGAAGGAGAGGGAGAGAGGGAGGAAGGGAGGGAGAGAGGAAGGGAGGAAGGAAGGCAGGCAGAAAGAAAGAAGAAGGAAAGAAAGTAAAACAAGGAAAAGCAGAAGAAGAGGCATGAAGGAACTTAGATGTGGGATGCTGACAGAGCTGGTTTGAAAGGAATGCTTTGGATTCCAAATACAAGCACCCCGACATTTGTGTTCTGTTCAGGCTGCAGAGAACTGAGATAGTTAAGGGAGAGAACACACACGGAAACACAGAACCATCATGCACGAAGCCTTTTGCCACACGAGGGTATACATCTCAGCCATTTGGATTCACATGGGGACAATAACCTTAATTGCAAACAGCTGGGAACGGGATGACTTATGCCAATGATTCCTTAACCTAATGCTGGCCTGTGTGTGTGTGTGTGTGTGTGTGTGATCTGTGTGATTGATTTCTGTGCACCCACTAAGGACAGTGGTCAGATGGTCCCTGTGGAAGGATGCCACCAGGACGAGTAGCTGTCTGCCAGACCCAGGAGGCCCCAGGTGTTGTCTTGAGGATGTCCAGGTCCTAGTTCCCTGTCCTCAGTGCCAGAGTTCAGAGAGTGGGGGGACCATCTTGTTGGATCAGGGTGGTTTTCCCCAAGAAGGTGGACGATTGGGCTAAGGGAATCCACTGAAACGTGGGATTCAATGGCTCATCCCGCCAAGGCCCTGGCTGCCTGACTTCCACTGGCTCCCACCTGGACCACCCAGATGGTGGAAGGATGCTGGAGAGAGCGGCATCCTTGCTCTACCTGGATGCCAGGGTCTCCTGAGAAGCCACAGGTGTGTTTTGGCACAGGCCACTGGCTGACTGTAGGTTGGGGCTCCACTGCCCATCCCTGGGCTCCGAGGTCTCTCTGGAGCGGGTGGCATTGGACCGCCAAGGGGCTCAGCCACAGCACCTAGCTCTTGCTAGAGTCTGCACATGTCCTGCTGCCCACAGCAATCTGAGTGTTTCCCAGCACCCCTGATGCCGTCTTCCTCCTGCCCCGTCCTTTCCACAAGGCATCCTTTTCCAGAACTCCACTCCTACTTGCCCTGAGGCTACTGGGTTCAGACTCTTTTCCCTGAAGCCCTATCCCTCCCTGTGTGGCTCTTGAAACAGACTCTTCCTTTCTGTTGAAAAAGAAGAGAGTGAGAGGGAGATAGAGTGAGAGAGAGAGCGAGAGAGAATGAGACAGAGCCAATACTGTCTATTGCTCGAGAGCTGTGGAGAAAGGGGAGCCCAGGGAGTGACTGGGAGGGATCTGAGGACTCATTGCATCCACAGAGATAAGTCCTATAGACCTAGACGCCCAGATGCAGTTGTAGCAAGAGACTCAGCTACCTTGGTGTCTACACATTCAAGTGGCAACTCTCAGAAGGGTTCCTACTTCCTGCAACTGCCACAGGCATGTTGCACATGCTGCATGAACTGCGTGAGTGGAGAATCCCTCCACACAGAGTGTACAAGGGACTTATCTTCAGAACCCTTTTGGAAAGAAGCAGTGGAAGAGATCACCTGCCACAACGTTAGGATTCCACGTGCATTTGGGTTTTGAGTTCCTTTGGACATGGCTTGCGTTGTAACTCGGCCCACTTTTTAGACAGGTGGGGGGGCAGTAAGGAGAGAGGCAGAGAGAGAGTGAGTCAGAGAGAGAGAGAGAGGTGACTTGCCTGCATAATACTATCCTGTGCACATTTGGGACTCGGGAGTCTGGTACTGAAAGTGCTGGGATAGCTGTGTCCGTGTGCACAATGGCTATGCCCTCAAGGAATCGGACCAAACCGCGCCCCAGACAGCAAGTGAAGGTTGTCAGGAAGAGAGTGCTTTTGTGATTCCACTAGGGGGTGTGTGTGGTGGAAGCTGAGGGCCTAGACAGGGGCATCTGGACCCCTTTCCCATGCTATCCCAGGCCAAGGGAGGGGTTTCCCCCGTGTGAGGAGCCGCTGGAACGATGGGGGGCACAATACAAAGGGACCAAAGGCCAGGCAAGGACTTGCATGGAGTGCCAACATTTATTGATTGGATCAATGGAACGTCACAGATGAGGGGCAATGGCAGATCAGAGTGGGCTCTTCCTCCCTGTCGCTGGAAGGCTGGAAGGCTTGGAGGCTTGCGGGAGATGCCCCTCCTGAGGCCCATGCATCCTGACGGTCCGTGGGCAGCTCGGCAAGGCTCAGGGATGCGATGAGAGCCCGTTGCCAGCACCAGTCTTGCTGCCTCGGTCCTGCTGTGGGACGCGCCCATGAGTGTGGCCGTCTCCTCTCTTCTCTCCCCAGTGGCTCTTGGTTGCAGGCAAGAAGGCCTGAAAGGGGCTCAGGGGAAGGCACTCCTGCCTGCCCCTAAGCCTGAGGCCCTGGGGAGCCTGGCAGCATGTCGAGCAGGGCCTGGAATTCCTCCTCGCTGAGGGGTGATTCCAGGGTTGCCCCAAGTTCCTCTTGCTCTGCGTCCACATTCAGCAAAGATCCTGCCTTGTGCAACATGTCTGTGTCAGACAAGAGTTCATCCAGGAGGCTGGAGCAGCCTGGAAGGGCTGCATGCTGGGGCTGGGGTTGGGGCTCCAGTGGGGGGGCCGGCTCATCCCCTGAGGGTGCCCACTGCTGCTGCCACACGTGGGCCTCGGGCTGTACAGGGGGCAGGACAGCCCCTTGGCCAGGCAGCCCACTGGGGATGACAGCGTGGGAGACCTCATCCCAGGGCACACTTCCCGAGGGAGGGGGTGGGGACTGGCTCCCCAGGAGAGCCGCCGGGCTGGGCTGGACCACCATGAACATCAAGGGCTGGCCCACACAGGCCCCAGAGCTGGCCCCAGGCACCACGAAGGTGGGGGCATAACCAGGAGCTGCTGCAGCCAAGGCTGGCACGCTTTCAGGTGGCTGCGAGGCAGGTGCATGACGAGAGCTGCTGTGGACGGTGGGCAGGGGGCTGTGGTCCCATGGAGCAGGCGTGGCGGCGGTTGCTGGGGGGACTTCGGCCAGCGCACTCCCAGGCCCTCTAGCCCTCTGCTCTGGGTGCCGAGCTCTTCGGTTCTGAAACCATACCTAGGGAAGCACACGGGGAGAGAGGCCCATCAGAGGTGTGACACTCCAGATCGCCTCGCCACTGGCCCGTCCCCCGCCCCACCACGCTTCGCCCCGTCTAACCTGCCCTGCCCTCCAATCTGTCAGGCACAGGGCAAGTTTCGGTGGGCCTTAGCTCGGGGCAATTTCCCCTAGACCTGTCGCCTTGGCCCTTGACAATGAGGGCGACCATCAGGGCAACCCAGGACCACCCAGCCCAGCTTGGAGGAGGGTCCCCATCGATTGGCTCCCACGGCAGCTCCCCCCCTCCCCCCGGCTGCCCTGCACCTCCATTGCCCTCTCCCATTCTGGAAGTGGATGCCTTCAGATCAGCCCCATGAGCCAACTGCTAGGGCCAAGAGAACCCCCTCCCCAAACCCCTGCCCTCCCACCCCCACCAGAAGCCTACGTCCACCCAGGGCTCACCACTCCTTGCCCATGGGACCCGTCATGTTCCACCCACTGGGGGACAGCTTACCTGGATGCGAGGTTCCGGAATGCCTGTCTGCCGAGCCAATTCTTCCCTGGCGGCAATACCTGGCAAGCGATCCCTCTCAAAGGCCTGCACAAGGATTCTGGTTTGAGAAGGACAGATGAAGGTCCTCTTTCTCCTGGCCTCTCGTCCCACACTTCCTAGAGGAGAACACACACAGAAGAGAGCCCATTTAGGCCGACTGCACAGTGCCTGCAGAGGCAGTGTGTGCGACGTAGCACACGCAGTGTCCCGGAGAGAGGTGGACCTTTGCCCTGCTGGCTACGTACCTTGAGTGGAAGCCTGAGGTGGTGGTGGCAGCGGGGGTGGCTGAGGCTGCCCTTCTTGGCAGACAGCCTCAGACAGCAATCGGCTCTGCTTTAGACGTCTTCTTCGTTGGTTTTGAAACCAGACCTAGGCACAAAGAGAGAGTTCACTGTCACTCCGTGCTGCCCCACATACCTCCAAGATCGACTGCAGGGAGGCACCCTCGGACACAAGAACCAACGCGCCAGCCAGCCAGCTGCTGGAAATGCACTGGGGCCCGTCTGCTCCCAGTGGAAAGAGGTAGGATTCAAAGGGACTGGACTCTCGGGAGAAGCTCGAGCCCTGCTTTCCTCTCTGGGGAAGTGCACAGCATTCCACAGGGCACAACCTGTGTCCGTGAAAATCATCTTTTCTCCTCTAGTCACCAAGCTGGAGTCCAAAGGCATGGCCTGTGACAGAGGAGGAGACAATGCCTGCTTTCCCAGGGTCAGGATGAGATTGCTACCACTCTCTCTCTCTCTGCCTCTAGTTCTGTGGCCCTCTCTCTCTATTTCATTCTCTCTCCCTCTCTCTTTCTCTGTGTGTGTGTGCCTCTGTCTCTCTCTTCCTGTGTCTCTCCCTCCCTCCCTGTCTCTGTCCCTGTCTCTGCCCCTCTCTTTCTCTGCCCCTCTGTCCCTCCTCTCTTTCTCTCCCCCTGACCGCGTTCCCACCCAAACGACCAGTTTCTCTGTGGGTCCTTTGGGATCTGAACCCAATGCTCTCCATCGCGCTTTGGATGTCTGTCTCTGTCGCGCTCCTCCGCACGCCCCACTGCAATGGCGGCCCTGTCTCTGTCTCAGGCTCTCTCTCTCCTCTGCCTCTCAGCTGGTCTCCTTGCCTCCTCTTTGGCATGTTCCAGGCCTGATTCCTGCTTGCCTGCCTCTCTTCTGTCCCTCCAGGCGGTACTGTTTCCTCACGCACGATAACATCCACTGGCCACAGCCCCCATCCAAATCAAACGTGCCCTGCTGCCTGGGAGCTGCTCGTTGTCAGTTACCTCTCAGCAACTGCATGCCTCTGTCACGTGGACGTCAGGAAGCTCTTGTGTCCCTGCTCCCCATCTTCACCATCCGTGTCCTCGTCTTCCACAGTGAAACCGTGTGCTTGCTGCCTCACTCTCCTAGACCAAAGTGCTGTGTGCACGTCTGCGTGTGTGCATGTGTTTGGGCATTTTCTGAAGTTTCTGTGAAGACAATTTGATACCCCAGGAAAAAGTGTCCCTGGGGAAAGCCCAGCAGTCTTTGGCAATGCCTCCCGAGGTCGCAGGTGGGGTGCTGCAAGGCTCCCTCTCTTCCTTTCATGCCTCCTCTCTCACCTGCCCAGAGAGGGACATCTTCGGCCCAGGCAGTTCCTTGGAGGCCAGCCATCAAGGAACCACCCCTCCCTGGCACCACAGCCCCTCATGCTTCCTTGGTCTCTGGCCCTTTCCACTTCCTGACCAGCCATTTGAATGGACCCCTCGCCATGCCACACAGCTCCTTCTGGCCACATTTTCCCAATGGAGGCAACCTTGCTCACCCAGACTCTAGTCCCTGCTATCTCGAGGAGCCAGAAGAGGAAGTGCCAGGGGTGGGGACTCCAGATGGCCTAGGATGACGTGCGCATCTGGACATGGACCCCGAGAGGGAGAAGGGATGGAGAGATGTGGGCATACCTGAATTCTGCTTTCTGGAATGCCCAGTTCTTGGGCCAGTCGTTCTCTGGTGGCTATGCCAGGGTAAGGGTTCTGCTGAAAGAGCGCTTGCAGGGCGTCCTTCTGACTCAGCCTCAGAACGAGCCTCCTCCTTCGTGCACCTCCAGAGAGCAGGCCTGTGGGAGAGAAAAGGGGACCTGTGTCAGCGGGGAATCCATGGAGTTGCAAACCCATGGTGCCCGCCCAGTGGCTGTCCTCGTGCCATGCCAGGGGCTGACCCTCTCAGCGACAGGACGACTCTGCATTTGGAATGCCCTGGGTTCCCTCGGGAGAGCCAGGCCAAACCCGTGGCGCTCTGGGGGTACAAGCTCAGCTGAGAGCCAAGGCTACGGGGATCTCCCCACCGGCTGCCAATGCTGCACAGGATGCCACGCTGCCAGCATGGAAATCCCTCCACAAACAGGTGATTGTGACCAGTGCCTGCAAGGATTCTCCACCTATCGATGCCTAGGAGTCTTGATGGCTTCTACCAGGTAGACCTGGCACTCTCTGTGGAGGAGAGGAGCCTGTCTTCTGGCCTCTCCTAGTCCCGGGGCACATCCACTCTCACGATTGGAAAGGAACCGAGACAAAACAGAAACGAAGCCAGACACACACACAACACAACCCCCAACACAGAACGCACTAGGAGATTGCTCTGAAGACCCACTTTCTGGAGACAAGGACGACTGTGCTATCCCTTCTGAAGGCGCCCACCCCCCCCACACACATCCCACCCCCCACCCCCACACCCCACCCCTACCAACACCAGTCCTCCCGGGAAGATGGGCTTCCCTTTCTAGGCAGCAAAGACATGCTGCCTTGCCATGTGTCCATGGTCTTCTCTCCCTTGGGGACCCCTGAAGGGCTGGGCCCCTGTCCTATTGGAGGTGGGGTCTCTGTGGTGGCACAGAAGAGAAGCGTGTTTGGTGGTTTCAGGCACGTCTGCCGCATCCCTGAGATCTTGAGTTTGTTTCCCCCACTCGCTCCGACTCTGGGGCAACACCCATCCTTCTCCAAGGGACCCCTCCTCTAGCAGCTGGCAGCTGGCAATGTAGGGTCGTCTCCAGGTCTCCCCCTGGAAAGAGGCAAGGCAAGGGGTTCAGACCCCCAACCAAGGCTGCCTTCACAAGTGCCCTGCCTTTGGGCTGCTCCAAGGAACCTTCTTGGCAAAGAACTCAAAGAACCAAGTGGTCGCATTTTGGCACTTGCCTTTCAAGAGGCTCCCCCAACCCCACCTTAGACTCCCGTGGGACACAGTACCAGTGCTTGCGGCATCTGTGCGTCCCACGCTCTCGTTTTCCATTTGGCTCAAAGCAAAAACTCTCTTCTCTTCTTCATACCAATTGGATGTGGTGTCTTTCCCTGGACACCATAGAAGTGAGCCAGTTCCGAGGGAAAACGAACCCCAAGAGAGCAAATCTGCACCAACAACAAGCAGACAACAAAGGAAACCAACTGCAAATCCCAAGCTTGTGTCAATTGCATTGGGAACGTGACCAAATGCTCATGTTCTGTTCTCTGCAACCACGAGGTGGGACTTTTGGTAGAGAAGCCATTGATGGGCAACAGAGCAACCAACTTCCTTTTCCATTTCAAGAAACAAGCAAGCAAACCAACAGACAACCAAGCCCGGAATATGCACGTCCAATGCCCCAGCCATGGTCCGTCTCTTTCCCCAACTGATTCCACACACAAGGCCCAGCAGATCTGTCTGTGCCATCTTGCTGGACCTTGACCACCCATCTTCGTGGCGATCCACCCCGTCGGGGGTGGGGGGCATCGAGACCCTCGGATGATGCAACCCAGAGCCCAGATGCTGAGATCAACGTACCGCTTGAGCTGCTGGACGTGCTGGAGCAGCTGGAGGAATCCATGGTGGGACACCCACCCGGATGGCGCAGAAGCTGCTGTCCAACTGTTCCGTGCCCAGAAGCACGGGACTTATAAAGGGTGCAGAGGCCCCTCCCCATTTATGGAAATAGTTGTGGACCGAGGCATCACCTGGAGGATCACGTGGAAGGACTCCCTTGAGGCAGGTGGGCACTGGAATGGGAGGCCCGTTCGGAGGCTCCCAGGTCCCTTTGATGTTGCCGCCCCCACCATCCTTTCCCAGGAAGCTTGGGTTCCAGGCCTCTCCTGTTTTCACACCTTTCCACATTCCATGCATACTTTTGCTCCAGGGGGCTTTCCCAGACTCTGCGCTCTTCCCGCTCAGGTGGGGCAGTGTGCTTTCCACATCGGAGAGAGAGCCTAGAGCCCAGCTTTCCTTGTGTACGTGTCCCACTTCACTCATCCTCTCCTGGACCTCATTGCATCCCACCTGGAAAGCATTTCCTCACCTGGGGGTTGAGTGCCCGATAATTCGCACAGGAAGCTTCACTGCTGATCCAGGGTCTACCTGTGGTCCTCAGCCGTTCGGGACTTTTGCAAGTGGAACCCGAAACCCACACCCTTGCTCACGGGCCATGGGAGGACGGGAGAAAAGGGCACCCCACACTGTAGGCATCATAAGCCAGAGAATTTGCTTTCAATGCATCTCCTGGGCGACCACAAGAGGAGTAGGTTTCACCCCTCCAGTCCACCTGTAGTTAACATGAAAGAAAGAACGGAAGGAAGAAAGAAGAAAGGAAAGGGAGGAAGGAGAGGGAGAGAGGGAGGAAGGGAGGGAGAGAGGAAGGGAGGAAGGAAGGCAGGCAGAAAGAAAGAAGAAGGAAAGAAAGTAAAACAAGGAAAAGCAGAAGAAGAGGCATGAAGGAACTTAGATGTGGGATGCTGACAGAGCTGGTTTGAAAGGAATGCTTTGGATTCCAAATACAAGCACCCCGACATTTGTGTTCTGTTCAGGCTGCAGAGAACTGAGATAGTTAAGGGAGAGAACACACACGGAAACACAGAACCATCATGCACGAAGCCTTTTGCCACACGAGGGTATACATCTCAGCCATTTGGATTCACATGGGGACAATAACCTTAATTGCAAACAGCTGGGAACGGGATGACTTATGCCAATGATTCCTTAACCTAATGCTGGCCTGTGTGTGTGTGTGTGTGTGTGTGTGTGATCTGTGTGATTGATTTCTGTGCACCCACTAAGGACAGTGGTCAGATGGTCCCTGTGGAAGGATGCCACCAGGACGAGTAGCTGTCTGCCAGACCCAGGAGGCCCCAGGTGTTGTCTTGAGGATGTCCAGGTCCTAGTTCCCTGTCCTCAGTGCCAGAGTTCAGAGAGTGGGGGGACCATCTTGTTGGATCAGGGTGGTTTTCCCCAAGAAGGTGGACGATTGGGCTAAGGGAATCCACTGAAACGTGGGATTCAATGGCTCATCCCGCCAAGGCCCTGGCTGCCTGACTTCCACTGGCTCCCACCTGGACCACCCAGATGGTGGAAGGATGCTGGAGAGAGCGGCATCCTTGCTCTACCTGGATGCCAGGGTCTCCTGAGAAGCCACAGGTGTGTTTTGGCACAGGCCACTGGCTGACTGTAGGTTGGGGCTCCACTGCCCATCCCTGGGCTCCGAGGTCTCTCTGGAGCGGGTGGCATTGGACCGCCAAGGGGCTCAGCCACAGCACCTAGCTCTTGCTAGAGTCTGCACATGTCCTGCTGCCCACAGCAATCTGAGTGTTTCCCAGCACCCCTGATGCCGTCTTCCTCCTGCCCCGTCCTTTCCACAAGGCATCCTTTTCCAGAACTCCACTCCTACTTGCCCTGAGGCTACTGGGTTCAGACTCTTTTCCCTGAAGCCCTATCCCTCCCTGTGTGGCTCTTGAAACAGACTCTTCCTTTCTGTTGAAAAAGAAGAGAGTGAGAGGGAGATAGAGTGAGAGAGAGAGCGAGAGAGAATGAGACAGAGCCAATACTGTCTATTGCTCGAGAGCTGTGGAGAAAGGGGAGCCCAGGGAGTGACTGGGAGGGATCTGAGGACTCATTGCATCCACAGAGATAAGTCCTATAGACCTAGACGCCCAGATGCAGTTGTAGCAAGAGACTCAGCTACCTTGGTGTCTACACATTCAAGTGGCAACTCTCAGAAGGGTTCCTACTTCCTGCAACTGCCACAGGCATGTTGCACATGCTGCATGAACTGCGTGAGTGGAGAATCCCTCCACACAGAGTGTACAAGGGACTTATCTTCAGAACCCTTTTGGAAAGAAGCAGTGGAAGAGATCACCTGCCACAACGTTAGGATTCCACGTGCATTTGGGTTTTGAGTTCCTTTGGACATGGCTTGCGTTGTAACTCGGCCCACTTTTTAGACAGGTGGGGGGGCAGTAAGGAGAGAGGCAGAGAGAGAGTGAGTCGGAGAGAGAGAGAGAGGTGACTTGCCTGCATAATACTATCCTGTGCACATTTGGGACTCGGGAGTCTGGTACTGAAAGTGCTGGGATAGCTGTGTCCGTGTGCACAATGGCTATGCCCTCAAGGAATCGGACCAAACCGCGCCCCAGACAGCAAGTGAAGGTTGTCAGGAAGAGAGTGCTTTTGTGATTCCACTAGGGGGTGTGTGTGGTGGAAGCTGAGGGCCTAGACAGGGGCATCTGGACCCCTTTCCCATGCTATCCCAGGCCAAGGGAGGGGTTTCCCCCGTGTGAGGAGCCGCTGGAACGATGGGGGGCACAATACAAAGGGACGAAAGGCCAGGCAAGGACTTGCATGGAGTGCCAACATTTATTGATTGGATCAATGGAACGTCACAGATGAGGGGCAATGGCAGATCAGAGTGGGCTCTTCCTCCCTGTCGCTGGAAGGCTGGAAGGCTTGGAGGCTTGCGGGAGATGCCCCTCCTGAGGCCCATGCATCCTGACGGTCCGTGGGCAGCTCGGCAAGGCTCAGGGATGCGATGAGAGCCCGTTGCCAGCACCAGTCTTGCTGCCTCGGTCCTGCTGTGGGACGCGCCCATGAGTGTGGCCGTCTCCTCTCTTCTCTCCCCAGTGGCTCTTGGTTGCAGGCAAGAAGGCCTGAAAGGGGCTCAGGGGAAGGCACTCCTGCCTGCCCCTAAGCCTGAGGCCCTGGGGAGCCTGGCAGCATGTCGAGCAGGGCCTGGAATTCCTCCTCGCTGAGGGGTGATTCCAGGGTTGCCCCAAGTTCCTCTTGCTCTGCGTCCACATTCAGCAAAGATCCTGCCTTGTGCAACATGTCTGTGTCAGACAAGAGTTCATCCAGGAGGCTGGAGCAGCCTGGAAGGGCTGCATGCTGGGGCTGGGGTTGGGGCTCCAGTGGGGGGGCCGGCTCATCCCCTGAGGGTGCCCACTGCTGCTGCCACACGTGGGCCTCGGGCTGTACAGGGGGCAGGACAGCCCCTTGGCCAGGCAGCCCACTGGGGATGACAGCGTGGGAGACCTCATCCCAGGGCACACTTCCCGAGGGAGGGGGTGGGGACTGGCTCCCCAGGAGAGCCGCCGGGCTGGGCTGGACCACCATGAACATCAAGGGCTGGCCCACACAGGCCCCAGAGCTGGCCCCAGGCACCACGAAGGTGGGGGCATAACCAGGAGCTGCTGCAGCCAAGGCTGGCACGCTTTCAGGTGGCTGCGAGGCAGGTGCATGACGAGAGCTGCTGTGGACGGTGGGCAGGGGGCTGTGGTCCCATGGAGCAGGCGTGGCGGCGGTTGCTGGGGGGACTTCGGCCAGCGCACTCCCAGGCCCTCTAGCCCTCTGCTCTGGGTGCCGAGCTCTTCGGTTCTGAAACCATACCTAGGGAAGCACACGGGGAGAGAGGCCCATCAGAGGTGTGACACTCCAGATCGCCTCGCCACTGGCCCGTCCCCCGCCCCACCACGCTTCGCCCCGTCTAACCTGCCCTGCCCTCCAATCTGTCAGGCACAGGGCAAGTTTCGGTGGGCCTTAGCTCGGGGCAATTTCCCCTAGACCTGTCGCCTTGGCCCTTGACAATGAGGGCGACCATCAGGGCAACCCAGGACCACCCAGCCCAGCTTGGAGGAGGGTCCCCATCGATTGGCTCCCACGGCAGCTCCCCCCCTCCCCCCGGCTGCCCTGCACCTCCATTGCCCTCTCCCATTCTGGAAGTGGATGCCTTCAGATCAGCCCCATGAGCCAACTGCTAGGGCCAAGAGAACCCCCTCCCCAAACCCCTGCCCTCCCACCCCCACCAGAAGCCTACGTCCACCCAGGGCTCACCACTCCTTGCCCATGGGACCCGTCATGTTCCACCCACTGGGGGACAGCTTACCTGGATGCGAGGTTCCGGAATGCCTGTCTGCCGAGCCAATTCTTCCCTGGCGGCAATACCTGGCAAGCGATCCCTCTCAAAGGCCTGCACAAGGATTCTGGTTTGAGAAGGACAGATGAAGGTCCTCTTTCTCCTGGCCTCTCGTCCCACACTTCCTAGAGGAGAACACACACAGAAGAGAGCCCATTTAGGCCGACTGCACAGTGCCTGCAGAGGCAGTGTGTGCGACGTAGCACACGCAGTGTCCCGGAGAGAGGTGGACCTTTGCCCTGCTGGCTACGTACCTTGAGTGGAAGCCTGAGGTGGTGGTGGCAGCGGGGGTGGCTGAGGCTGCCCTTCTTGGCAGACAGCCTCAGACAGCAATCGGCTCTGCTTTAGACGTCTTCTTCGTTGGTTTTGAAACCAGACCTAGGCACAAAGAGAGAGTTCACTGTCACTCCGTGCTGCCCCACATACCTCCAAGATCGACTGCAGGGAGGCACCCTCGGACACAAGAACCAACGCGCCAGCCAGCCAGCTGCTGGAAATGCACTGGGGCCCGTCTGCTCCCAGTGGAAAGAGGTAGGATTCAAAGGGACTGGACTCTCGGGAGAAGCTCGAGCCCTGCTTTCCTCTCTGGGGAAGTGCACAGGATTCCACAGGGCACAACCTGTGTCCGTGAAAATCATCTTTTCTCCTCTAGTCACCAAGCTGGAGTCCAAAGGCATGGCCTGTGACAGAGGAGGAGACAATGCCTGCTTTCCCAGGGTCAGGATGAGATTGCTACCACTCTCTCTCTCTCTGCCTCTAGTTCTGTGGCCCTCTCTCTCTATTTCATTCTCTCTCCCTCTCTCTTTCTCTGTGTGTGTGTGCCTCTGTCTCTCTCTTCCTGTGTCTCTCCCTCCCTCCCTGTCTCTGTCCCTGTCTCTGCCCCTCTCTTTCTCTGCCCCTCTGTCCCTCCTCTCTTTCTCTCCCCCTGACCGCGTTCCCACCCAAACGACCAGTTTCTCTGTGGGTCCTTTGGGATCTGAACCCAATGCTCTCCATCGCGCTTTGGATGTCTGTCTCTGTCGCGCTCCTCCGCACGCCCCACTGCAATGGCGGCCCTGTCTCTGTCTCAGGCTCTCTCTCTCCTCTGCCTCTCAGCTGGTCTCCTTGCCTCCTCTTTGGCATGTTCCAGGCCTGATTCCTGCTTGCCTGCCTCTCTTCTGTCCCTCCAGGCGGTACTGTTTCCTCACGCACGATAACATCCACTGGCCACAGCCCCCATCCAAATCAAACGTGCCCTGCTGCCTGGGAGCTGCTCGTTGTCAGTTACCTCTCAGCAACTGCATGCCTCTGTCACGTGGACGTCAGGAAGCTCTTGTGTCCCTGCTCCCCATCTTCACCATCCGTGTCCTCGTCTTCCACAGTGAAACCGTGTGCTTGCTGCCTCACTCTCCTAGACCAAAGTGCTGTGTGCACGTCTGCGTGTGTGCATGTGTTTGGGCATTTTCTGAAGTTTCTGTGAAGACAATTTGATACCCCAGGAAAAAGTGTCCCTGGGGAAAGCCCAGCAGTCTTTGGCAATGCCTCCCGAGGTCGCAGGTGGGGTGCTGCAAGGCTCCCTCTCTTCCTTTCATGCCTCCTCTCTCACCTGCCCAGAGAGGGACATCTTCGGCCCAGGCAGTTCCTTGGAGGCCAGCCATCAAGGAACCACCCCTCCCTGGCACCACAGCCCCTCATGCTTCCTTGGTCTCTGGCCCTTTCCACTTCCTGACCAGCCATTTGAATGGACCCCTCGCCATGCCACACAGCTCCTTCTGGCCACATTTTCCCAATGGAGGCAACCTTGCTCACCCAGACTCTAGTCCCTGCTATCTCGAGGAGCCAGAAGAGGAAGTGCCAGGGGTGGGGACTCCAGATGGCCTAGGATGACGTGCGCATCTGGACATGGACCCCGAGAGGGAGAAGGGATGGAGAGATGTGGGCATACCTGAATTCTGCTTTCTGGAATGCCCAGTTCTTGGGCCAGTCGTTCTCTGGTGGCTATGCCAGGGTAAGGGTTCTGCTGAAAGAGCGCTTGCAGGGCGTCCTTCTGACTCAGCCTCAGAACGAGCCTCCTCCTTCGTGCACCTCCAGAGAGCAGGCCTGTGGGAGAGAAAAGGGGACCTGTGTCAGCGGGGAATCCATGGAGTTGCAAACCCATGGTGCCCGCCCAGTGGCTGTCCTCGTGCCATGCCAGGGGCTGACCCTCTCAGCGACAGGACGACTCTGCATTTGGAATGCCCTGGGTTCCCTCGGGAGAGCCAGGCCAAACCCGTGGCGCTCTGGGGGTACAAGCTCAGCTGAGAGCCAAGGCTACGGGGATCTCCCCACCGGCTGCCAATGCTGCACAGGATGCCACGCTGCCAGCATGGAAATCCCTCCACAAACAGGTGATTGTGACCAGTGCCTGCAAGGATTCTCCACCTATCGATGCCTAGGAGTCTTGATGGCTTCTACCAGGTAGACCTGGCACTCTCTGTGGAGGAGAGGAGCCTGTCTTCTGGCCTCTCCTAGTCCCGGGGCACATGCACTCTCACGATTGGAAAGGAACCGAGACAAAACAGAAACGAAGCCAGACACACACACAACACAACCCCCAACACAGAACGCACTAGGAGATTGCTCTGAAGACCCACTTTCTGGAGACAAGGACGACTGTGCTATCCCTTCTGAAGGCGCCCACCCCCCACCCCCACACCCCACCCCTACCAACACCAGTCCTCCCGGGAAGATGGGCTTCCCTTTCTAGGCAGCAAAGACATGCTGCCTTGCCATGTGTCCATGGTCTTCTCTCCCTTGGGGACCCCTGAAGGGCTGGGCCCCTGTCCTATTGGAGGTGGGGTCTCTGTGGTGGCACAGAAGAGAAGCGTGTTTGGTGGTTTCAGGCACGTCTGCCGCATCCCTGAGATCTTGAGTTTGTTTCCCCCACTCGCTCCGACTCTGGGGCAACACCCATCCTTCTCCAAGGGACCCCTCCTCTAGCAGCTGGCAGCTGGCAATGTAGGGTCGTCTCCAGGTCTCCCCCTGGAAAGAGGCAAGGCAAGGGGTTCAGACCCCCAACCAAGGTTGCCTTCACAAGTGCCCTGCCTTTGGGCTGCTCCAAGGAACCTTCTTGGCAAAGAACTCAAAGAACCAAGTGGTCGCATTTTGGCACTTGCCTTTCAAGAGGCTCCCCCAACCCCACCTTAGACTCCCGTGGGACACAGTACCAGTGCTTGCGGCATCTGTGCATCCCACGCTCTCGTTTTCCATTTGGCTCAAAGCAAAAACTCTCTTCTCTTCTTCATACCAATTGGATGTGGTGTCTTTCCCTGGACACCATAGAAGTGAGCCAGTTCCGAGGGAAAACGAACCCCAAGAGAGCAAATCTGCACCAACAACAAGCAGACAACAAAGGAAACCAACTGCAAATCCCAAGCTTGTGTCAATTGCATTGGGAACGTGACCAAATGCTCATGTTCTGTTCTCTGCAACCACGAGGTGGGACTTTTGGTAGAGAAGCCATTGATGGGCAACAGAGCAACCAACTTCCTTTTCCATTTCAAGAAACAAGCAAGCAAACCAACAGACAACCAAGCCCGGAATATGCACGTCCAATGCCCCAGCCATGGTCCGTCTCTTTCCCCAACTGATTCCACACACAAGGCCCAGCAGATCTGTCTGTGCCATCTTGCTGGACCTTGACCACCCATCTTCGTGGCGATCCACCCCGTCGGGGGTGGGGGGCATCGAGACCCTCGGATGATGCAACCCAGAGCCCAGATGCCGAGATCAACGTACCGCTTGAGCTGCTGGACGTGCTGGAGCAGCTGGAGGAATCCATGGTGGGACACCCACCCGGATGGCGCAGAAGCTGCTGTCCAACTGTTCCGTGCCCAGAAGCACGGGACTTATAAAGGGTGCAGAGGCCCCTCCCCATTTATGGAAATAGTTGTGGACCGAGGCATCACCTGGAGGATCACGTGGAAGGACTCCCTTGAGGCCGGTGGGCACTGGAATGGGAGGCCCGTTCGGAGGCTCCCAGGTCCCTTTGATGTTGCCGCCCCCACCATCCTTTCCCAGGAAGCTTGGGTTCCAGGCCTCTCCTGTTTTCACACCTTTCCACATTCCATGCATACTTTTGCTCCAGGGGGCTTTCCCAGACTCTGCGCTCTTCCCGCTCAGGTGGGGCAGTGTGCTTTCCACATCGGAGAGAGAGCCTAGAGCCCAGCTTTCCTTGTGTACGTGTCCCACTTCACTCATCCTCTCCTGGACCTCATTGCATCCCACCTGGAAAGCATTTCCTCACCTGGGGGTTGAGTGCCCGATAATTCGCACAGGAAGCTTCACTGCTGATCCAGGGTCTACCTGTGGTCCTCAGCCGTTCGGGACTTTTGCAAGTGGAACCCGAAACCCACACCCTTGCTCACGGGCCATGGGAGGACGGGAGAAAAGGGCACCCCACACTGTAGGCATCATAAGCCAGAGAATTTGCTTTCAATGCATCTCCTGGGCGACCACAAGAGGAGTAGGTTTCACCCCTCCAGTCCACCTGTAGTTAACATGAAAGAAAGAATGGAAGGAAGAAAGAAGAAAGGAAAGGGAGGAAGGAGAGGGAGAGAGGGAGGAAGGGAGGGAGAGAGGAAGGGAGGAAGGAAGGCAGGCAGAAAGAAAGAAGAAGGAAAGAAAGTAAAACAAGGAAAAGCAGAAGAAGAGGCATGAAGGAACTTAGATGTGGGATGCTGACAGAGCTGGTTTGAAAGGAATGCTTTGGATTCCAAATACAAGCACCCCGACATTTGTGTTCTGTTCAGGCTGCAGAGAACTGAGATAGTTAAGGGAGAGAACACACACGGAAACACAGAACCATCATGCACGAAGCCTTTTGCCACACGAGGGTATACATCTCAGCCATTTGGATTCACATGGGGACAATAACCTTAATTGCAAACAGCTGGGAACGGGATGACTTATGCCAATGATTCCTTAACCTAATGCTGGCCTGTGTGTGTGTGTGTGTGTGTGTGTGATCTGTGTGATTGATTTCTGTGCACCCACTAAGGACAGTGGTCAGATGGTCCCTGTGGAAGGATGCCACCAGGACGAGTAGCTGTCTGCCAGACCCAGGAGGCCCCAGGTGTTGTCTTGAGGATGTCCAGGTCCTAGTTCCCTGTCCTCAGTGCCAGAGTTCAGAGAGTGGGGGGACCATCTTGTTGGATCAGGGTGGTTTTCCCCAAGAAGGTGGACGATTGGGCTAAGGGAATCCACTGAAACGTGGGATTCAATGGCTCATCCCGCCAAGGCCCTGGCTGCCTGACTTCCACTGGCTCCCACCTGGACCACCCAGATGGTGGAAGGATGCTGGAGAGAGCGGCATCCTTGCTCTACCTGGATGCCAGGGTCTCCTGAGAAGCCACAGGTGTGTTTTGGCACAGGCCACTGGCTGACTGTAGGTTGGGGCTCCACTGCCCATCCCTGGGCTCCGAGGTCTCTCTGGAGCGGGTGGCATTGGACCGCCAAGGGGCTCAGCCACAGCACCTAGCTCTTGCTAGAGTCTGCACATGTCCTGCTGCCCACAGCAATCTGAGTGTTTCCCAGCACCCCTGATGCCGTCTTCCTCCTGCCCCGTCCTTTCCACAAGGCATCCTTTTCCAGAACTCCACTCCTACTTGCCCTGAGGCTACTGGGTTCAGACTCTTTTCCCTGAAGCCCTATCCCTCCCTGTGTGGCTCTTGAAACAGACTCTTCCTTTCTGTTGAAAAAGAAGAGAGTGAGAGGGAGATAGAGTGAGAGAGAGAGCGAGAGAGAATGAGACAGAGCCAATACTGTCTATTGCTCGAGAGCTGTGGAGAAAGGGGAGCCCAGGGAGTGACTGGGAGGGATCTGAGGACTCATTGCATCCACAGAGATAAGTCCTATAGACCTAGACGCCCAGATGCAGTTGTAGCAAGAGACTCAGCTACCTTGGTGTCTACACATTCAAGTGGCAACTCTCAGAAGGGTTCCTACTTCCTGCAACTGCCACAGGCATGTTGCACATGCTGCATGAACTGCGTGAGTGGAGAATCCCTCCACACAGAGTGTACAAGGGACTTATCTTCAGAACCCTTTTGGAAAGAAGCAGTGGAAGAGATCACCTGCCACAACGTTAGGATTCCACGTGCATTTGGGTTTTGAGTTCCTTTGGACATGGCTTGCGTTGTAACTCGGCCCACTTTTTAGACAGGTGGGGGGGCAGTAAGGAGAGAGGCAGAGAGAGAGTGAGTCGGAGAGAGAGAGAGAGGTGACTTGCCTGCATAATACTATCCTGTGCACATTTGGGACTCGGGAGTCTGGTACTGAAAGTGCTGGGATAGCTGTGTCCGTGTGCACAATGGCTATGCCCTCAAGGAATCGGACCAAACCGCGCCCCAGACAGCAAGTGAAGGTTGTCAGGAAGAGAGTGCTTTTGTGATTCCACTAGGGGGTGTGTGTGGTGGAAGCTGAGGGCCTAGACAGGGGCATCTGGACCCCTTTCCCATGCTATCCCAGGCCAAGGGAGGGGTTTCCCCCGTGTGAGGAGCCGCTGGAACGATGGGGGGCACAATACAAAGGGACCAAAGGCCAGGCAAGGACTTGCATGGAGTGCCAACATTTATTGATTGGATCAATGGAACGTCACAGATGAGGGGCAATGGCAGATCAGAGTGGGCTCTTCCTCCCTGTCGCTGGAAGGCTGGAAGGCTTGGAGGCTTGCGGGAGATGCCCCTCCTGAGGCCCATGCATCCTGACGGTCCGTGGGCAGCTCGGCAAGGCTCAGGGATGCGATGAGAGCCCGTTGCCAGCACCAGTCTTGCTGCCTCGGTCCTGCTGTGGGACGCGCCCATGAGTGTGGCCGTCTCCTCTCTTCTCTCCCCAGTGGCTCTTGGTTGCAGGCAAGAAGGCCTGAAAGGGGCTCAGGGGAAGGCACTCCTGCCTGCCCCTAAGCCTGAGGCCCTGGGGAGCCTGGCAGCATGTCGAGCAGGGCCTGGAATTCCTCCTCGCTGAGGGGTGATTCCAGGGTTGCCCCAAGTTCCTCTTGCTCTGCGTCCACATTCAGCAAAGATCCTGCCTTGTGCAACATGTCTGTGTCAGACAAGAGTTCATCCAGGAGGCTGGAGCAGCCTGGAAGGGCTGCATGCTGGGGCTGGGGTTGGGGCTCCAGTGGGGGGGCCGGCTCATCCCCTGAGGGTGCCCACTGCTGCTGCCACACGTGGGCCTCGGGCTGTACAGGGGGCAGGACAGCCCCTTGGCCAGGCAGCCCACTGGGGATGACAGCGTGGGAGACCTCATCCCAGGGCACACTTCCCGAGGGAGGGGGTGGGGACTGGCTCCCCAGGAGAGCCGCCGGGCTGGGCTGGACCACCATGAACATCAAGGGCTGGCCCACACAGGCCCCAGAGCTGGCCCCAGGCACCACGAAGGTGGGGGCATAACCAGGAGCTGCTGCAGCCAAGGCTGGCACGCTTTCAGGTGGCTGCGAGGCAGGTGCATGACGAGAGCTGCTGTGGACGGTGGGCAGGGGGCTGTGGTCCCATGGAGCAGGCGTGGCGGCGGTTGCTGGGGGGACTTCGGCCAGCGCACTCCCAGGCCCTCTAGCCCTCTGCTCTGGGTGCCGAGCTCTTCGGTTCTGAAACCATACCTAGGGAAGCACACGGGGAGAGAGGCCCATCAGAGGTGTGACACTCCAGATTGCCTCGCCACTGGCCCGTCCCCCGCCCCACCACGCTTCGCCCCGTCTAACCTGCCCTGCCCTCCAATCTGTCAGGCACAGGGCAAGTTTCGGTGGGCCTTAGCTCGGGGCAATTTCCCCTAGACCTGTTGCCTTGGCCCTTGACAATGAGGGCGACCATCAGGGCAACCCAGGACCACCCAGCCCAGCTTGGAGGAGGGTCCCCATCGATTGGCTCCCACGGCAGCTCCCCCCCTCCCCCGGCTGCCCAGCACCTCCATTGCCCTCTCCCATTCTGGAAGTGGATGCCTTCAGATCAGCCCCATGAGCCAACTGCTAGGGCCAAGAGAACCCCCTCCCCAAACCCCTGCCCTCCCACCCCCACCAGAAGCCTACGTCCACCCAGGGCTCACCACTCCTTGCCCATGGGACCCGTCATGTTCCACCCACTGGGGGACAGCTTACCTGGATGCGAGGTTCCGGAATGCCTGTCTGCCGAGCCAATTCTTCCCTGGCGGCAATACCTGGCAAGCGATCCCTCTCAAAGGCCTGCACAAGGATTCTGGTTTGAGAAGGACAGATGAAGGTCCTCTTTCTCCTGGCCTCTCGTCCCACACTTCCTAGAGGAGAACACACACAGAAGAGAGCCCATTTAGGCCGACTGCACAGTGCCTGCAGAGGCAGTGTGTGCGACGTAGCACACGCAGTGTCCCGGAGAGAGGTGGACCTTTGCCCTGCTGGCTACGTACCTTGAGTGGAAGCCTGAGGTGGTGGTGGCAGCGGGGGTGGCTGAGGCTGCCCTTCTTGGCAGACAGCCTCAGACAGCAATCGGCTCTGCTTTAGACGTCTTCTTCGTTGGTTTTGAAACCAGACCTAGGCACAAAGAGAGAGTTCACTGTCACTCCGTGCTGCCCCACATACCTCCAAGATCGACTGCAGGGAGGCACCCTCGGACACAAGAACCAACGCGCCAGCCAGCCAGCTGCTGGAAATGCACTGGGGCCCGTCTGCTCCCAGTGGAAAGAGGTAGGATTCAAAGGGACTGGACTCTCGGGAGAAGCTCGAGCCCTGCTTTCCTCTCTGGGGAAGTGCACAGGATTCCACAGGGCACAACCTGTGTCCGTGAAAATCATCTTTTCTCCTCTAGTCACCAAGCTGGAGTCCAAAGGCATGGCCTGTGACAGAGGAGGAGACAATGCCTGCTTTCCCAGGGTCAGGATGAGATTGCTACCACTCTCTCTCTCTCTGCCTCTAGTTCTGTGGCCCTCTCTCTCTATTTCATTCTCTCTCCCTCTCTCTTTCTCTGTGTGTGTGTGCCTCTGTCTCTCTCTTCCTGTGTCTCTCCCTCCCTCCCTGTCTCTGTCCCTGTCTCTGCCCCTCTCTTTCTCTGCCCCTCTGTCCCTCCTCTCTTTCTCTCCCCCTGACCGCGTTCCCACCCAAACGACCAGTTTCTCTGTGGGTCCTTTGGGATCTGAACCCAATGCTCTCCATCGCGCTTTGGATGTCTGTCTCTGTCGCGCTCCTCCGCACGCCCCACTGCAATGGCGGCCCTGTCTCTGTCTCAGGCTCTCTCTCTCCTCTGCCTCTCAGCTGGTCTCCTTGCCTCCTCTTTGGCATGTTCCAGGCCTGATTCCTGCTTGCCTGCCTCTCTTCTGTCCCTCCAGGCGGTACTGTTTCCTCACGCACGATAACATCCACTGGCCACAGCCCCCATCCAAATCAAACGTGCCCTGCTGCCTGGGAGCTGCTCGTTGTCAGTTACCTCTCAGCAACTGCATGCCTCTGTCACGTGGACGTCAGGAAGCTCTTGTGTCCCTGCTCCCCATCTTCACCATCCGTGTCCTCGTCTTCCACAGTGAAACCGTGTGCTTGCTGCCTCACTCTCCTAGACCAAAGTGCTGTGTGCACGTCTGCGTGTGTGCATGTGTTTGGGCATTTTCTGAAGTTTCTGTGAAGACAATTTGATACCCCAGGAAAAAGTGTCCCTGGGGAAAGCCCAGCAGTCTTTGGCAATGCCTCCCGAGGTCGCAGGTGGGGTGCTGCAAGGCTCCCTCTCTTCCTTTCATGCCTCCTCTCTCACCTGCCCAGAGAGGGACATCTTCGGCCCAGGCAGTTCCTTGGAGGCCAGCCATCAAGGAACCACCCCTCCCTGGCACCACAGCCCCTCATGCTTCCTTGGTCTCTGGCCCTTTCCACTTCCTGACCAGCCATTTGAATGGACCCCTCGCCATGCCACACAGCTCCTTCTGGCCACATTTTCCCAATGGAGGCAACCTTGCTCACCCAGACTCTAGTCCCTGCTATCTCGAGGAGCCAGAAGAGGAAGTGCCAGGGGTGGGGACTCCAGATGGCCTAGGATGACGTGCGCATCTGGACATGGACCCCGAGAGGGAGAAGGGATGGAGAGATGTGGGCATACCTGAATTCTGCTTTCTGGAATGCCCAGTTCTTGGGCCAGTCGTTCTCTGGTGGCTATGCCAGGGTAAGGGTTCTGCTGAAAGAGCGCTTGCAGGGCGTCCTTCTGACTCAGCCTCAGAACGAGCCTCCTCCTTCGTGCACCTCCAGAGAGCAGGCCTGTGGGAGAGAAAAGGGGACCTGTGTCAGCGGGGAATCCATGGAGTTGCAAACCCATGGTGCCCGCCCAGTGGCTGTCCTCGTGCCATGCCAGGGGCTGACCCTCTCAGCGACAGGACGACTCTGCATTTGGAATGCCCTGGGTTCCCTCGGGAGAGCCAGGCCAAACCCGTGGCGCTCTGGGGGTACAAGCTCAGCTGAGAGCCAAGGCTACGGGGATCTCCCCACCGGCTGCCAATGCTGCACAGGATGCCACGCTGCCAGCATGGAAATCCCTCCACAAACAGGTGATTGTGACCAGTGCCTGCAAGGATTCTCCACCTATCGATGCCTAGGAGTCTTGATGGCTTCTACCAGGTAGACCTGGCACTCTCTGTGGAGGAGAGGAGCCTGTCTTCTGGCCTCTCCTAGTCCCGGGGCACATCCACTCTCACGATTGGAAAGGAACCGAGACAAAACAGAAACGAAGCCAGACACACACACAACACAACCCCCAACACAGAACGCACTAGGAGATTGCTCTGAAGACCCACTTTCTGGAGACAAGGACGACTGTGCTATCCCTTCTGAAGGCGCCCACCCCCCCCACACACATCCCACCCCCCACCCCCACACCCCACCCCTACCAACACCAGTCCTCCCGGGAAGATGGGCTTCCCTTTCTAGGCAGCAAAGACATGCTGCCTTGCCATGTGTCCATGGTCTTCTCTCCCTTGGGGACCCCTGAAGGGCTGGGCCCCTGTCCTATTGGAGGTGGGGTCTCTGTGGTGGCACAGAAGAGAAGCGTGTTTGGTGGTTTCAGGCACGTCTGCCGCATCCCTGAGATCTTGAGTTTGTTTCCCCCACTCGCTCCGACTCTGGGGCAACACCCATCCTTCTCCAAGGGACCCCTCCTCTAGCAGCTGGCAGCTGGCAATGTAGGGTCGTCTCCAGGTCTCCCCCTGGAAAGAGGCAAGGCAAGGGGTTCAGACCCCCAACCAAGGTTGCCTTCACAAGTGCCCTGCCTTTGGGCTGCTCCAAGGAACCTTCTTGGCAAAGAACTCAAAGAACCAAGTGGTCGCATTTTGGCACTTGCCTTTCAAGAGGCTCCCCCAACCCCACCTTAGACTCCCGTGGGACACAGTACCAGTGCTTGCGGCATCTGTGCATCCCACGCTCTCGTTTTCCATTTGGCTCAAAGCAAAAACTCTCTTCTCTTCTTCATACCAATTGGATGTGGTGTCTTTCCCTGGACACCATAGAAGTGAGCCAGTTCCGAGGGAAAACGAACCCCAAGAGAGCAAATCTGCACCAACAACAAGCAGACAACAAAGGAAACCAACTGCAAATCCCAAGCTTGTGTCAATTGCATTGGGAACGTGACCAAATGCTCATGTTCTGTTCTCTGCAACCACGAGGTGGGACTTTTGGTAGAGAAGCCATTGATGGGCAACAGAGCAACCAACTTCCTTTTCCATTTCAAGAAACAAGCAAGCAAACCAACAGACAACCAAGCCCGGAATATGCACGTCCAATGCCCCAGCCATGGTCCGTCTCTTTCCCCAACTGATTCCACACACAAGGCCCAGCAGATCTGTCTGTGCCATCTTGCTGGACCTTGACCACCCATCTTCGTGGCGATCCACCCCGTCGGGGGTGGGGGGCATCGAGACCCTCGGATGATGCAACCCAGAGCCCAGATGCCGAGATCAACGTACCGCTTGAGCTGCTGGACGTGCTGGAGCAGCTGGAGGAATCCATGGTGGGACACCCACCCGGATGGCGCAGAAGCTGCTGTCCAACTGTTCCGTGCCCAGAAGCACGGGACTTATAAAGGGTGCAGAGGCCCCTCCCCATTTATGGAAATAGTTGTGGACCGAGGCATCACCTGGAGGATCACGTGGAAGGACTCCCTTGAGGCAGGTGGGCACTGGAATGGGAGGCCCGTTCGGAGGCTCCCAGGTCCCTTTGATGTTGCCGCCCCCACCATCCTTTCCCAGGAAGCTTGGGTTCCAGGCCTCTCCTGTTTTCACACCTTTCCACATTCCATGCATACTTTTGCTCCAGGGGGCTTTCCCAGACTCTGCGCTCTTCCCGCTCAGGTGGGGCAGTGTGCTTTCCACATCGGAGAGAGAGCCTAGAGCCCAGCTTTCCTTGTGTACGTGTCCCACTTCACTCATCCTCTCCTGGACCTCATTGCATCCCACCTGGAAAGCATTTCCTCACCTGGGGGTTGAGTGCCCGATAATTCGCACAGGAAGCTTCACTGCTGATCCAGGGTCTACCTGTGGTCCTCAGCCGTTCGGGACTTTTGCAAGTGGAACCCGAAACCCACACCCTTGCTCACGGGCCATGGGAGGACGGGAGAAAAGGGCACCCCACACTGTAGGCATCATAAGCCAGAGAATTTGCTTTCAATGCATCTCCTGGGCGACCACAAGAGGAGTAGGTTTCACCCCTCCAGTCCACCTGTAGTTAACATGAAAGAAAGAATGGAAGGAAGAAAGAAGAAAGGAAAGGGAGGAAGGAGAGGGAGAGAGGGAGGAAGGGAGGGAGAGAGGAAGGGAGGAAGGAAGGCAGGCAGAAAGAAAGAAGAAGGAAAGAAAGTAAAACAAGGAAAAGCAGAAGAAGAGGCATGAAGGAACTTAGATGTGGGATGCTGACAGAGCTGGTTTGAAAGGAATGCTTTGGATTCCAAATACAAGCACCCCGACATTTGTGTTCTGTTCAGGCTGCAGAGAACTGAGATAGTTAAGGGAGAGAACACACACGGAAACACAGAACCATCATGCACGAAGCCTTTTGCCACACGAGGGTATACATCTCAGCCATTTGGATTCACATGGGGACAATAACCTTAATTGCAAACAGCTGGGAACGGGATGACTTATGCCAATGATTCCTTAACCTAATGCTGGCCTGTGTGTGTGTGTGTGTGTGTGTGTGATCTGTGTGATTGATTTCTGTGCACCCACTAAGGACAGTGGTCAGATGGTCCCTGTGGAAGGATGCCACCAGGACGAGTAGCTGTCTGCCAGACCCAGGAGGCCCCAGGTGTTGTCTTGAGGATGTCCAGGTCCTAGTTCCCTGTCCTCAGTGCCAGAGTTCAGAGAGTGGGGGGACCATCTTGTTGGATCAGGGTGGTTTTCCCCAAGAAGGTGGACGATTGGGCTAAGGGAATCCACTGAAACGTGGGATTCAATGGCTCATCCCGCCAAGGCCCTGGCTGCCTGACTTCCACTGGCTCCCACCTGGACCACCCAGATGGTGGAAGGATGCTGGAGAGAGCGGCATCCTTGCTCTACCTGGATGCCAGGGTCTCCTGAGAAGCCACAGGTGTGTTTTGGCACAGGCCACTGGCTGACTGTAGGTTGGGGCTCCACTGCCCATCCCTGGGCTCCGAGGTCTCTCTGGAGCGGGTGGCATTGGACCGCCAAGGGGCTCAGCCACAGCACCTAGCTCTTGCTAGAGTCTGCACATGTCCTGCTGCCCACAGCAATCTGAGTGTTTCCCAGCACCCCTGATGCCGTCTTCCTCCTGCCCCGTCCTTTCCACAAGGCATCCTTTTCCAGAACTCCACTCCTACTTGCCCTGAGGCTACTGGGTTCAGACTCTTTTCCCTGAAGCCCTATCCCTCCCTGTGTGGCTCTTGAAACAGACTCTTCCTTTCTGTTGAAAAAGAAGAGAGTGAGAGGGAGATAGAGTGAGAGAGAGAGCAAGAGAGAATGAGACAGAGCCAATACTGTCTATTGCTCGAGAGCTGTGGAGAAAGGGGAGCCCAGGGAGTGACTGGGAGGGATCTGAGGACTCATTGCATCCACAGAGATAAGTCCTATAGACCTAGACGCCCAGATGCAGTTGTAGCAAGAGACTCAGCTACCTTGGTGTCTACACATTCAAGTGGCAACTCTCAGAAGGGTTCCTACTTCCTGCAACTGCCACAGGCATGTTGCACATGCTGCATGAACTGCGTGAGTGGAGAATCCCTCCACACAGAGTGTACAAGGGACTTATCTTCAGAACCCTTTTGGAAAGAAGCAGTGGAAGAGATCACCTGCCACAACGTTAGGATTCCACGTGCATTTGGGTTTTGAGTTCCTTTGGACATGGCTTGCGTTGTAACTCGGCCCACTTTTTAGACAGGTGGGGGGGCAGTAAGGAGAGAGGCAGAGAGAGAGTGAGTCGGAGAGAGAGAGAGAGGTGACTTGCCTGCATAATACTATCCTGTGCACATTTGGGACTCGGGAGTCTGGTACTGAAAGTGCTGGGATAGCTGTGTCCGTGTGCACAATGGCTATGCCCTCAAGGAATCGGACCAAACCGCGCCCCAGACAGCAAGTGAAGGTTGTCAGGAAGAGAGTGCTTTTGTGATTCCACTAGGGGGTGTGTGTGGTGGAAGCTGAGGGCCTAGACAGGGGCATCTGGACCCCTTTCCCATGCTATCCCAGGCCAAGGGAGGGGTTTCCCCCGTGTGAGGAGCCGCTGGAACGATGGGGGGCACAATACAAAGGGACCAAAGGCCAGGCAAGGACTTGCATGGAGTGCCAACATTTATTGATTGGATCAATGGAACGTCACAGATGAGGGGCAATGGCAGATCAGAGTGGGCTCTTCCTCCCTGTCGCTGGAAGGCTGGAAGGCTTGGAGGCTTGCGGGAGATGCCCCTCCTGAGGCCCATGCATCCTGACGGTCCGTGGGCAGCTCGGCAAGGCTCAGGGATGCGATGAGAGCCCGTTGCCAGCACCAGTCTTGCTGCCTCGGTCCTGCTGTGGGACGCGCCCATGAGTGTGGCCGTCTCCTCTCTTCTCTCCCCAGTGGCTCTTGGTTGCAGGCAAGAAGGCCTGAAAGGGGCTCAGGGGAAGGCACTCCTGCCTGCCCCTAAGCCTGAGGCCCTGGGGAGCCTGGCAGCATGTCGAGCAGGGCCTGGAATTCCTCCTCGCTGAGGGGTGATTCCAGGGTTGCCCCAAGTTCCTCTTGCTCTGCGTCCACATTCAGCAAAGATCCTGCCTTGTGCAACATGTCTGTGTCAGACAAGAGTTCATCCAGGAGGCTGGAGCAGCCTGGAAGGGCTGCATGCTGGGGCTGGGGTTGGGGCTCCAGTGGGGGGGCCGGCTCATCCCCTGAGGGTGCCCACTGCTGCTGCCACACGTGGGCCTCGGGCTGTACAGGGGGCAGGACAGCCCCTTGGCCAGGCAGCCCACTGGGGATGACAGCGTGGGAGACCTCATCCCAGGGCACACTTCCCGAGGGAGGGGGTGGGGACTGGCTCCCCAGGAGAGCCGCCGGGCTGGGCTGGACCACCATGAACATCAAGGGCTGGCCCACACAGGCCCCAGAGCTGGCCCCAGGCACCACGAAGGTGGGGGCATAACCAGGAGCTGCTGCAGCCAAGGCTGGCACGCTTTCAGGTGGCTGCGAGGCAGGTGCATGACGAGAGCTGCTGTGGACGGTGGGCAGGGGGCTGTGGTCCCATGGAGCAGGCGTGGCGGCGGTTGCTGGGGGGACTTCGGCCAGCGCACTCCCAGGCCCTCTAGCCCTCTGCTCTGGGTGCCGAGCTCTTCGGTTCTGAAACCATACCTAGGGAAGCACACGGGGAGAGAGGCCCATCAGAGGTGTGACACTCCAGATTGCCTCGCCACTGGCCCGTCCCCCGCCCCACCACGCTTCGCCCCGTCTAACCTGCCCTGCCCTCCAATCTGTCAGGCACAGGGCAAGTTTCGGTGGGCCTTAGCTCGGGGCAATTTCCCCTAGACCTGTCGCCTTGGCCCTTGACAATGAGGGCGACCATCAGGGCAACCCAGGACCACCCAGCCCAGCTTGGAGGAGGGTCCCCATCGATTGGCTCCCACGGCAGCTCCCCCCCTCCCCCGGCTGCCCAGCACCTCCATTGCCCTCTCCCATTCTGGAAGTGGATGCCTTCAGATCAGCCCCATGAGCCAACTGCTAGGGCCAAGAGAATCCCCTCCCCAAACCCCTGCCCTCCCACCCCCACCAGAAGCCTACGTCCACCCAGGGCTCACCACTCCTTGCCCATGGGACCCGTCATGTTCCACCCACTGGGGGACAGCTTACCTGGATGCGAGGTTCCGGAATGCCTGTCTGCCGAGCCAATTCTTCCCTGGCGGCAATACCTGGCAAGCGATCCCTCTCAAAGGCCTGCACAAGGATTCTGGTTTGAGAAGGACAGATGAAGGTCCTCTTTCTCCTGGCCTCTCGTCCCACACTTCCTAGAGGAGAACACACACAGAAGAGAGCCCATTTAGGCCGACTGCACAGTGCCTGCAGAGGCAGTGTGTGCGACGTAGCACACGCAGTGTCCCGGAGAGAGGTGGACCTTTGCCCTGCTGGCTACGTACCTTGAGTGGAAGCCTGAGGTGGTGGTGGCAGCGGGGGTGGCTGAGGCTGCCCTTCTTGGCAGACAGCCTCAGACAGCAATCGGCTCTGCTTTAGACGTCTTCTTCGTTGGTTTTGAAACCAGACCTAGGCACAAAGAGAGAGTTCACTGTCACTCCGTGCTGCCCCACATACCTCCAAGATCGACTGCAGGGAGGCACCCTCGGACACAAGAACCAACGCGCCAGCCAGCCAGCTGCTGGAAATGCACTGGGGCCCGTCTGCTCCCAGTGGAAAGAGGTAGGATTCAAAGGGACTGGACTCTCGGGAGAAGCTCGAGCCCTGCTTTCCTCTCTGGGGAAGTGCACAGGATTCCACAGGGCACAACCTGTGTCCGTGAAAATCATCTTTTCTCCTCTAGTCACCAAGCTGGAGTCCAAAGGCATGGCCTGTGACAGAGGAGGAGACAATGCCTGCTTTCCCAGGGTCAGGATGAGATTGCTACCACTCTCTCTCTCTCTGCCTCTAGTTCTGTGGCCCTCTCTCTCTATTTCATTCTCTCTCCCTCTCTCTTTCTCTGTGTGTGTGTGCCTCTGTCTCTCTCTTCCTGTGTCTCTCCCTCCCTCCCTGTCTCTGTCCCTGTCTCTGCCCCTCTCTTTCTCTGCCCCTCTGTCCCTCCTCTCTTTCTCTCCCCCTGACCGCGTTCCCACCCAAACGACCAGTTTCTCTGTGGGTCCTTTGGGATCTGAACCCAATGCTCTCCATCGCGCTTTGGATGTCTGTCTCTGTCGCGCTCCTCCGCACGCCCCACTGCAATGGCGGCCCTGTCTCTGTCTCAGGCTCTCTCTCTCCTCTGCCTCTCAGCTGGTCTCCTTGCCTCCTCTTTGGCATGTTCCAGGCCTGATTCCTGCTTGCCTGCCTCTCTTCTGTCCCTCCAGGCGGTACTGTTTCCTCACGCACGATAACATCCACTGGCCACAGCCCCCATCCAAATCAAACGTGCCCTGCTGCCTGGGAGCTGCTCGTTGTCAGTTACCTCTCAGCAACTGCATGCCTCTGTCACGTGGGCGTCAGGAAGCTCTTGTGTCCCTGCTCCCCATCTTCACCATCCGTGTCCTCGTCTTCCACAGTGAAACCGTGTGCTTGCTGCCTCACTCTCCTAGACCAAAGTGCTGTGTGCACGTCTGCGTGTGTGCATGTGTTTGGGCATTTTCTGAAGTTTCTGTGAAGACAATTTGATACCCCAGGAAAAAGTGTCCCTGGGGAAAGCCCAGCAGTCTTTGGCAATGCCTCCCGAGGTCGCAGGTGGGGTGCTGCAAGGCTCCCTCTCTTCCTTTCATGCCTCCTCTCTCACCTGCCCAGAGAGGGACATCTTCGGCCCAGGCAGTTCCTTGGAGGCCAGCCATCAAGGAACCACCCCTCCCTGGCACCACAGCCCCTCATGCTTCCTTGGTCTCTGGCCCTTTCCACTTCCTGACCAGCCATTTGAATGGACCCCTCGCCATGCCACACAGCTCCTTCTGGCCACATTTTCCCAATGGAGGCAACCTTGCTCACCCAGACTCTAGTCCCTGCTATCTCGAGGAGCCAGAAGAGGAAGTGCCAGGGGTGGGGACTCCAGATGGCCTAGGATGACGTGCGCATCTGGACATGGACCCCGAGAGGGAGAAGGGATGGAGAGATGTGGGCATACCTGAATTCTGCTTTCTGGAATGCCCAGTTCTTGGGCCAGTCGTTCTCTGGTGGCTATGCCAGGGTAAGGGTTCTGCTGAAAGAGCGCTTGCAGGGCGTCCTTCTGACTCAGCCTCAGAACGAGCCTCCTCCTTCGTGCACCTCCAGAGAGCAGGCCTGTGGGAGAGAAAAGGGGACCTGTGTCAGCGGGGAATCCATGGAGTTGCAAACCCATGGTGCCCGCCCAGTGGCTGTCCTCGTGCCATGCCAGGGGCTGACCCTCTCAGCGACAGGACGACTCTGCATTTGGAATGCCCTGGGTTCCCTCGGGAGAGCCAGGCCAAACCCGTGGCGCTCTGGGGGTACAAGCTCAGCTGAGAGCCAAGGCTACGGGGATCTCCCCACCGGCTGCCAATGCTGCACAGGATGCCACGCTGCCAGCATGGAAATCCCTCCACAAACAGGTGATTGTGACCAGTGCCTGCAAGGATTCTCCACCTATCGATGCCTAGGAGTCTTGATGGCTTCTACCAGGTAGACCTGGCACTCTCTGTGGAGGAGAGGAGCCTGTCTTCTGGCCTCTCCTAGTCCCGGGGCACATCCACTCTCACGATTGGAAAGGAACCGAGACAAAACAGAAACGAAGCCAGACACACACACAACACAACCCCCAACACAGAACGCACTAGGAGATTGCTCTGAAGACCCACTTTCTGGAGACAAGGACGACTGTGCTATCCCTTCTGAAGGCGCCCACCCCCCCCACACACATCCCACCCCCCACCCCCACACCCCACCCCTACCAACACCAGTCCTCCCGGGAAGATGGGCTTCCCTTTCTAGGCAGCAAAGACATGCTGCCTTGCCATGTGTCCATGGTCTTCTCTCCCTTGGGGACCCCTGAAGGGCTGGGCCCCTGTCCTATTGGAGGTGGGGTCTCTGTGGTGGCACAGAAGAGAAGCGTGTTTGGTGGTTTCAGGCACGTCTGCCGCATCCCTGAGATCTTGAGTTTGTTTCCCCCACTCGCTCCGACTCTGGGGCAACACCCATCCTTCTCCAAGGGACCCCTCCTCTAGCAGCTGGCAGCTGGCAATGTAGGGTCGTCTCCAGGTCTCCCCCTGGAAAGAGGCAAGGCAAGGGGTTCAGACCCCCAACCAAGGCTGCCTTCACAAGTGCCCTGCCTTTGGGCTGCTCCAAGGAACCTTCTTGGCAAAGAACTCAAAGAACCAAGTGGTCGCATTTTGGCACTTGCCTTTCAATCGGCTCCCCCAACACCACCTTAGACTCCCGTGGGACACAGTACCAGTGCTTGTGGCATCTGTGCGTCCCACGCTCTCGTTTTCCATTTGGCTCAAAGCAAAAACTCTCTTCTCTTCTTCATACCAATTGGATGTGGTGTCTTTCCCTGGACACCATAGAAGTGAGCCAGTTCCGAGGGAAAACGAACCCCAAGAGAGCAAATCTGCACCAACAACAAGCAGACAACAAAGGAAACCAACTGCAAATCCCAAGCTTGTGTCAATTGCATTGGGAACGTGACCAAATGCTCATGTTCTGTTCTCTGCAACCACGAGGTGGGACTTTTGGTAGAGAAGCCATTGATGGGCAACAGAGCAACCAACTTCCTTTTCCATTTCAAGAAACAAGCAAGCAAACCAACAGACAACCAAGCCCGGAATATGCACGTCCAATGCCCCAGCCATGGTCCGTCTCTTTCCCCAACTGATTCCACACACAAGGCCCAGCAGATCTGTCTGTGCCATCTTGCTGGACCTTGACCACCCATCTTCGTGGCGATCCACCCCGTCGGGGGTGGGGGGCATCGAGACCCTCGGATGATGCAACCCAGAGCCCAGATGCCGAGATCAACGTACCGCTTGAGCTGCTGGACGTGCTGGAGCAGCTGGAGGAATCCATGGTGGGACACCCACCCGGATGGCGCAGAAGCTGCTGTCCAACTGTTCCGTGCCCAGAAGCACGGGACTTATAAAGGGTGCAGAGGCCCCTCCCCATTTATGGAAATAGTTGTGGACCGAGGCATCACCTGGAGGATCACGTGGAAGGACTCCCTTGAGGCAGGTGGGCACTGGAATGGGAGGCCCGTTCGGAGGCTCCCAGGTCCCTTTGATGTTGCCGCCCCCACCATCCTTTCCCAGGAAGCTTGGGTTCCAGGCCTCTCCTGTTTTCACACCTTTCCACATTCCATGCATACTTTTGCTCCAGGGGGCTTTCCTAGACTCTGCGCTCTTCCCGCTCAGGTGGGGCAGTGTGCTTTCCACATCGGAGAGAGAGCCTAGAGCCCAGCTTTCCTTGTGTACGTGTCCCACTTCACTCATCCTCTCCTGGACCTCATTGCATCCCACCTGGAAAGCATTTCCTCACCTGGGGGTTGAGTGCCCGATAATTCGCACAGGAAGCTTCACTGCTGATCCAGGGTCTACCTGTGGTCCTCAGCCGTTCGGGACTTTTGCAAGTGGAACCCGAAACCCACACCCTTGCTCACGGGCCATGGGAGGACGGGAGAAAAGGGCACCCCACACTGTAGGCATCATAAGCCAGAGAATTTGCTTTCAATGCATCTCCTGGGCGACCACAAGAGGAGTAGGTTTCACCCCTCCAGTCCACCTGTAGTTAACATGAAAGAAAGAACGGAAGGAAGAAAGAAGAAAGGAAAGGGAGGAAGGAGAGGGAGAGAGGGAGGAAGGGAGGGAGAGAGGAAGGGAGGAAGGAAGGCAGGCAGAAAGAAAGAAGAAGGAAAGAAAGTAAAACAAGGAAAAGCAGAAGAGGCATGAAGGAACTTAGATGTGGGATGCTGACAGAGCTGGTTTGAAAGGAATGCTTTGGATTCCAAATACAAGCACCCCGACATTTGTGTTCTGTTCAGGCTGCAGAGAACTGAGATAGTTAAGGGAGAGAACACACACGGAAACACAGAACCATCATGCACGAAGCCTTTTGCCACACGAGGGTATACATCTCAGCCATTTGGATTCACATGGGGACAATAACCTTAATTGCAAACAGCTGGGAACGGGATGACTTATGCCAATGATTCCTTAACCTAATGCTGGCCTGTGTGTGTGTGTGTGTGTGTGTGTGATCTGTGTGATTGATTTCTGTGCACCCACTAAGGACAGTGGTCAGATGGTCCCTGTGGAAGGATGCCACCAGGACGAGTAGCTGTCTGCCAGACCCAGGAGGCCCCAGGTGTTGTCTTGAGGATGTCCAGGTCCTAGTTCCCTGTCCTCAGTGCCAGAGTTCAGAGAGTGGGGGGACCATCTTGTTGGATCAGGGTGGTTTTCCCCAAGAAGGTGGACGATTGGGCTAAGGGAATCCACTGAAACGTGGGATTCAATGGCTCATCCCGCCAAGGCCCTGGCTGCCTGACTTCCACTGGCTCCCACCTGGACCACCCAGATGGTGGAAGGATGCTGGAGAGAGCGGCATCCTTGCTCTACCTGGATGCCAGGGTCTCCTGAGAAGCCACAGGTGTGTTTTGGCACAGGCCACTGGCTGACTGTAGGTTGGGGCTCCACTGCCCATCCCTGGGCTCCGAGGTCTCTCTGGAGCGGGTGGCATTGGACCGCCAAGGGGCTCAGCCACAGCACCTAGCTCTTGCTAGAGTCTGCACATGTCCTGCTGCCCACAGCAATCTGAGTGTTTCCCAGCACCCCTGATGCCGTCTTCCTCCTGCCCCGTCCTTTCCACAAGGCATCCTTTTCCAGAACTCCACTCCTACTTGCCCTGAGGCTACTGGGTTCAGACTCTTTTCCCTGAAGCCCTATCCCTCCCTGTGTGGCTCTTGAAACAGACTCTTCCTTTCTGTTGAAAAAGAAGAGAGTGAGAGGGAGATAGAGTGAGAGAGAGAGCGAGAGAGAATGAGACAGAGCCAATACTGTCTATTGCTCGAGAGCTGTGGAGAAAGGGGAGCCCAGGGAGTGACTGGGAGGGATCTGAGGACTCATTGCATCCACAGAGATAAGTCCTATAGACCTAGACGCCCAGATGCAGTTGTAGCAAGAGACTCAGCTACCTTGGTGTCTACACATTCAAGTGGCAACTCTCAGAAGGGTTCCTACTTCCTGCAACTGCCACAGGCATGTTGCACATGCTGCATGAACTGCGTGAGTGGAGAATCCCTCCACACAGAGTGTACAAGGGACTTATCTTCAGAACCCTTTTGGAAAGAAGCAGTGGAAGAGATCACCTGCCACAACGTTAGGATTCCACGTGCATTTGGGTTTTGAGTTCCTTTGGACATGGCTTGCGTTGTAACTCGGCCCACTTTTTAGACAGGTGGGGGGGCAGTAAGGAGAGAGGCAGAGAGAGAGTGAGTCGGAGAGAGAGAGAGAGGTGACTTGCCTGCATAATACTATCCTGTGCACATTTGGGACTCGGGAGTCTGGTACTGAAAGTGCTGGGATAGCTGTGTCCGTGTGCACAATGGCTATGCCCTCAAGGAATCGGACCAAACCGCGCCCCAGACAGCAAGTGAAGGTTGTCAGGAAGAGAGTGCTTTTGTGATTCCACTAGGGGGTGTGTGTGGTGGAAGCTGAGGGCCTAGACAGGGGCATCTGGACCCCTTTCCCATGCTATCCCAGGCCAAGGGAGGGGTTTCCCCCGTGTGAGGAGCCGCTGGAACGATGGGGGGCACAATACAAAGGGACCAAAGGCCAGGCAAGGACTTGCATGGAGTGCCAACATTTATTGATTGGATCAATGGAACGTCACAGATGAGGGGCAATGGCAGATCAGAGTGGGCTCTTCCTCCCTGTCGCTGGAAGGCTGGAAGGCTTGGAGGCTTGCGGGAGATGCCCCTCCTGAGGCCCATGCATCCTGACGGTCCGTGGGCAGCTCGGCAAGGCTCAGGGATGCGATGAGAGCCCGTTGCCAGCACCAGTCTTGCTGCCTCGGTCCTGCTGTGGGACGCGCCCATGAGTGTGGCCGTCTCCTCTCTTCTCTCCCCAGTGGCTCTTGGTTGCAGGCAAGAAGGCCTGAAAGGGGCTCAGGGGAAGGCACTCCTGCCTGCCCCTAAGCCTGAGGCCCTGGGGAGCCTGGCAGCATGTCGAGCAGGGCCTGGAATTCCTCCTCGCTGAGGGGTGATTCCAGGGTTGCCCCAAGTTCCTCTTGCTCTGCGTCCACATTCAGCAAAGATCCTGCCTTGTGCAACATGTCTGTGTCAGACAAGAGTTCATCCAGGAGGCTGGAGCAGCCTGGAAGGGCTGCATGCTGGGGCTGGGGTTGGGGCTCCAGTGGGGGGGCCGGCTCATCCCCTGAGGGTGCCCACTGCTGCTGCCACACGTGGGCCTCGGGCTGTACAGGGGGCAGGACAGCCCCTTGGCCAGGCAGCCCACTGGGGATGACAGCGTGGGAGACCTCATCCCAGGGCACACTTCCCGAGGGAGGGGGTGGGGACTGGCTCCCCAGGAGAGCCGCCAGGCTGGGCTGGACCACCATGAACATCAAGGGCTGGCCCACACAGGCCCCAGAGGTGGCCCCAGGCACCACGAAGGTGGGGGCATAACCAGGAGCTGCTGCAGCCAAGGCTGGCACGCTTTCAGGTGGCTGCGAGGCAGGTGCATGACGAGAGCTGCTGTGGACGGTGGGCAGGGGGCTGTGGTCCCATGGAGCAGGCGTGGCGGCGGTTGCTGGGGGGACTTCGGCCAGCGCACTCCCAGGCCCTCTAGCCCTCTGCTCTGGGTGCCGAGCTCTTCGGTTCTGAAACCATACCTAGGGAAGCACACGGGGAGAGAGGCCCATCAGAGGTGTGACACTCCAGATCGCCTCGCCACTGGCCCGTCCCCCGCCCCACCACGCTTCGCCCCGTCTAACCTGCCCTGCCCTCCAATCTGTCAGGCACAGGGCAAGTTTCGGTGGGCCTTAGCTCGGGGCAATTTCCCCTAGACCTGTCGCCTTGGCCCTTGACAATGAGGGCGACCATCAGGGCAACCCAGGACCACCCAGCCCAGCTTGGAGGAGGGTCCCCATCGATTGGCTCCCACGGCAGCTCCCCCCCTCCCCCGGCTGCCCAGCACCTCCATTGCCCTCTCCCATTCTGGAAGTGGATGCCTTCAGATCAGCCCCATGAGCCAACTGCTAGGGCCAAGAGAATCCCCTCCCCAAACCCCTGCCCTCCCACCCCCACCAGAAGCCTACGTCCACCCAGGGCTCACCACTCCTTGCCCATGGGACCCGTCATGTTCCACCCACTGGGGGACAGCTTACCTGGATGCGAGGTTCCGGAATGCCTGTCTGCCGAGCCAATTCTTCCCTGGCGGCAATACCTGGCAAGCGATCCCTCTCAAAGGCCTGCACAAGGATTCTGGTTTGAGAAGGACAGATGAAGGTCCTCTTTCTCCTGGCCTCTCGTCCCACACTTCCTAGAGGAGAACACACACAGAAGAGAGCCCATTTAGGCCGACTGCACAGTGCCTGCAGAGGCAGTGTGTGCGACGTAGCACACGCAGTGTCCCGGAGAGAGGTGGACCTTTGCCCTGCTGGCTACGTACCTTGAGTGGAAGCCTGAGGTGGTGGTGGCAGCGGGGGTGGCTGAGGCTGCCCTTCTTGGCAGACAGCCTCAGACAGCAATCGGCTCTGCTTTAGACGTCTTCTTCGTTGGTTTTGAAACCAGACCTAGGCACAAAGAGAGAGTTCACTGTCACTCCGTGCTGCCCCACATACCTCCAAGATCGACTGCAGGGAGGCACCCTCGGACACAAGAACCAACGCGCCAGCCAGCCAGCTGCTGGAAATGCACTGGGGCCCGTCTGCTCCCAGTGGAAAGAGGTAGGATTCAAAGGGACTGGACTCTCGGGAGAAGCTCGAGCCCTGCTTTCCTCTCTGGGGAAGTGCACAGGATTCCACAGGGCACAACCTGTGTCCGTGAAAATCATCTTTTCTCCTCTAGTCACCAAGCTGGAGTCCAAAGGCATGGCCTGTGACAGAGGAGGAGACAATGCCTGCTTTCCCAGGGTCAGGATGAGATTGCTACCACTCTCTCTCTCTCTGCCTCTAGTTCTGTGGCCCTCTCTCTCTATTTCATTCTCTCTCCCTCTCTCTTTCTCTCTGTGTGTGTGCCTCTGTCTCTCTCTTCCTGTGTCTCTCCCTCCCTCCCTGTCTCTGTCCCTGTCTCTGCCCCTCTCTTTCTCTGCCCCTCTGTCCCTCCTCTCTTTCTCTCCCCCTGACCGCGTTCCCACCCAAACGACCAGTTTCTCTGTGGGTCCTTTGGGATCTGAACCCAATGCTCTCCATCGCGCTTTGGATGTCTGTCTCTGTCGCGCTCCTCCGCACGCCCCACTGCAATGGCGGCCCTGTCTCTGTCTCAGGCTCTCTCTCTCCTCTGCCTCTCAGCTGGTCTCCTTGCCTCCTCTTTGGCATGTTCCAGGCCTGATTCCTGCTTGCCTGCCTCTCTTCTGTCCCTCCAGGCGGTACTGTTTCCTCACGCACGATAACATCCACTGGCCACAGCCCCCATCCAAATCAAACGTGCCCTGCTGCCTGGGAGCTGCTCGTTGTCAGTTACCTCTCAGCAACTGCATGCCTCTGTCACGTGGACGTCAGGAAGCTCTTGTGTCCCTGCTCCCCATCTTCACCATCCGTGTCCTCGTCTTCCACAGTGAAACCGTGTGCTTGCTGCCTCACTCTCCTAGACCAAAGTGCTGTGTGCACGTCTGCGTGTGTGCATGTGTTTGGGCATTTTCTGAAGTTTCTGTGAAGACAATTTGATACCCCAGGAAAAAGTGTCCCTGGGGAAAGCCCAGCAGTCTTTGGCAATGCCTCCCGAGGTCGCAGGTGGGGTGCTGCAAGGCTCCCTCTCTTCCTTTCATGCCTCCTCTCTCACCTGCCCAGAGAGGGACATCTTCAGCCCAGGCAGTTCCTTGGAGGCCAGCCATCAAGGAACCACCCCTCCCTGGCACCACAGCCCCTCATGCTTCCTTGGTCTCTGGCCCTTTCCACTTCCTGACCAGCCATTTGAATGGACCCCTCGCCATGCCACACAGCTCCTTCTGGCCACATTTTCCCAATGGAGGCAACCTTGCTCACCCAGACTCTAGTCCCTGCTATCTCGAGGAGCCAGAAGAGGAAGTGCCAGGGGTGGGGACTCCAGATGGCCTAGGATGACGTGCGCATCTGGACATGGACCCCGAGAGGGAGAAGGGATGGAGAGATGTGGGCATACCTGAATTCTGCTTTCTGGAATGCCCAGTTCTTGGGCCAGTCGTTCTCTGGTGGCTATGCCAGGGTAAGGGTTCTGCTGAAAGAGCGCTTGCAGGGCGTCCTTCTGACTCAGCCTCAGAACGAGCCTCCTCCTTCGTGCACCTCCAGAGAGCAGGCCTGTGGGAGAGAAAAGGGGACCTGTGTCAGCGGGGAATCCATGGAGTTGCAAACCCATGGTGCCCGCCCAGTGGCTGTCCTCGTGCCATGCCAGGGGCTGACCCTCTCAGCGACAGGACGACTCTGCATTTGGAATGCCCTGGGTTCCCTCGGGAGAGCCAGGCCAAACCCGTGGCGCTCTGGGGGTACAAGCTCAGCTGAGAGCCAAGGCTACGGGGATCTCCCCACCGGCTGCCAATGCTGCACAGGATGCCACGCTGCCAGCATGGAAATCCCTCCACAAACAGGTGATTGTGACCAGTGCCTGCAAGGATTCTCCACCTATCGATGCCTAGGAGTCTTGATGGCTTCTACCAGGTAGACCTGGCACTCTCTGTGGAGGAGAGGAGCCTGTCTTCTGGCCTCTCCTAGTCCCGGGGCACATCCACTCTCACGATTGGAAAGGAACCGAGACAAAACAGAAACGAAGCCAGACACACACACAACACAACCCCCAACACAGAACGCACTAGGAGATTGCTCTGAAGACCCACTTTCTGGAGACAAGGACGACTGTGCTATCCCTTCTGAAGGCGCCCACCCCCCCCACACACATCCCACCCCCCACCCCCACACCCCACCCCTACCAACACCAGTCCTCCCGGGAAGATGGGCTTCCCTTTCTAGGCAGCAAAGACATGCTGCCTTGCCATGTGTCCATGGTCTTCTCTCCCTTGGGGACCCCTGAAGGGCTGGGCCCCTGTCCTATTGGAGGTGGGGTCTCTGTGGTGGCACAGAAGAGAAGCGTGTTTGGTGGTTTCAGGCACGTCTGCCGCATCCCTGAGATCTTGAGTTTGTTTCCCCCACTCGCTCCGACTCTGGGGCAACACCCATCCTTCTCCAAGGGACCCCTCCTCTAGCAGCTGGCAGCTGGCAATGTAGGGTCGTCTCCAGGTCTCCCCCTGGAAAGAGGCAAGGCAAGGGGTTCAGACCCCCAACCAAGGCTGCCTTCACAAGTGCCCTGCCTTTGGGCTGCTCCAAGGAACCTTCTTGGCAAAGAACTCAAAGAACCAAGTGGTCGCATTTTGGCACTTGCCTTTCAAGAGGCTCCCCCAACCCCACCTTAGACTCCCGTGGGACACAGTACCAGTGCTTGCGGCATCTGTGCGTCCCACGCTCTCGTTTTCCATTTGGCTCAAAGCAAAAACTCTCTTCTCTTCTTCATACCAATTGGATGTGGTGTCTTTCCCTGGACACCATAGAAGTGAGCCAGTTCCGAGGGAAAACGAACCCCAAGAGAGCAAATCTGCACCAACAACAAGCAGACAACAAAGGAAACCAACTGCAAATCCCAAGCTTGTGTCAATTGCATTGGGAACGTGACCAAATGCTCATGTTCTGTTCTCTGCAACCACGAGGTGGGACTTTTGGTAGAGAAGCCATTGATGGGCAACAGAGCAACCAACTTCCTTTTCCATTTCAAGAAACAAGCAAGCAAACCAACAGACAACCAAGCCCGGAATATGCACGTCCAATGCCCCAGCCATGGTCCGTCTCTTTCCCCAACTGATTCCACACACAAGGCCCAGCAGATCTGTCTGTGCCATCTTGCTGGACCTTGACCACCCATCTTCGTGGCGATCCACCCCGTCGGGGGTGGGGGGCATCGAGACCCTCGGATGATGCAACCCAGAGCCCAGATGCCGAGATCAACGTACCGCTTGAGCTGCTGGACGTGCTGGAGCAGCTGGAGGAATCCATGGTGGGACACCCACCCGGATGGCGCAGAAGCTGCTGTCCAACTGTTCCGTGCCCAGAAGCACGGGACTTATAAAGGGTGCAGAGGCCCCTCCCCATTTATGGAAATAGTTGTGGACCGAGGCATCACCTGGAGGATCACGTGGAAGGACTCCCTTGAGGCAGGTGGGCACTGGAATGGGAGGCCCGTTCGGAGGCTCCCAGGTCCCTTTGATGTTGCCGCCCCCACCATCCTTTCCCAGGAAGCTTGGGTTCCAGGCCTCTCCTGTTTTCACACCTTTCCACATTCCATGCATACTTTTGCTCCAGGGGGCTTTCCCAGACTCTGCGCTCTTCCCGCTCAGGTGGGGCAGTGTGCTTTCCACATCGGAGAGAGAGCCTAGAGCCCAGCTTTCCTTGTGTACGTGTCCCACTTCACTCATCCTCTCCTGGACCTCATTGCATCCCACCTGGAAAGCATTTCCTCACCTGGGGGTTGAGTGCCCGATAATTCGCACAGGAAGCTTCACTGCTGATCCAGGGTCTACCTGTGGTCCTCAGCCGTTCGGGACTTTTGCAAGTGGAACCCGAAACCCACACCCTTGCTCACGGGCCATGGGAGGACGGGAGAAAAGGGCACCCCACACTGTAGGCATCATAAGCCAGAGAATTTGCTTTCAATGCATCTCCTGGGCGACCACAAGAGGAGTAGGTTTCACCCCTCCAGTCCACCTGTAGTTAACATGAAAGAAAGAACGGAAGGAAGAAAGAAGAAAGGAAAGGGAGGAAGGAGAGGGAGAGAGGGAGGAAGGGAGGGAGAGAGGAAGGGAGGAAGGAAGGCAGGCAGAAAGAAAGAAGAAGGAAAGAAAGTAAAACAAGGAAAAGCAGAAGAAGAGGCATGAAGGAACTTAGATGTGGGATGCTGACAGAGCTGGTTTGAAAGGAATGCTTTGGATTCCAAATACAAGCACCCCGACATTTGTGTTCTGTTCAGGCTGCAGAGAACTGAGATAGTTAAGGGAGAGAACACACACGGAAACACAGAACCATCATGCACGAAGCCTTTTGCCACACGAGGGTATACATCTCAGCCATTTGGATTCACATGGGGACAATAACCTTAATTGCAAACAGCTGGGAACGGGATGACTTATGCCAATGATTCCTTAACCTAATGCTGGCCTGTGTGTGTGTGTGTGTGTGTGTGTGATCTGTGTGATTGATTTCTGTGCACCCACTAAGGACAGTGGTCAGATGGTCCCTGTGGAAGGATGCCACCAGGACGAGTAGCTGTCTGCCAGACCCAGGAGGCCCCAGGTGTTGTCTTGAGGATGTCCAGGTCCTAGTTCCCTGTCCTCAGTGCCAGAGTTCAGAGAGTGGGGGGACCATCTTGTTGGATCAGGGTGGTTTTCCCCAAGAAGGTGGACGATTGGGCTAAGGGAATCCACTGAAACGTGGGATTCAATGGCTCATCCCGCCAAGGCCCTGGCTGCCTGACTTCCACTGGCTCCCACCTGGACCACCCAGATGGTGGAAGGATGCTGGAGAGAGCGGCATCCTTGCTCTACCTGGATGCCAGGGTCTCCTGAGAAGCCACAGGTGTGTTTTGGCACAGGCCACTGGCTGACTGTAGGTTGGGGCTCCACTGCCCATCCCTGGGCTCCGAGGTCTCTCTGGAGCGGGTGGCATTGGACCGCCAAGGGGCTCAGCCACAGCACCTAGCTCTTGCTAGAGTCTGCACATGTCCTGCTGCCCACAGCAATCTGAGTGTTTCCCAGCACCCCTGATGCCGTCTTCCTCCTGCCCCGTCCTTTCCACAAGGCATCCTTTTCCAGAACTCCACTCCTACTTGCCCTGAGGCTACTGGGTTCAGACTCTTTTCCCTGAAGCCCTATCCCTCCCTGTGTGGCTCTTGAAACAGACTCTTCCTTTCTGTTGAAAAAGAAGAGAGTGAGAGGGAGATAGAGTGAGAGAGAGAGCGAGAGAGAATGAGACAGAGCCAATACTGTCTATTGCTCGAGAGCTGTGGAGAAAGGGGAGCCCAGGGAGTGACTGGGAGGGATCTGAGGACTCATTGCATCCACAGAGATAAGTCCTATAGACCTAGACGCCCAGATGCAGTTGTAGCAAGAGACTCAGCTACCTTGGTGTCTACACATTCAAGTGGCAACTCTCAGAAGGGTTCCTACTTCCTGCAACTGCCACAGGCATGTTGCACATGCTGCATGAACTGCGTGAGTGGAGAATCCCTCCACACAGAGTGTACAAGGGACTTATCTTCAGAACCCTTTTGGAAAGAAGCAGTGGAAGAGATCACCTGCCACAACGTTAGGATTCCACGTGCATTTGGGTTTTGAGTTCCTTTGGACATGGCTTGCGTTGTAACTCGGCCCACTTTTTAGACAGGTGGGGGGGCAGTAAGGAGAGAGGCAGAGAGAGAGTGAGTCGGAGAGAGAGAGAGAGGTGACTTGCCTGCATAATACTATCCTGTGCACATTTGGGACTCGGGAGTCTGGTACTGAAAGTGCTGGGATAGCTGTGTCCGTGTGCACAATGGCTATGCCCTCAAGGAATCGGACCAAACCGCGCCCCAGACAGCAAGTGAAGGTTGTCAGGAAGAGAGTGCTTTTGTGATTCCACTAGGGGGTGTGTGTGGTGGAAGCTGAGGGCCTAGACAGGGGCATCTGGACCCCTTTCCCATGCTATCCCAGGCCAAGGGAGGGGTTTCCCCCGTGTGAGGAGCCGCTGGAACGATGGGGGGCACAATACAAAGGGACCAAAGGCCAGGCAAGGACTTGCATGGAGTGCCAACATTTATTGATTGGATCAATGGAACGTCACAGATGAGGGGCAATGGCAGATCAGAGTGGGCTCTTCCTCCCTGTCGCTGGAAGGCTGGAAGGCTTGGAGGCTTGCGGGAGATGCCCCTCCTGAGGCCCATGCATCCTGACGGTCCGTGGGCAGCTCGGCAAGGCTCAGGGATGCGATGAGAGCCCGTTGCCAGCACCAGTCTTGCTGCCTCGGTCCTGCTGTGGGACGCGCCCATGAGTGTGGCCGTCTCCTCTCTTCTCTCCCCAGTGGCTCTTGGTTGCAGGCAAGAAGGCCTGAAAGGGGCTCAGGGGAAGGCACTCCTGCCTGCCCCTAAGCCTGAGGCCCTGGGGAGCCTGGCAGCATGTCGAGCAGGGCCTGGAATTCCTCCTCGCTGAGGGGTGATTCCAGGGTTGCCCCAAGTTCCTCTTGCTCTGCGTCCACATTCAGCAAAGATCCTGCCTTGTGCAACATGTCTGTGTCAGACAAGAGTTCATCCAGGAGGCTGGAGCAGCCTGGAAGGGCTGCATGCTGGGGCTGGGGTTGGGGCTCCAGTGGGGGGGCCGGCTCATCCCCTGAGGGTGCCCACTGCTGCTGCCACACGTGGGCCTCGGGCTGTACAGGGGGCAGGACAGCCCCTTGGCCAGGCAGCCCACTGGGGATGACAGCGTGGGAGACCTCATCCCAGGGCACACTTCCCGAGGGAGGGGGTGGGGACTGGCTCCCCAGGAGAGCCGCCGGGCTGGGCTGGACCACCATGAACATCAAGGGCTGGCCCACACAGGCCCCAGAGCTGGCCCCAGGCACCACGAAGGTGGGGGCATAACCAGGAGCTGCTGCAGCCAAGGCTGGCACGCTTTCAGGTGGCTGCGAGGCAGGTGCATGACGAGAGCTGCTGTGGACGGTGGGCAGGGGGCTGTGGTCCCATGGAGCAGGCGTGGCGGCGGTTGCTGGGGGGACTTCGGCCAGCGCACTCCCAGGCCCTCTAGCCCTCTGCTCTGGGTGCCGAGCTCTTCGGTTCTGAAACCATACCTAGGGAAGCACACGGGGAGAGAGGCCCATCAGAGGTGTGACACTCCAGATTGCCTCGCCACTGGCCCGTCCCCCGCCCCACCACGCTTCGCCCCGTCTAACCTGCCCTGCCCTCCAATCTGTCAGGCACAGGGCAAGTTTCGGTGGGCCTTAGCTCGGGGCAATTTCCCCTAGACCTGTCGCCTTGGCCCTTGACAATGAGGGCGACCATCAGGGCAACCCAGGACCACCCAGCCCAGCTTGGAGGAGGGTCCCCATCGATTGGCTCCCACGGCAGCTCCCCCCCTCCCCCGGCTGCCCAGCACCTCCATTGCCCTCTCCCATTCTGGAAGTGGATGCCTTCAGATCAGCCCCATGAGCCAACTGCTAGGGCCAAGAGAATCCCCTCCCCAAACCCCTGCCCTCCCACCCCCACCAGAAGCCTACGTCCACCCAGGGCTCACCACTCCTTGCCCATGGGACCCGTCATGTTCCACCCACTGGGGGACAGCTTACCTGGATGCGAGGTTCCGGAATGCCTGTCTGCCGAGCCAATTCTTCCCTGGCGGCAATACCTGGCAAGCGATCCCTCTCAAAGGCCTGCACAAGGATTCTGGTTTGAGAAGGACAGATGAAGGTCCTCTTTCTCCTGGCCTCTCGTCCCACACTTCCTAGAGGAGAACACACACAGAAGAGAGCCCATTTAGGCCGACTGCACAGTGCCTGCAGAGGCAGTGTGTGCGACGTAGCACACGCAGTGTCCCGGAGAGAGGTGGACCTTTGCCCTGCTGGCTACGTACCTTGAGTGGAAGCCTGAGGTGGTGGTGGCAGCGGGGGTGGCTGAGGCTGCCCTTCTTGGCAGACAGCCTCAGACAGCAATCGGCTCTGCTTTAGACGTCTTCTTCGTTGGTTTTGAAACCAGACCTAGGCACAAAGAGAGAGTTCACTGTCACTCCGTGCTGCCCCACATACCTCCAAGATCGACTGCAGGGAGGCACCCTCGGACACAAGAACCAACGCGCCAGCCAGCCAGCTGCTGGAAATGCACTGGGGCCCGTCTGCTCCCAGTGGAAAGAGGTAGGATTCAAAGGGACTGGACTCTCGGGAGAAGCTCGAGCCCTGCTTTCCTCTCTGGGGAAGTGCACAGGATTCCACAGGGCACAACCTGTGTCCGTGAAAATCATCTTTTCTCCTCTAGTCACCAAGCTGGAGTCCAAAGGCATGGCCTGTGACAGAGGAGGAGACAATGCCTGCTTTCCCAGGGTCAGGATGAGATTGCTACCACTCTCTCTCTCTCTGCCTCTAGTTCTGTGGCCCTCTCTCTCTATTTCATTCTCTCTCCCTCTCTCTTTCTCTGTGTGTGTGTGCCTCTGTCTCTCTCTTCCTGTGTCTCTCCCTCCCTCCCTGTCTCTGTCCCTGTCTCTGCCCCTCTCTTTCTCTGCCCCTCTGTCCCTCCTCTCTTTCTCTCCCCCTGACCGCGTTCCCACCCAAACGACCAGTTTCTCTGTGGGTCCTTTGGGATCTGAACCCAATGCTCTCCATCGCGCTTTGGATGTCTGTCTCTGTCGCGCTCCTCCGCACGCCCCACTGCAATGGCGGCCCTGTCTCTGTCTCAGGCTCTCTCTCTCCTCTGCCTCTCAGCTGGTCTCCTTGCCTCCTCTTTGGCATGTTCCAGGCCTGATTCCTGCTTGCCTGCCTCTCTTCTGTCCCTCCAGGCGGTACTGTTTCCTCACGCACGATAACATCCACTGGCCACAGCCCCCATCCAAATCAAACGTGCCCTGCTGCCTGGGAGCTGCTCGTTGTCAGTTACCTCTCAGCAACTGCATGCCTCTGTCACGTGGACGTCAGGAAGCTCTTGTGTCCCTGCTCCCCATCTTCACCATCCGTGTCCTCGTCTTCCACAGTGAAACCGTGTGCTTGCTGCCTCACTCTCCTAGACCAAAGTGCTGTGTGCACGTCTGCGTGTGTGCATGTGTTTGGGCATTTTCTGAAGTTTCTGTGAAGACAATTTGATACCCCAGGAAAAAGTGTCCCTGGGGAAAGCCCAGCAGTCTTTGGCAATGCCTCCCGAGGTCGCAGGTGGGGTGCTGCAAGGCTCCCTCTCTTCCTTTCATGCCTCCTCTCTCACCTGCCCAGAGAGGGACATCTTCGGCCCAGGCAGTTCCTTGGAGGCCAGCCATCAAGGAACCACCCCTCCCTGGCACCACAGCCCCTCATGCTTCCTTGGTCTCTGGCCCTTTCCACTTCCTGACCAGCCATTTGAATGGACCCCTCGCCATGCCACACAGCTCCTTCTGGCCACATTTTCCCAATGGAGGCAACCTTGCTCACCCAGACTCTAGTCCCTGCTATCTCGAGGAGCCAGAAGAGGAAGTGCCAGGGGTGGGGACTCCAGATGGCCTAGGATGACGTGCGCATCTGGACATGGACCCCGAGAGGGAGAAGGGATGGAGAGATGTGGGCATACCTGAATTCTGCTTTCTGGAATGCCCAGTTCTTGGGCCAGTCGTTCTCTGGTGGCTATGCCAGGGTAAGGGTTCTGCTGAAAGAGCGCTTGCAGGGCGTCCTTCTGACTCAGCCTCAGAACGAGCCTCCTCCTTCGTGCACCTCCAGAGAGCAGGCCTGTGGGAGAGAAAAGGGGACCTGTGTCAGCGGGGAATCCATGGAGTTGCAAACCCATGGTGCCCGCCCAGTGGCTGTCCTCGTGCCATGCCAGGGGCTGACCCTCTCAGCGACAGGACGACTCTGCATTTGGAATGCCCTGGGTTCCCTCGGGAGAGCCAGGCCAAACCCGTGGCGCTCTGGGGGTACAAGCTCAGCTGAGAGCCAAGGCTACGGGGATCTCCCCACCGGCTGCCAATGCTGCACAGGATGCCACGCTGCCAGCATGGAAATCCCTCCACAAACAGGTGATTGTGACCAGTGCCTGCAAGGATTCTCCACCTATCGATGCCTAGGAGTCTTGATGGCTTCTACCAGGTAGACCTGGCACTCTCTGTGGAGGAGAGGAGCCTGTCTTCTGGCCTCTCCTAGTCCCGGGGCACATCCACTCTCACGATTGGAAAGGAACCGAGACAAAACAGAAACGAAGCCAGACACACACACAACACAACCCCCAACACAGAACGCACTAGGAGATTGCTCTGAAGACCCACTTTCTGGAGACAAGGACGACTGTGCTATCCCTTCTGAAGGCGCCCACCCCCCCCACACACATCCCACCCCCCACCCCCACACCCCACCCCTACCAACACCAGTCCTCCCGGGAAGATGGGCTTCCCTTTCTAGGCAGCAAAGACATGCTGCCTTGCCATGTGTCCATGGTCTTCTCTCCCTTGGGGACCCCTGAAGGGCTGGGCCCCTGTCCTATTGGAGGTGGGGTCTCTGTGGTGGCACAGAAGAGAAGCGTGTTTGGTGGTTTCAGGCACGTCTGCCGCATCCCTGAGATCTTGAGTTTGTTTCCCCCACTCGCTCCGACTCTGGGGCAACACCCATCCTTCTCCAAGGGACCCCTCCTCTAGCAGCTGGCAGCTGGCAATGTAGGCTCGTCTCCAGGTCTCCCCCTGGAAAGAGGCAAGGCAAGGGGTTCAGACCCCCAACCAAGGCTGCCTTCACAAGTGCCCTGCCTTTGGGCTGCTCCAAGGAACCTTCTTGGCAAAGAACTCAAAGAACCAAGTGGTCGCATTTTGGCACTTGCCTTTCAATCGGCTCCCCCAACACCACCTTAGACTCCCGTGGGACACAGTACCAGTGCTTGTGGCATCTGTGCGTCCCACGCTCTCGTTTTCCATTTGGCTCAAAGCAAAAACTCTCTTCTCTTCTTCATACCAATTGGATGTGGTGTCTTTCCCTGGACACCATAGAAGTGAGCCAGTTCCGAGGGAAAACGAACCCCAAGAGAGCAAATCTGCACCAACAACAAGCAGACAACAAAGGAAACCAACTGCAAATCCCAAGCTTGTGTCAATTGCATTGGGAACGTGACCAAATGCTCATGTTCTGTTCTCTGCAACCACGAGGTGGGACTTTTGGTAGAGAAGCCATTGATGGGCAACAGAGCAACCAACTTCCTTTTCCATTTCAAGAAACAAGCAAGCAAACCAACAGACAACCAAGCCCGGAATATGCACGTCCAATGCCCCAGCCATGGTCCGTCTCTTTCCCCAACTGATTCCACACACAAGGCCCAGCAGATCTGTCTGTGCCATCTTGCTGGACCTTGACCACCCATCTTCGTGGCGATCCACCCCGTCGGGGGTGGGGGGCATCGAGACCCTCGGATGATGCAACCCAGAGCCCAGATGCCGAGATCAACGTACCGCTTGAGCTGCTGGACGTGCTGGAGCAGCTGGAGGAATCCATGGTGGGACACCCACCCGGATGGCGCAGAAGCTGCTGTCCAACTGTTCCGTGCCCAGAAGCACGGGACTTATAAAGGGTGCAGAGGCCCCTCCCCATTTATGGAAATAGTTGTGGACCGAGGCATCACCTGGAGGATCACGTGGAAGGACTCCCTTGAGGCAGGTGGGCACTGGAATGGGAGGCCCGTTCGGAGGCTCCCAGGTCCCTTTGATGTTGCCGCCCCCACCATCCTTTCCCAGGAAGCTTGGGTTCCAGGCCTCTCCTGTTTTCACACCTTTCCACATTCCATGCATACTTTTGCTCCAGGGGGCTTTCCTAGACTCTGCGCTCTTCCCGCTCAGGTGGGGCAGTGTGCTTTCCACATCGGAGAGAGAGCCTAGAGCCCAGCTTTCCTTGTGTACGTGTCCCACTTCACTCATCCTCTCCTGGACCTCATTGCATCCCACCTGGAAAGCATTTCCTCACCTGGGGGTTGAGTGCCCGATAATTCGCACAGGAAGCTTCACTGCTGATCCAGGGTCTACCTGTGGTCCTCAGCCGTTCGGGACTTTTGCAAGTGGAACCCGAAACCCACACCCTTGCTCACGGGCCATGGGAGGACGGGAGAAAAGGGCACCCCACACTGTAGGCATCATAAGCCAGAGAATTTGCTTTCAATGCATCTCCTGGGCGACCACAAGAGGAGTAGGTTTCACCCCTCCAGTCCACCTGTAGTTAACATGAAAGAAAGAACGGAAGGAAGAAAGAAGAAAGGAAAGGGAGGAAGGAGAGGGAGAGAGGGAGGAAGGGAGGGAGAGAGGAAGGGAGGAAGGAAGGCAGGCAGAAAGAAAGAAGAAGGAAAGAAAGTAAAACAAGGAAAAGCAGAAGAGGCATGAAGGAACTTAGATGTGGGATGCTGACAGAGCTGGTTTGAAAGGAATGCTTTGGATTCCAAATACAAGCACCCCGACATTTGTGTTCTGTTCAGGCTGCAGAGAACTGAGATAGTTAAGGGAGAGAACACACACGGAAACACAGAACCATCATGCACGAAGCCTTTTGCCACACGAGGGTATACATCTCAGCCATTTGGATTCACATGGGGACAATAACCTTAATTGCAAACAGCTGGGAACGGGATGACTTATGCCAATGATTCCTTAACCTAATGCTGGCCTGTGTGTGTGTGTGTGTGTGTGTGTGATCTGTGTGATTGATTTCTGTGCACCCACTAAGGACAGTGGTCAGATGGTCCCTGTGGAAGGATGCCACCAGGACGAGTAGCTGTCTGCCAGACCCAGGAGGCCCCAGGTGTTGTCTTGAGGATGTCCAGGTCCTAGTTCCCTGTCCTCAGTGCCAGAGTTCAGAGAGTGGGGGGACCATCTTGTTGGATCAGGGTGGTTTTCCCCAAGAAGGTGGACGATTGGGCTAAGGGAATCCACTGAAACGTGGGATTCAATGGCTCATCCCGCCAAGGCCCTGGCTGCCTGACTTCCACTGGCTCCCACCTGGACCACCCAGATGGTGGAAGGATGCTGGAGAGAGCGGCATCCTTGCTCTACCTGGATGCCAGGGTCTCCTGAGAAGCCACAGGTGTGTTTTGGCACAGGCCACTGGCTGACTGTAGGTTGGGGCTCCACTGCCCATCCCTGGGCTCCGAGGTCTCTCTGGAGCGGGTGGCATTGGACCGCCAAGGGGCTCAGCCACAGCACCTAGCTCTTGCTAGAGTCTGCACATGTCCTGCTGCCCACAGCAATCTGAGTGTTTCCCAGCACCCCTGATGCCGTCTTCCTCCTGCCCCGTCCTTTCCACAAGGCATCCTTTTCCAGAACTCCACTCCTACTTGCCCTGAGGCTACTGGGTTCAGACTCTTTTCCCTGAAGCCCTATCCCTCCCTGTGTGGCTCTTGAAACAGACTCTTCCTTTCTGTTGAAAAAGAAGAGAGTGAGAGGGAGATAGAGTGAGAGAGAGAGCGAGAGAGAATGAGACAGAGCCAATACTGTCTATTGCTCGAGAGCTGTGGAGAAAGGGGAGCCCAGGGAGTGACTGGGAGGGATCTGAGGACTCATTGCATCCACAGAGATAAGTCCTATAGACCTAGACGCCCAGATGCAGTTGTAGCAAGAGACTCAGCTACCTTGGTGTCTACACATTCAAGTGGCAACTCTCAGAAGGGTTCCTACTTCCTGCAACTGCCACAGGCATGTTGCACATGCTGCATGAACTGCGTGAGTGGAGAATCCCTCCACACAGAGTGTACAAGGGACTTATCTTCAGAACCCTTTTGGAAAGAAGCAGTGGAAGAGATCACCTGCCACAACGTTAGGATTCCACGTGCATTTGGGTTTTGAGTTCCTTTGGACATGGCTTGCGTTGTAACTCGGCCCACTTTTTAGACAGGTGGGGGGGCAGTAAGGAGAGAGGCAGAGAGAGAGTGAGTCGGAGAGAGAGAGAGAGGTGACTTGCCTGCATAATACTATCCTGTGCACATTTGGGACTCGGGAGTCTGGTACTGAAAGTGCTGGGATAGCTGTGTCCGTGTGCACAATGGCTATGCCCTCAAGGAATCGGACCAAACCGCGCCCCAGACAGCAAGTGAAGGTTGTCAGGAAGAGAGTGCTTTTGTGATTCCACTAGGGGGTGTGTGTGGTGGAAGCTGAGGGCCTAGACAGGGGCATCTGGACCCCTTTCCCATGCTATCCCAGGCCAAGGGAGGGGTTTCCCCCGTGTGAGGAGCCGCTGGAACGATGGGGGGCACAATACAAAGGGACCAAAGGCCAGGCAAGGACTTGCATGGAGTGCCAACATTTATTGATTGGATCAATGGAACGTCACAGATGAGGGGCAATGGCAGATCAGAGTGGGCTCTTCCTCCCTGTCGCTGGAAGGCTGGAAGGCTTGGAGGCTTGCGGGAGATGCCCCTCCTGAGGCCCATGCATCCTGACGGTCCGTGGGCAGCTCGGCAAGGCTCAGGGATGCGATGAGAGCCCGTTGCCAGCACCAGTCTTGCTGCCTCGGTCCTGCTGTGGGACGCGCCCATGAGTGTGGCCGTCTCCTCTCTTCTCTCCCCAGTGGCTCTTGGTTGCAGGCAAGAAGGCCTGAAAGGGGCTCAGGGGAAGGCACTCCTGCCTGCCCCTAAGCCTGAGGCCCTGGGGAGCCTGGCAGCATGTCGAGCAGGGCCTGGAATTCCTCCTCGCTGAGGGGTGATTCCAGGGTTGCCCCAAGTTCCTCTTGCTCTGCGTCCACATTCAGCAAAGATCCTGCCTTGTGCAACATGTCTGTGTCAGACAAGAGTTCATCCAGGAGGCTGGAGCAGCCTGGAAGGGCTGCATGCTGGGGCTGGGGTTGGGGCTCCAGTGGGGGGGCCGGCTCATCCCCTGAGGGTGCCCACTGCTGCTGCCACACGTGGGCCTCGGGCTGTACAGGGGGCAGGACAGCCCCTTGGCCAGGCAGCCCACTGGGGATGACAGCGTGGGAGACCTCATCCCAGGGCACACTTCCCGAGGGAGGGGGTGGGGACTGGCTCCCCAGGAGAGCCGCCAGGCTGGGCTGGACCACCATGAACATCAAGGGCTGGCCCACACAGGCCCCAGAGCTGGCCCCAGGCACCACGAAGGTGGGGGCATAACCAGGAGCTGCTGCAGCCAAGGCTGGCACGCTTTCAGGTGGCTGCGAGGCAGGTGCATGACGAGAGCTGCTGTGGACGGTGGGCAGGGGGCTGTGGTCCCATGGAGCAGGCGTGGCGGCGGTTGCTGGGGGGACTTCGGCCAGCGCACTCCCAGGCCCTCTAGCCCTCTGCTCTGGGTGCCGAGCTCTTCGGTTCTGAAACCATACCTAGGGAAGCACACGGGGAGAGAGGCCCATCAGAGGTGTGACACTCCAGATCGCCTCGCCACTGGCCCGTCCCCCGCCCCACCACGCTTCGCCCCGTCTAACCTGCCCTGCCCTCCAATCTGTCAGGCACAGGGCAAGTTTCGGTGGGCCTTAGCTCGGGGCAATTTCCCCTAGACCTGTCGCCTTGGCCCTTGACAATGAGGGCGACCATCAGGGCAACCCAGGACCACCCAGCCCAGCTTGGAGGAGGGTCCCCATCGATTGGCTCCCACGGCAGCTCCCCCCCTCCCCCGGCTGCCCAGCACCTCCATTGCCCTCTCCCATTCTGGAAGTGGATGCCTTCAGATCAGCCCCATGAGCCAACTGCTAGGGCCAAGAGAATCCCCTCCCCAAACCCCTGCCCTCCCACCCCCACCAGAAGCCTACGTCCACCCAGGGCTCACCACTCCTTGCCCATGGGACCCGTCATGTTCCACCCACTGGGGGACAGCTTACCTGGATGCGAGGTTCCGGAATGCCTGTCTGCCGAGCCAATTCTTCCCTGGCGGCAATACCTGGCAAGCGATCCCTCTCAAAGGCCTGCACAAGGATTCTGGTTTGAGAAGGACAGATGAAGGTCCTCTTTCTCCTGGCCTCTCGTCCCACACTTCCTAGAGGAGAACACACACAGAAGAGAGCCCATTTAGGCCGACTGCACAGTGCCTGCAGAGGCAGTGTGTGCGACGTAGCACACGCAGTGTCCCGGAGAGAGGTGGACCTTTGCCCTGCTGGCTACGTACCTTGAGTGGAAGCCTGAGGTGGTGGTGGCAGCGGGGGTGGCTGAGGCTGCCCTTCTTGGCAGACAGCCTCAGACAGCAATCGGCTCTGCTTTAGACGTCTTCTTCGTTGGTTTTGAAACCAGACCTAGGCACAAAGAGAGAGTTCACTGTCACTCCGTGCTGCCCCACATACCTCCAAGATCGACTGCAGGGAGGCACCCTCGGACACAAGAACCAACGCGCCAGCCAGCCAGCTGCTGGAAATGCACTGGGGCCCGTCTGCTCCCAGTGGAAAGAGGTAGGATTCAAAGGGACTGGACTCTCGGGAGAAGCTCGAGCCCTGCTTTCCTCTCTGGGGAAGTGCACAGGATTCCACAGGGCACAACCTGTGTCCGTGAAAATCATCTTTTCTCCTCTAGTCACCAAGCTGGAGTCCAAAGGCATGGCCTGTGACAGAGGAGGAGACAATGCCTGCTTTCCCAGGGTCAGGATGAGATTGCTACCACTCTCTCTCTCTCTGCCTCTAGTTCTGTGGCCCTCTCTCTCTATTTCATTCTCTCTCCCTCTCTCTTTCTCTGTGTGTGTGTGCCTCTGTCTCTCTCTTCCTGTGTCTCTCCCTCCCTCCCTGTCTCTGTCCCTGTCTCTGCCCCTCTCTTTCTCTGCCCCTCTGTCCCTCCTCTCTTTCTCTCCCCCTGACCGCGTTCCCACCCAAACGACCAGTTTCTCTGTGGGTCCTTTGGGATCTGAACCCAATGCTCTCCATCGCGCTTTGGATGTCTGTCTCTGTCGCGCTCCTCCGCACGCCCCACTGCAATGGCGGCCCTGTCTCTGTCTCAGGCTCTCTCTCTCCTCTGCCTCTCAGCTGGTCTCCTTGCCTCCTCTTTGGCATGTTCCAGGCCTGATTCCTGCTTGCCTGCCTCTCTTCTGTCCCTCCAGGCGGTACTGTTTCCTCACGCACGATAACATCCACTGGCCACAGCCCCCATCCAAATCAAACGTGCCCTGCTGCCTGGGAGCTGCTCGTTGTCAGTTACCTCTCAGCAACTGCATGCCTCTGTCACGTGGACGTCAGGAAGCTCTTGTGTCCCTGCTCCCCATCTTCACCATCCGTGTCCTCGTCTTCCACAGTGAAACCGTGTGCTTGCTGCCTCACTCTCCTAGACCAAAGTGCTGTGTGCACGTCTGCGTGTGTGCATGTGTTTGGGCATTTTCTGAAGTTTCTGTGAAGACAATTTGATACCCCAGGAAAAAGTGTCCCTGGGGAAAGCCCAGCAGTCTTTGGCAATGCCTCCCGAGGTCGCAGGTGGGGTGCTGCAAGGCTCCCTCTCTTCCTTTCATGCCTCCTCTCTCACCTGCCCAGAGAGGGACATCTTCGGCCCAGGCAGTTCCTTGGAGGCCAGCCATCAAGGAACCACCCCTCCCTGGCACCACAGCCCCTCATGCTTCCTTGGTCTCTGGCCCTTTCCACTTCCTGACCAGCCATTTGAATGGACCCCTCGCCATGCCACACAGCTCCTTCTGGCCACATTTTCCCAATGGAGGCAACCTTGCTCACCCAGACTCTAGTCCCTGCTATCTCGAGGAGCCAGAAGAGGAAGTGCCAGGGGTGGGGACTCCAGATGGCCTAGGATGACGTGCGCATCTGGACATGGACCCCGAGAGGGAGAAGGGATGGAGAGATGTGGGCATACCTGAATTCTGCTTTCTGGAATGCCCAGTTCTTGGGCCAGTCGTTCTCTGGTGGCTATGCCAGGGTAAGGGTTCTGCTGAAAGAGCGCTTGCAGGGCGTCCTTCTGACTCAGCCTCAGAACGAGCCTCCTCCTTCGTGCACCTCCAGAGAGCAGGCCTGTGGGAGAGAAAAGGGGACCTGTGTCAGCGGGGAATCCATGGAGTTGCAAACCCATGGTGCCCGCCCAGTGGCTGTCCTCGTGCCATGCCAGGGGCTGACCCTCTCAGCGACAGGACGACTCTGCATTTGGAATGCCCTGGGTTCCCTCGGGAGAGCCAGGCCAAACCCGTGGCGCTCTGGGGGTACAAGCTCAGCTGAGAGCCAAGGCTACGGGGATCTCCCCACCGGCTGCCAATGCTGCACAGGATGCCACGCTGCCAGCATGGAAATCCCTCCACAAACAGGTGATTGTGACCAGTGCCTGCAAGGATTCTCCACCTATCGATGCCTAGGAGTCTTGATGGCTTCTACCAGGTAGACCTGGCACTCTCTGTGGAGGAGAGGAGCCTGTCTTCTGGCCTCTCCTAGTCCCGGGGCACATCCACTCTCACGATTGGAAAGGAACCGAGACAAAACAGAAACGAAGCCAGACACACACACAACACAACCCCCAACACAGAACGCACTAGGAGATTGCTCTGAAGACCCACTTTCTGGAGACAAGGACGACTGTGCTATCCCTTCTGAAGGCGCCCACCCCCCCCACACACATCCCACCCCCCACCCCCACACCCCACCCCTACCAACACCAGTCCTCCCGGGAAGATGGGCTTCCCTTTCTAGGCAGCAAAGACATGCTGCCTTGCCATGTGTCCATGGTCTTCTCTCCCTTGGGGACCCCTGAAGGGCTGGGCCCCTGTCCTATTGGAGGTGGGGTCTCTGTGGTGGCACAGAAGAGAAGCGTGTTTGGTGGTTTCAGGCACGTCTGCCGCATCCCTGAGATCTTGAGTTTGTTTCCCCCACTCGCTCCGACTCTGGGGCAACACCCATCCTTCTCCAAGGGACCCCTCCTCTAGCAGCTGGCAGCTGGCAATGTAGGGTCGTCTCCAGGTCTCCCCCTGGAAAGAGGCAAGGCAAGGGGTTCAGACCCCCAACCAAGGCTGCCTTCACAAGTGCCCTGCCTTTGGGCTGCTCCAAGGAACCTTCTTGGCAAAGAACTCAAAGAACCAAGTGGTCGCATTTTGGCACTTGCCTTTCAAGAGGCTCCCCCAACCCCACCTTAGACTCCCGTGGGACACAGTACCAGTGCTTGCGGCATCTGTGCGTCCCACGCTCTCGTTTTCCATTTGGCTCAAAGCAAAAACTCTCTTCTCTTCTTCATACCAATTGGATGTGGTGTCTTTCCCTGGACACCATAGAAGTGAGCCAGTTCCGAGGGAAAACGAACCCCAAGAGAGCAAATCTGCACCAACAACAAGCAGACAACAAAGGAAACCAACTGCAAATCCCAAGCTTGTGTCAATTGCATTGGGAACGTGACCAAATGCTCATGTTCTGTTCTCTGCAACCACGAGGTGGGACTTTTGGTAGAGAAGCCATTGATGGGCAACAGAGCAACCAACTTCCTTTTCCATTTCAAGAAACAAGCAAGCAAACCAACAGACAACCAAGCCCGGAATATGCACGTCCAATGCCCCAGCCATGGTCCGTCTCTTTCCCCAACTGATTCCACACACAAGGCCCAGCAGATCTGTCTGTGCCATCTTGCTGGACCTTGACCACCCATCTTCGTGGCGATCCACCCCGTCGGGGGTGGGGGGCATCGAGACCCTCGGATGATGCAACCCAGAGCCCAGATGCCGAGATCAACGTACCGCTTGAGCTGCTGGACGTGCTGGAGCAGCTGGAGGAATCCATGGTGGGACACCCACCCGGATGGCGCAGAAGCTGCTGTCCAACTGTTCCGTGCCCAGAAGCACGGGACTTATAAAGGGTGCAGAGGCCCCTCCCCATTTATGGAAATAGTTGTGGACCGAGGCATCACCTGGAGGATCACGTGGAAGGACTCCCTTGAGGCAGGTGGGCACTGGAATGGGAGGCCCGTTCGGAGGCTCCCAGGTCCCTTTGATGTTGCCGCCCCCACCATCCTTTCCCAGGAAGCTTGGGTTCCAGGCCTCTCCTGTTTTCACACCTTTCCACATTCCATGCATACTTTTGCTCCAGGGGGCTTTCCCAGACTCTGCGCTCTTCCCGCTCAGGTGGGGCAGTGTGCTTTCCACATCGGAGAGAGAGCCTAGAGCCCAGCTTTCCTTGTGTACGTGTCCCACTTCACTCATCCTCTCCTGGACCTCATTGCATCCCACCTGGAAAGCATTTCCTCACCTGGGGGTTGAGTGCCCGATAATTCGCACAGGAAGCTTCACTGCTGATCCAGGGTCTACCTGTGGTCCTCAGCCGTTCGGGACTTTTGCAAGTGGAACCCGAAACCCACACCCTTGCTCACGGGCCATGGGAGGACGGGAGAAAAGGGCACCCCACACTGTAGGCATCATAAGCCAGAGAATTTGCTTTCAATGCATCTCCTGGGCGACCACAAGAGGAGTAGGTTTCACCCCTCCAGTCCACCTGTAGTTAACATGAAAGAAAGAACGGAAGGAAGAAAGAAGAAAGGAAAGGGAGGAAGGAGAGGGAGAGAGGGAGGAAGGGAGGGAGAGAGGAAGGGAGGAAGGAAGGCAGGCAGAAAGAAAGAAGAAGGAAAGAAAGTAAAACAAGGAAAAGCAGAAGAAGAGGCATGAAGGAACTTAGATGTGGGATGCTGACAGAGCTGGTTTGAAAGGAATGCTTTGGATTCCAAATACAAGCACCCCGACATTTGTGTTCTGTTCAGGCTGCAGAGAACTGAGATAGTTAAGGGAGAGAACACACACGGAAACACAGAACCATCATGCACGAAGCCTTTTGCCACACGAGGGTATACATCTCAGCCATTTGGATTCACATGGGGACAATAACCTTAATTGCAAACAGCTGGGAACGGGATGACTTATGCCAATGATTCCTTAACCTAATGCTGGCCTGTGTGTGTGTGTGTGTGTGTGTGTGATCTGTGTGATTGATTTCTGTGCACCCACTAAGGACAGTGGTCAGATGGTCCCTGTGGAAGGATGCCACCAGGACGAGTAGCTGTCTGCCAGACCCAGGAGGCCCCAGGTGTTGTCTTGAGGATGTCCAGGTCCTAGTTCCCTGTCCTCAGTGCCAGAGTTCAGAGAGTGGGGGGACCATCTTGTTGGATCAGGGTGGTTTTCCCCAAGAAGGTGGACGATTGGGCTAAGGGAATCCACTGAAACGTGGGATTCAATGGCTCATCCCGCCAAGGCCCTGGCTGCCTGACTTCCACTGGCTCCCACCTGGACCACCCAGATGGTGGAAGGATGCTGGAGAGAGCGGCATCCTTGCTCTACCTGGATGCCAGGGTCTCCTGAGAAGCCACAGGTGTGTTTTGGCACAGGCCACTGGCTGACTGTAGGTTGGGGCTCCACTGCCCATCCCTGGGCTCCGAGGTCTCTCTGGAGCGGGTGGCATTGGACCGCCAAGGGGCTCAGCCACAGCACCTAGCTCTTGCTAGAGTCTGCACATGTCCTGCTGCCCACAGCAATCTGAGTGTTTCCCAGCACCCCTGATGCCGTCTTCCTCCTGCCCCGTCCTTTCCACAAGGCATCCTTTTCCAGAACTCCACTCCTACTTGCCCTGAGGCTACTGGGTTCAGACTCTTTTCCCTGAAGCCCTATCCCTCCCTGTGTGGCTCTTGAAACAGACTCTTCCTTTCTGTTGAAAAAGAAGAGAGTGAGAGGGAGATAGAGTGAGAGAGAGAGCGAGAGAGAATGAGACAGAGCCAATACTGTCTATTGCTCGAGAGCTGTGGAGAAAGGGGAGCCCAGGGAGTGACTGGGAGGGATCTGAGGACTCATTGCATCCACAGAGATAAGTCCTATAGACCTAGACGCCCAGATGCAGTTGTAGCAAGAGACTCAGCTACCTTGGTGTCTACACATTCAAGTGGCAACTCTCAGAAGGGTTCCTACTTCCTGCAACTGCCACAGGCATGTTGCACATGCTGCATGAACTGCGTGAGTGGAGAATCCCTCCACACAGAGTGTACAAGGGACTTATCTTCAGAACCCTTTTGGAAAGAAGCAGTGGAAGAGATCACCTGCCACAACGTTAGGATTCCACGTGCATTTGGGTTTTGAGTTCCTTTGGACATGGCTTGCGTTGTAACTCGGCCCACTTTTTAGACAGGTGGGGGGGCAGTAAGGAGAGAGGCAGAGAGAGAGTGAGTCGGAGAGAGAGAGAGAGGTGACTTGCCTGCATAATACTATCCTGTGCACATTTGGGACTCGGGAGTCTGGTACTGAAAGTGCTGGGATAGCTGTGTCCGTGTGCACAATGGCTATGCCCTCAAGGAATCGGACCAAACCGCGCCCCAGACAGCAAGTGAAGGTTGTCAGGAAGAGAGTGCTTTTGTGATTCCACTAGGGGGTGTGTGTGGTGGAAGCTGAGGGCCTAGACAGGGGCATCTGGACCCCTTTCCCATGCTATCCCAGGCCAAGGGAGGGGTTTCCCCCGTGTGAGGAGCCGCTGGAACGATGGGGGGCACAATACAAAGGGACCAAAGGCCAGGCAAGGACTTGCATGGAGTGCCAACATTTATTGATTGGATCAATGGAACGTCACAGATGAGGGGCAATGGCAGATCAGAGTGGGCTCTTCCTCCCTGTCGTTGGAAGGCTGGAAGGCTTGGAGGCTTGCGGGAGATGCCCCTCCTGAGGCCCATGCATCCTGACGGTCCGTGGGCAGCTCGGCAAGGCTCAGGGATGCGATGAGAGCCCGTTGCCAGCACCAGTCTTGCTGCCTCGGTCCTGCTGTGGGACGCGCCCATGAGTGTGGCCGTCTCCTCTCTTCTCTCCCCAGTGGCTCTTGGTTGCAGGCAAGAAGGCCTGAAAGGGGCTCAGGGGAAGGCACTCCTGCCTGCCCCTAAGCCTGAGGCCCTGGGGAGCCTGGCAGCATGTCGAGCAGGGCCTGGAATTCCTCCTCGCTGAGGGGTGATTCCAGGGTTGCCCCAAGTTCCTCTTGCTCTGCGTCCACATTCAGCAAAGATCCTGCCTTGTGCAACATGTCTGTGTCAGACAAGAGTTCATCCAGGAGGCTGGAGCAGCCTGGAAGGGCTGCATGCTGGGGCTGGGGTTGGGGCTCCAGTGGGGGGGCCGGCTCATCCCCTGAGGGTGCCCACTGCTGCTGCCACACGTGGGCCTCGGGCTGTACAGGGGGCAGGACAGCCCCTTGGCCAGGCAGCCCACTGGGGATGACAGCGTGGGAGACCTCATCCCAGGGCACACTTCCCGAGGGAGGGGGTAGGGACTGGCTCCCCAGGAGAGCCGCCAGGCTGGGCTGGACCACCATGAACATCAAGGGCTGGCCCACACAGGCCCCAGAGCTGGCCCCAGGCACCACGAAGGTGGGGGCATAACCAGGAGCTGCTGCAGCCAAGGCTGGCACGCTTTCAGGTGGCTGCGAGGCAGGTGCATGACGAGAGCTGCTGTGGACGGTGGGCAGGGGGCTGTGGTCCCATGGAGCAGGCGTGGCGGCGGTTGCTGGGGGGACTTCGGCCAGCGCACTCCCAGGCCCTCTAGCCCTCTGCTCTGGGTGCCGAGCTCTTCGGTTCTGAAACCATACCTAGGGAAGCACACGGGGAGAGAGGCCCATCAGAGGTGTGACACTCCAGATCGCCTCGCCACTGGCCCGTCCCCCGCCCCACCACGCTTCGCCCCGTCTAACCTGCCCTGCCCTCCAATCTGTCAGGCACAGGGCAAGTTTCGGTGGGCCTTAGCTCGGGGCAATTTCCCCTAGACCTGTCGCCTTGGCCCTTGACAATGAGGGCGACCATCAGGGCAACCCAGGACCACCCAGCCCAGCTTGGAGGAGGGTCCCCATCGATTGGCTCCCACGGCAGCTCCCCCCCTCCCCCGGCTGCCCAGCACCTCCATTGCCCTCTCCCATTCTGGAAGTGGATGCCTTCAGATCAGCCCCATGAGCCAACTGCTAGGGCCAAGAGAACCCCCTCCCCAAACCCCTGCCCTCCCACCCCCACCAGAAGCCTACGTCCACCCAGGGCTCACCACTCCTTGCCCATGGGACCCGTCATGTTCCACCCACTGGGGGACAGCTTACCTGGATGCGAGGTTCCGGAATGCCTGTCTGCCGAGCCAATTCTTCCCTGGCGGCAATACCTGGCAAGCGATCCCTCTCAAAGGCCTGCACAAGGATTCTGGTTTGAGAAGGACAGATGAAGGTCCTCTTTCTCCTGGCCTCTCGTCCCACACTTCCTAGAGGAGAACACACACAGAAGAGAGCCCATTTAGGCCGACTGCACAGTGCCTGCAGAGGCAGTGTGTGCGACGTAGCACACGCAGTGTCCCGGAGAGAGGTGGACCTTTGCCCTGCTGGCTACGTACCTTGAGTGGAAGCCTGAGGTGGTGGTGGCAGCGGGGGTGGCTGAGGCTGCCCTTCTTGGCAGACAGCCTCAGACAGCAATCGGCTCTGCTTTAGACGTCTTCTTCGTTGGTTTTGAAACCAGACCTAGGCACAAAGAGAGAGTTCACTGTCACTCCGTGCTGCCCCACATACCTCCAAGATCGACTGCAGGGAGGCACCCTCGGACACAAGAACCAACGCGCCAGCCAGCCAGCTGCTGGAAATGCACTGGGGCCCGTCTGCTCCCAGTGGAAAGAGGTAGGATTCAAAGGGACTGGACTCTCGGGAGAAGCTCGAGCCCTGCTTTCCTCTCTGGGGAAGTGCACAGGATTCCACAGGGCACAACCTGTGTCCGTGAAAATCATCTTTTCTCCTCTAGTCACCAAGCTGGAGTCCAAAGGCATGGCCTGTGACAGAGGAGGAGACAATGCCTGCTTTCCCAGGGTCAGGATGAGATTGCTACCACTCTCTCTCTCTCTGCCTCTAGTTCTGTGGCCCTCTCTCTCTATTTCATTCTCTCTCCCTCTCTCTTTCTCTGTGTGTGTGTGCCTCTGTCTCTCTCTTCCTGTGTCTCTCCCTCCCTCCCTGTCTCTGTCCCTGTCTCTGCCCCTCTCTTTCTCTGCCCCTCTGTCCCTCCTCTCTTTCTCTCCCCCTGACTGCGTTCCCACCCAAACGACCAGTTTCTCTGTGGGTCCTTTGGGATCTGAACCCAATGCTCTCCATCGCGCTTTGGATGTCTGTCTCTGTCGCGCTCCTCCGCACGCCCCACTGCAATGGCGGCCCTGTCTCTGTCTCAGGCTCTCTCTCTCCTCTGCCTCTCAGCTGGTCTCCTTGCCTCCTCTTTGGCATGTTCCAGGCCTGATTCCTGCTTGCCTGCCTCTCTTCTGTCCCTCCAGGCGGTACTGTTTCCTCACGCACGATAACATCCACTGGCCACAGCCCCCATCCAAATCAAACGTGCCCTGCTGCCTGGGAGCTGCTCGTTGTCAGTTACCTCTCAGCAACTGCATGCCTCTGTCACGTGGACGTCAGGAAGCTCTTGTGTCCCTGCTCCCCATCTTCACCATCCGTGTCCTCGTCTTCCACAGTGAAACCGTGTGCTTGCTGCCTCACTCTCCTAGACCAAAGTGCTGTGTGCACGTCTGCGTGTGTGCATGTGTTTGGGCATTTTCTGAAGTTTCTGTGAAGACAATTTGATACCCCAGGAAAAAGTGTCCCTGGGGAAAGCCCAGCAGTCTTTGGCAATGCCTCCCGAGGTCGCAGGTGGGGTGCTGCAAGGCTCCCTCTCTTCCTTTCATGCCTCCTCTCTCACCTGCCCAGAGAGGGACATCTTCGGCCCAGGCAGTTCCTTGGAGGCCAGCCATCAAGGAACCACCCCTCCCTGGCACCACAGCCCCTCATGCTTCCTTGGTCTCTGGCCCTTTCCACTTCCTGACCAGCCATTTGAATGGACCCCTCGCCATGCCACACAGCTCCTTCTGGCCACATTTTCCCAATGGAGGCAACCTTGCTCACCCAGACTCTAGTCCCTGCTATCTCGAGGAGCCAGAAGAGGAAGTGCCAGGGGCGGGGACTCCAGATGGCCTAGGATGACGTGCGCATCTGGACATGGACCCCGAGAGGGAGAAGGGATGGAGAGATGTGGGCATACCTGAATTCTGCTTTCTGGAATGCCCAGTTCTTGGGCCAGTCGTTCTCTGGTGGCTATGCCAGGGTAAGGGTTCTGCTGAAAGAGCGCTTGCAGGGCGTCCTTCTGACTCAGCCTCAGAACGAGCCTCCTCCTTCGTGCACCTCCAGAGAGCAGGCCTGTGGGAGAGAAAAGGGGACCTGTGTCAGCGGGGAATCCATGGAGTTGCAAACCCATGGTGCCCGCCCAGTGGCTGTCCTCGTGCCATGCCAGGGGCTGACCCTCTCAGCGACAGGACGACTCTGCATTTGGAATGCCCTGGGTTCCCTCGGGAGAGCCAGGCCAAACCCGTGGCGCTCTGGGGGTACAAGCTCAGCTGAGAGCCAAGGCTACGGGGATCTCCCCACCGGCTGCCAATGCTGCACAGGATGCCACGCTGCCAGCATGGAAATCCCTCCACAAACAGGTGATTGTGACCAGTGCCTGCAAGGATTCTCCACCTATCGATGCCTAGGAGTCTTGATGGCTTCTACCAGGTAGACCTGGCACTCTCTGTGGAGGAGAGGAGCCTGTCTTCTGGCCTCTCCTAGTCCCGGGGCACATGCACTCTCACGATTGGAAAGGAACCGAGACAAAACAGAAACGAAGCCAGACACACACACAACACAACTCGCAACACAGAACGCACTAGGAGATTGCTCTGAAGACCCACTTTCTGGAGACAAGGACGACTGTGCTATCCCTTCTGAAGGCGCCCACCCCCCACCCCCACACCCCACCCCTACCAACACCAGTCCTCCCGGGAAGATGGGCTTCCCTTTCTAGGCAGCAAAGACATGCTGCCTTGCCATGTGTCCATGGTCTTCTCTCCCTTGGGGACCCCTGAAGGGCTGGGCCCCTGTCCTATTGGAGGTGGGGTCTCTGTGGTGACACAGAAGAGAAGCGTGTTTGGTGGTTTCAGGCACGTCTGCCGCATCCCTGAGATCTTGAGTTTGTTTCCCCCACTCGCTCCGACTCTGGGGCAACACCCATCCTTCTCCAAGGGACCCCTCCTCTAGCAGCTGGCAGCTGGCAATGTAGGCTCGTCTCCAGGTCTCCCCCTGGAAAGAGGCAAGGCAAGGGGTTCAGACCCCCAACCAAGGCTGCCTTCACAAGTGCCCTGCCTTTGGGCTGCTCCAAGGAACCTTCTTGGCAAAGAACTCAAAGAACCAAGTGGTCGCATTTTGGCACTTGCCTTTCAAGAGGCTCCCCCAACCCCACCTTAGACTCCCGTGGGACACAGTACCAGTGCTTGCGGCATCTGTGCGTCCCACGCTCTCGTTTTCCATTTGGCTCAAAGCAAAAACTCTCTTCTCTTCTTCATACCAATTGGATGTGGTGTCTTTCCCTGGACACCATAGAAGTGAGCCAGTTCCGAGGGAAAACGAACCCCAAGAGAGCAAATCTGCACCAACAACAAGCAGACAACAAAGGAAACCAACTGCAAATCCCAAGCTTGTGTCAATTGCATTGGGAACGTGACCAAATGCTCATGTTCTGTTCTCTGCAACCACGAGGTGGGACTTTTGGTAGAGAAGCCATTGATGGGCAACAGAGCAACCAACTTCCTTTTCCATTTCAAGAAACAAGCAAGCAAACCAACAGACAACCAAGCCCGGAATATGCACGTCCAATGCCCCAGCCATGGTCCGTCTCTTTCCCCAACTGATTCCACACACAAGGCCCAGCAGATCTGTCTGTGCCATCTTGCTGGACCTTGACCACCCATCTTCGTGGCGATCCACCCCGTCGGGGGTGGGGGGCATCGAGACCCTCGGATGATGCAACCCAGAGCCCAGATGCCGAGATCAACGTACCGCTTGAGCTGCTGGACGTGCTGGAGCAGCTGGAGGAATCCATGGTGGGACACCCACCCGGATGGCGCAGAAGCTGCTGTCCAACTGTTCCGTGCCCAGAAGCACGGGACTTATAAAGGGTGCAGAGGCCCCTCCCCATTTATGGAAATAGTTGTGGACCGAGGCATCACCTGGAGGATCACGTGGAAGGACTCCCTTGAGGCAGGTGGGCACTGGAATGGGAGGCCCGTTCGGAGGCTCCCAGGTCCCTTTGATGTTGCCGCCCCCACCATCCTTTCCCAGGAAGCTTGGGTTCCAGGCCTCTCCTGTTTTCACACCTTTCCACATTCCATGCATACTTTTGCTCCAGGGGGCTTTCCCAGACTCTGCGCTCTTCCCGCTCAGGTGGGGCAGTGTGCTTTCCACATCGGAGAGAGAGCCTAGAGCCCAGCTTTCCTTGTGTACGTGTCCCACTTCACTCATCCTCTCCTGGACCTCATTGCATCCCACCTGGAAAGCATTTCCTCGCCTGGGGGTTGAGTGCCCGATAATTCGCACAGGAAGCTTCACTGCTGATCCAGGGTCTACCTGTGGTCCTCAGCCGTTCGGGACTTTTGCAAGTGGAACCCGAAACCCACACCCTTGCTCACGGGCCATGGGAGGACGGGAGAAAAGGGCACCCCACACTGTAGGCATCATAAGCCAGAGAATTTGCTTTCAATGCATCTCCTGGGCGACCACAAGAGGAGTAGGTTTCACCCCTCCAGTCCACCTGTAGTTAACATGAAAGAAAGAATGGAAGGAAGAAAGAAGAAAGGAAAGGGAGGAAGGAGAGGGAGAGAGGGAGGAAGGGAGGGAGAGAGGAAGGGAGGAAGGAAGGCAGGCAGAAAGAAAGAAGAAGGAAAGAAAGTAAAACAAGGAAAAGCAGAAGAAGAGGCATGAAGGAACTTAGATGTGGGATGCTGACAGAGCTGGTTTGAAAGGAATGCTTTGGATTCCAAATACAAGCACCCCGACATTTGTGTTCTGTTCAGGCTGCAGAGAACTGAGATAGTTAAGGGAGAGAACACACACGGAAACACAGAACCATCATGCACGAAGCCTTTTGCCACACGAGGGTATACATCTCAGCCATTTGGATTCACATGGGGACAATAACCTTAATTGCAAACAGCTGGGAATGGGATGACTTATGCCAATGATTCCTTAACCTAATGCTGGCCTGTGTGTGTGTGTGTGTGTGTGTGTGATCTGTGTGATTGATTTCTGTGCACCCACTAAGGACAGTGGTCAGATGGTCCCTGTGGAAGGATGCCACCAGGACGAGTAGCTGTCTGCCAGACCCAGGAGGCCCAAGGTGTTGTCTTGAGGATGTCCAGGTCCTAGTTCCCTGTCCTCAGTGCCAGAGTTCAGAGAGTGGGGGGACCATCTTGTTGGATCAGGGTGGTTTTCCCCAAGAAGGTGGACGATTGGGCTAAGGGAATCCACTGAAACGTGGGATTCAATGGCTCATCCCGCCAAGGCCCTGGCTGCCTGACTTCCACTGGCTCCCACCTGGACCACCCAGATGGTGGAAGGATGCTGGAGAGAGCGGCATCCTTGCTCTACCTGGATGCCAGGGTCTCCTGAGAAGCCACAGGTGTGTTTTGGCACAGGCCACTGGCTGACTGTAGGTTGGGGCTCCACTGCCCATCCCTGGGCTCCGAGGTCTCTCTGGAGCGGGTGGCATTGGACCGCCAAGGGGCTCAGCCACAGCACCTAGCTCTTGCTAGAGTCTGCACATGTCCTGCTGCCCACAGCAATCTGAGTGTTTCCCAGCACCCCTGATGCCGTCTTCCTCCTGCCCCGTCCTTTCCACAAGGCATCCTTTTCCAGAACTCCACTCCTACTTGCCCTGAGGCTACTGGGTTCAGACTCTTTTCCCTGAAGCCCTATCCCTCCCTGTGTGGCTCTTGAAACAGACTCTTCCTTTCTGTTGAAAAAGAAGAGAGTGAGAGGGAGATAGAGTGAGAGAGAGAGCGAGAGAGAATGAGACAGAGCCAATACTGTCTATTGCTCGAGAGCTGTGGAGAAAGGGGAGCCCAGGGAGTGACTGGGAGGGATCTGAGGACTCATTGCATCCACAGAGATAAGTCCTATAGACCTAGACGCCCAGATGCAGTTGTAGCAAGAGACTCAGCTACCTTGGTGTCTACACATTCAAGTGGCAACTCTCAGAAGGGTTCCTACTTCCTGCAACTGCCACAGGCATGTTGCACATGCTGCATGAACTGCGTGAGTGGAGAATCCCTCCACACAGAGTGTACAAGGGACTTATCTTCAGAACCCTTTTGGAAAGAAGCAGTGGAAGAGATCACCTGCCACAACGTTAGGATTCCACGTGCATTTGGGTTTTGAGTTCCTTTGGACATGGCTTGCGTTGTAACTCGGCCCACTTTTTAGACAGGTGGGGGGGCAGTAAGGAGAGAGGCAGAGAGAGAGTGAGTCGGAGAGAGAGAGAGAGGTGACTTGCCTGCATAATACTATCCTGTGCACATTTGGGACTCGGGAGTCTGGTACTGAAAGTGCTGGGATAGCTGTGTCCGTGTGCACAATGGCTATGCCCTCAAGGAATCGGACCAAACCGCGCCCCAGACAGCAAGTGAAGGTTGTCAGGAAGAGAGTGCTTTTGTGATTCCACTAGGGGGTGTGTGTGGTGGAAGCTGAGGGCCTAGACAGGGGCATCTGGACCCCTTTCCCATGCTATCCCAGGCCAAGGGAGGGGTTTCCCCCGTGTGAGGAGCCGCTGGAACGATGGGGGGCACAATACAAAGGGACCAAAGGCCAGGCAAGGACTTGCATGGAGTGCCAACATTTATTGATTGGATCAATGGAACGTCACAGATGAGGGGCAATGGCAGATCAGAGTGGGCTCTTCCTCCCTGTCGCTGGAAGGCTGGAAGGCTTGGAGGCTTGCGGGAGATGCCCCTCCTGAGGCCCATGCATCCTGACGGTCCGTGGGCAGCTCGGCAAGGCTCAGGGATGCGATGAGAGCCCGTTGCCAGCACCAGTCTTGCTGCCTCGGTCCTGCTGTGGGACGCGCCCATGAGTGTGGCTGTCTCCTCTCTTCTCTCCCCAGTGGCTCTTGGTTGCAGGCAAGAAGGCCTGAAAGGGGCTCAGGGGAAGGCACTCCTGCCTGCCCCTAAGCCTGAGGCCCTGGGGAGCCTGGCAGCATGTCGAGCAGGGCCTGGAATTCCTCCTCGCTGAGGGGTGATTCCAGGGTTGCCCCAAGTTCCTCTTGCTCTGCGTCCACATTCAGCAAAGATCCTGCCTTGTGCAACATGTCTGTGTCAGACAAGAGTTCATCCAGGAGGCTGGAGCAGCCTGGAAGGGCTGCATGCTGGGGCTGGGGTTGGGGCTCCAGTGGGGGGGCCGGCTCATCCCCTGAGGGTGCCCACTGCTGCTGCCACATGTGGGCCTCGGGCTGTACAGGGGGCAGGACAGCCCCTTGGCCAGGCAGCCCACTGGGGATGACAGCGTGGGAGACCTCATCCCAGGGCACACTTCCCGAGGGAGGGGGTGGGGACTGGCTCCCCAGGAGAGCCGCCGGGCTGGGCTGGACCACCATGAACATCAAGGGCTGGCCCACACAGGCCCCAGAGCTGGCCCCAGGCACCACGAAGGTGGGGGCATAACCAGGAGCTGCTGCAGCCAAGGCTGGCACGCTTTCAGGTGGCTGCGAGGCAGGTGCATGACGAGAGCTGCTGTGGACGGTGGGCAGGGGGCTGTGGTCCCATGGAGCAGGCGTGGCGGCGGTTGCTGGGGGGACTTCGGCCAGCGCACTCCCAGGCCCTCTAGCCCTCTGCTCTGGGTGCCGAGCTCTTCGGTTCTGAAACCATACCTAGGGAAGCACACGGGGAGAGAGGCCCATCAGAGGTGTGACACTCCAGATCGCCTCACCACCGGCCCGTCCCCCGCCCCACCACGCTTCGCCCCGTCTAACCTGCCCTGCCCTCCAATCTGTCAGGCACAGGGGAAGTTTCGGTGGGCCTTAGCTCGGGGCAATTTCCCCTAGACCTGTCGCCTTGGCCCTTGACAATGAGGGCGACCATCAGGGCAACCCAGGACCACCCAGCCCAGCTTGGAGGAGGGTCCCCATCGATTGGCTCCCACGGCAGCTCCCCCCCTCCCCCGGCTGCCCAGCACCTCCATTGCCCTCTCCCATTCTGGAAGTGGATGCCTTCAGATCAGCCCCATGAGCCAACTGCTAGGGCCAAGAGAATCCCCTCCCCAAACCCCTGCCCTCCCACCCCCACCAGAAGCCTACGTCCACCCAGGGCTCACCACTCCTTGCCCATGGGACCCGTCATGTTCCACCCACTGGGGGACAGCTTACCTGGATGCGAGGTTCCGGAATGCCTGTCTGCCGAGCCAATTCTTCCCTGGCGGCAATACCTGGCAAGCGATCCCTCTCAAAGGCCTGCACAAGGATTCTGGTTTGAGAAGGACAGATGAAGGTCCTCTTTCTCCTGGCCTCTCGTCCCACACTTCCTAGAGGAGAACACACACAGAAGAGAGCCCATTTAGGCCGACTGCACAGTGCCTGCAGAGGCAGTGTGTGCGACGTAGCACACGCAGTGTCCCGGAGAGAGGTGGACCTTTGCCCTGCTGGCTACGTACCTTGAGTGGAAGCCTGAGGTGGTGGTGGCAGCGGGGGTGGCTGAGGCTGCCCTTCTTGGCAGACAGCCTCAGACAGCAATTGGCTCTGCTTTAGACGTCTTCTTCGTTGGTTTTGAAACCAGACCTAGGCACAAAGAGAGAGTTCACTGTCACTCCGTGCTGCCCCACATACCTCCAAGATCGACTGCAGGGAGGCACCCTCGGACACAAGAACCAACGCGCCAGCCAGCCAGCTGCTGGAAATGCACTGGGGCCCGTCTGCTCCCAGTGGAAAGAGGTAGGATTCAAAGGGACTGGACTCTCGGGAGAAGCTCGAGCCCTGCTTTCCTCTCTGGGGAAGTGCACAGGATTCCACAGGGCACAACCTGTGTCCGTGAAAATCATCTTTTCTCCTCTAGTCACCAAGCTGGAGTCCAAAGGCATGGCCTGTGACAGAGGAGGAGACAATGCCTGCTTTCCCAGGGTCAGGATGAGATTGCTACCACTCTCTCTCTCTCTGCCTCTAGTTCTGTGGCCCTCTCTCTCTATTTCATTCTCTCTCCCTCTCTCTTTCTCTCTGTGTGTGTGCCTCTGTCTCTCTCTTCCTGTGTCTCTCCCTCCCTCCCTGTCTCTGTCCCTGTCTCTGCCCCTCTCTTTCTCTGCCCCTCTGTCCCTCCTCTCTTTCTCTCCCCCTGACCGCGTTCCCACCCAAACGACCAGTTTCTCTGTGGGTCCTTTGGGATCTGAACCCAATGCTCTCCATCGCGCTTTGGATGTCTGTCTCTGTCGCGCTCCTCCGCACGCCCCACTGCAATGGCGGCCCTGTCTCTGTCTCAGGCTCTCTCTCTCCTCTGCCTCTCAGCTGGTCTCCTTGCCTCCTCTTTGGCATGTTCCAGGCCTGATTCCTGCTTGCCTGCCTCTCTTCTGTCCCTCCAGGCGGTACTGTTTCCTCACGCACGATAACATCCACTGGCCACAGCCCCCATCCAAATCAAACGTGCCCTGCTGCCTGGGAGCTGCTCGTTGTCAGTTACCTCTCAGCAACTGCATGCCTCTGTCACGTGGACGTCAGGAAGCTCTTGTGTCCCTGCTCCCCATCTTCACCATCCGTGTCCTCGTCTTCCACAGTGAAACCGTGTGCTTGCTGCCTCACTCTCCTAGACCAAAGTGCTGTGTGCACGTCTGCGTGTGTGCATGTGTTTGGGCATTTTCTGAAGTTTCTGTGAAGACAATTTGATACCCCAGGAAAAAGTGTCCCTGGGGAAAGCCCAGCAGTCTTTGGCAATGCCTCCCGAGGTCGCAGGTGGGGTGCTGCAAGGCTCCCTCTCTTCCTTTCATGCCTCCTCTCTCACCTGCCCAGAGAGGGACATCTTCGGCCCAGGCAGTTCCTTGGAGGCCAGCCATCAAGGAACCACCCCTCCCTGGCACCACAGCCCCTCATGCTTCCTTGGTCTCTGGCCCTTTCCACTTCCTGACCAGCCATTTGAATGGACCCCTCGCCATGCCACACAGCTCCTTCTGGCCACATTTTCCCAATGGAGGCAACCTTGCTCACCCAGACTCTAGTCCCTGCTATCTCGAGGAGCCAGAAGAGGAAGTGCCAGGGGTGGGGACTCCAGATGGCCTAAGATGACGTGCGCATCTGGACATGGACCCCGAGAGGGAGAAGGGATGGAGAGATGTGGGCATACCTGAATTCTGCTTTCTGGAATGCCCAGTTCTTGGGCCAGTCGTTCTCTGGTGGCTATGCCAGGGTAAGGGTTCTGCTGAAAGAGCGCTTGCAGGGCGTCCTTCTGACTCAGCCTCAGAACGAGCCTCCTCCTTCGTGCACCTCCAGAGAGCAGGCCTGTGGGAGAGAAAAGGGGACCTGTGTCAGCGGGGAATCCATGGAGTTGCAAACCCATGGTGCCCGCCCAGTGGCTGTCCTCGTGCCATGCCAGGGGCTGACCCTCTCAGCGACAGGACGACTCTGCATTTGGAATGCCCTGGGTTCCCTCGGGAGAGCCAGGCCAAACCCGTGGCGCTCTGGGGGTACAAGCTCAGCTGAGAGCCAAGGCTACGGGGATCTCCCCACCGGCTGCCAATGCTGCACAGGATGCCACGCTGCCAGCATGGAAATCCCTCCACAAACAGGTGATTGTGACCAGTGCCTGCAAGGATTCTCCACCTATCGATGCCTAGGAGTCTTGATGGCTTCTACCAGGTAGACCTGGCACTCTCTGTGGAGGAGAGGAGCCTGTCTTCTGGCCTCTCCTAGTCCCGGGGCACATGCACTCTCACGATTGGAAAGGAACCGAGACAAAACAGAAACGAAGCCAGACACACACACAACACAACTCGCAACACAGAACGCACTAGGAGATTGCTCTGAAGACCCACTTTCTGGAGACAAGGACGACTGTGCTATCCCTTCTGAAGGCGCCCACCCCCCACCCCCACACCCCACCCCTACCAACACCAGTCCTCCCGGGAAGATGGGCTTCCCTTTCTAGGCAGCAAAGACATGCTGCCTTGCCATGTGTCCATGGTCTTCTCTCCCTTGGGGACCCCTGAAGGGCTGGGCCCCTGTCCTATTGGAGGTGGGGTCTCTGTGGTGACACAGAAGAGAAGCGTGTTTGGTGGTTTCAGGCACGTCTGCCGCATCCCTGAGATCTTGAGTTTGTTTCCCCCACTCGCTCCGACTCTGGGGCAACACCCATCCTTCTCCAAGGGACCCCTCCTCTAGCAGCTGGCAGCTGGCAATGTAGGCTCGTCTCCAGGTCTCCCCCTGGAAAGAGGCAAGGCAAGGGGTTCAGACCCCCAACCAAGGCTGCCTTCACAAGTGCCCTGCCTTTGGGCTGCTCCAAGGAACCTTCTTGGCAAAGAACTCAAAGAACCAAGTGGTCGCATTTTGGCACTTGCCTTTCAAGAGGCTCCCCCAACCCCACCTTAGACTCCCGTGGGACACAGTACCAGTGCTTGCGGCATCTGTGCGTCCCACGCTCTCGTTTTCCATTTGGCTCAAAGCAAAAACTCTCTTCTCTTCTTCATACCAATTGGATGTGGTGTCTTTCCCTGGACACCATAGAAGTGAGCCAGTTCCGAGGGAAAACGAACCCCAAGAGAGCAAATCTGCACCAACAACAAGCAGACAACAAAGGAAACCAACTGCAAATCCCAAGCTTGTGTCAATTGCATTGGGAACGTGACCAAATGCTCATGTTCTGTTCTCTGCAACCACGAGGTGGGACTTTTGGTAGAGAAGCCATTGATGGGCAACAGAGCAACCAACTTCCTTTTCCATTTCAAGAAACAAGCAAGCAAACCAACAGACAACCAAGCCCGGAATATGCACGTCCAATGCCCCAGCCATGGTCCGTCTCTTTCCCCAACTGATTCCACACACAAGGCCCAGCAGATCTGTCTGTGCCATCTTGCTGGACCTTGACCACCCATCTTCGTGGCGATCCACCCCGTCGGGGGTGGGGGGCATCGAGACCCTCGGATGATGCAACCCAGAGCCCAGATGCCGAGATCAACGTACCGCTTGAGCTGCTGGACGTGCTGGAGCAGCTGGAGGAATCCATGGTGGGACACCCACCCGGATGGCGCAGAAGCTGCTGTCCAACTGTTCCGTGCCCAGAAGCACGGGACTTATAAAGGGTGCAGAGGCCCCTCCCCATTTATGGAAATAGTTGTGGACCGAGGCATCACCTGGAGGATCACGTGGAAGGACTCCCTTGAGGCAGGTGGGCACTGGAATGGGAGGCCCGTTCGGAGGCTCCCAGGTCCCTTTGATGTTGCCGCCCCCACCATCCTTTCCCAGGAAGCTTGGGTTCCAGGCCTCTCCTGTTTTCACACCTTTCCACATTCCATGCATACTTTTGCTCCAGGGGGCTTTCCCAGACTCTGCGCTCTTCCCGCTCAGGTGGGGCAGTGTGCTTTCCACATCGGAGAGAGAGCCTAGAGCCCAGCTTTCCTTGTGTACGTGTCCCACTTCACTCATCCTCTCCTGGACCTCATTGCATCCCACCTGGAAAGCATTTCCTCGCCTGGGGGTTGAGTGCCCGATAATTCGCACAGGAAGCTTCACTGCTGATCCAGGGTCTACCTGTGGTCCTCAGCCGTTCGGGACTTTTGCAAGTGGAACCCGAAACCCACACCCTTGCTCACGGGCCATGGGAGGACGGGAGAAAAGGGCACCCCACACTGTAGGCATCATAAGCCAGAGAATTTGCTTTCAATGCATCTCCTGGGCGACCACAAGAGGAGTAGGTTTCACCCCTCCAGTCCACCTGTAGTTAACATGAAAGAAAGAATGGAAGGAAGAAAGAAGAAAGGAAAGGGAGGAAGGAGAGGGAGAGAGGGAGGAAGGGAGGGAGAGAGGAAGGGAGGAAGGAAGGCAGGCAGAAAGAAAGAAGAAGGAAAGAAAGTAAAACAAGGAAAAGCAGAAGAAGAGGCATGAAGGAACTTAGATGTGGGATGCTGACAGAGCTGGTTTGAAAGGAATGCTTTGGATTCCAAATACAAGCACCCCGACATTTGTGTTCTGTTCAGGCTGCAGAGAACTGAGATAGTTAAGGGAGAGAACACACACGGAAACACAGAACCATCATGCACGAAGCCTTTTGCCACACGAGGGTATACATCTCAGCCATTTGGATTCACATGGGGACAATAACCTTAATTGCAAACAGCTGGGAACGGGATGACTTATGCCAATGATTCCTTAACCTAATGCTGGCCTGTGTGTGTGTGTGTGTGTGTGTGTGTGTGATCTGTGTGATTGATTTCTGTGCACCCACTAAGGACAGTGGTCAGATGGTCCCTGTGGAAGGATGCCACCAGGACGAGTAGCTGTCTGCCAGACCCAGGAGGCCCCAGGTGTTGTCTTGAGGATGTCCAGGTCCTAGTTCCCTGTCCTCAGTGCCAGAGTTCAGAGAGTGGGGGGACCATCTTGTTGGATCAGGGTGGTTTTCCCCAAGAAGGTGGACGATTGGGCTAAGGGAATCCACTGAAACGTGGGATTCAATGGCTCATCCCGCCAAGGCCCTGGCTGCCTGACTTCCACTGGCTCCCACCTGGACCACCCAGATGGTGGAAGGATGCTGGAGAGAGCGGCATCCTTGCTCTACCTGGATGCCAGGGTCTCCTGAGAAGCCACAGGTGTGTTTTGGCACAGGCCACTGGCTGACTGTAGGTTGGGGCTCCACTGCCCATCCCTGGGCTCCGAGGTCTCTCTGGAGCGGGTGGCATTGGACCGCCAAGGGGCTCAGCCACAGCACCTAGCTCTTGCTAGAGTCTGCACATGTCCTGCTGCCCACAGCAATCTGAGTGTTTCCCAGCACCCCTGATGCCGTCTTCCTCCTGCCCCGTCCTTTCCACAAGGCATCCTTTTCCAGAACTCCACTCCTACTTGCCCTGAGGCTACTGGGTTCAGACTCTTTTCCCTGAAGCCCTATCCCTCCCTGTGTGGCTCTTGAAACAGACTCTTCCTTTCTGTTGAAAAAGAAGAGAGTGAGAGGGAGATAGAGTGAGAGAGAGAGCGAGAGAGAATGAGACAGAGCCAATACTGTCTATTGCTCGAGAGCTGTGGAGAAAGGGGAGCCCAGGGAGTGACTGGGAGGGATCTGAGGACTCATTGCATCCACAGAGATAAGTCCTATAGACCTAGACGCCCAGATGCAGTTGTAGCAAGAGACTCAGCTACCTTGGTGTCTACACATTCAAGTGGCAACTCTCAGAAGGGTTCCTACTTCCTGCAACTGCCACAGGCATGTTGCACATGCTGCATGAACTGCGTGAGTGGAGAATCCCTCCACACAGAGTGTACAAGGGACTTATCTTCAGAACCCTTTTGGAAAGAAGCAGTGGAAGAGATCACCTGCCACAACGTTAGGATTCCACGTGCATTTGGGTTTTGAGTTCCTTTGGACATGGCTTGCGTTGTAACTCGGCCCACTTTTTAGACAGGTGGGGGGGCAGTAAGGAGAGAGGCAGAGAGAGAGTGAGTCGGAGAGAGAGAGAGAGGTGACTTGCCTGCATAATACTATCCTGTGCACATTTGGGACTCGGGAGTCTGGTACTGAAAGTGCTGGGATAGCTGTGTCCGTGTGCACAATGGCTATGCCCTCAAGGAATCGGACCAAACCGCGCCCCAGACAGCAAGTGAAGGTTGTCAGGAAGAGAGTGCTTTTGTGATTCCACTAGGGGGTGTGTGTGGTGGAAGCTGAGGGCCTAGACAGGGGCATCTGGACCCCTTTCCCATGCTATCCCAGGCCAAGGGAGGGGTTTCCCCCGTGTGAGGAGCCGCTGGAACGATGGGGGGCACAATACAAAGGGACCAAAGGCCAGGCAAGGACTTGCATGGAGTGCCAACATTTATTGATTGGATCAATGGAACGTCACAGATGAGGGGCAATGGCAGATCAGAGTGGGCTCTTCCTCCCTGTCGCTGGAAGGCTGGAAGGCTTGGAGGCTTGCGGGAGATGCCCCTCCTGAGGCCCATGCATCCTGACGGTCCGTGGGCAGCTCGGCAAGGCTCAGGGATGCGATGAGAGCCCGTTGCCAGCACCAGTCTTGCTGCCTCGGTCCTGCTGTGGGACGCGCCCATGAGTGTGGCTGTCTCCTCTCTTCTCTCCCCAGTGGCTCTTGGTTGCAGGCAAGAAGGCCTGAAAGGGGCTCAGGGGAAGGCACTCCTGCCTGCCCCTAAGCCTGAGGCCCTGGGGAGCCTGGCAGCATGTCGAGCAGGGCCTGGAATTCCTCCTCGCTGAGGGGTGATTCCAGGGTTGCCCCAAGTTCCTCTTGCTCTGCGTCCACATTCAGCAAAGATCCTGCCTTGTGCAACATGTCTGTGTCAGACAAGAGTTCATCCAGGAGGCTGGAGCAGCCTGGAAGGGCTGCATGCTGGGGCTGGGGTTGGGGCTCCAGTGGGGGGGCCGGCTCATCCCCTGAGGGTGCCCACTGCTGCTGCCACATGTGGGCCTCGGGCTGTACAGGGGGCAGGACAGCCCCTTGGCCAGGCAGCCCACTGGGGATGACAGCGTGGGAGACCTCATCCCAGGGCACACTTCCCGAGGGAGGGGGTGGGGACTGGCTCCCCAGGAGAGCCGCCGGGCTGGGCTGGACCACCATGAACATCAAGGGCTGGCCCACACAGGCCCCAGAGCTGGCCCCAGGCACCACGAAGGTGGGGGCATAACCAGGAGCTGCTGCAGCCAAGGCTGGCACGCTTTCAGGTGGCTGCGAGGCAGGTGCATGACGAGAGCTGCTGTGGACGGTGGGCAGGGGGCTGTGGTCCCATGGAGCAGGCGTGGCGGCGGTTGCTGGGGGGACTTCGGCCAGCGCACTCCCAGGCCCTCTAGCCCTCTGCTCTGGGTGCCGAGCTCTTCGGTTCTGAAACCATACCTAGGGAAGCACACGGGGAGAGAGGCCCATCAGAGGTGTGACACTCCAGATCGCCTCACCACCGGCCCGTCCCCCGCCCCACCACGCTTCGCCCCGTCTAACCTGCCCTGCCCTCCAATCTGTCAGGCACAGGGCAAGTTTCGGTGGGCCTTAGCTCGGGGCAATTTCCCCTAGACCTGTCGCCTTGGCCCTTGACAATGAGGGCGACCATCAGGGCAACCCAGGACCACCCAGCCCAGCTTGGAGGAGGGTCCCCATCGATTGGCTCCCACGGCAGCTCCCCCCCTCCCCCGGCTGCCCAGCACCTCCATTGCCCTCTCCCATTCTGGAAGTGGATGCCTTCAGATCAGCCCCATGAGCCAACTGCTAGGGCCAAGAGAATCCCCTCCCCAAACCCCTGCCCTCCCACCCCCACCAGAAGCCTACGTCCACCCAGGGCTCACCACTCCTTGCCCATGGGACCCGTCATGTTCCACCCACTGGGGGACAGCTTACCTGGATGCGAGGTTCCGGAATGCCTGTCTGCCGAGCCAATTCTTCCCTGGCGGCAATACCTGGCAAGTGATCCCTCTCAAAGGCCTGCACAAGGATTCTGGTTTGAGAAGGACAGATGAAGGTCCTCTTTCTCCTGGCCTCTCGTCCCACACTTCCTAGAGGAGAACACACACAGAAGAGAGCCCATTTAGGCCGACTGCACAGTGCCTGCAGAGGCAGTGTGTGCGACGTAGCACACGCAGTGTCCCGGAGAGAGGTGGACCTTTGCCCTGCTGGCTACGTACCTTGAGTGGAAGCCTGAGGTGGTGGTGGCAGCGGGGGTGGCTGAGGCTGCCCTTCTTGGCAGACAGCCTCAGACAGCAATCGGCTCTGCTTTAGACGTCTTCTTCGTTGGTTTTGAAACCAGACCTAGGCACAAAGAGAGAGTTCACTGTCACTCCGTGCTGCCCCACATACCTCCAAGATCGACTGCAGGGAGGCACCCTCGGACACAAGAACCAACGCGCCAGCCAGCCAGCTGCTGGAAATGCACTGGGGCCCGTCTGCTCCCAGTGGAAAGAGGTAGGATTCAAAGGGACTGGACTCTCGGGAGAAGCTCGAGCCCTGCTTTCCTCTCTGGGGAAGTGCACAGGATTCCACAGGGCACAACCTGTGTCCGTGAAAATCATCTTTTCTCCTCTAGTCACCAAGCTGGAGTCCAAAGGCATGGCCTGTGACAGAGGAGGAGACAATGCCTGCTTTCCCAGGGTCAGGATGAGATTGCTACCACTCTCTCTCTCTCTGCCTCTAGTTCTGTGGCCCTCTCTCTCTATTTCATTCTCTCTCCCTCTCTCTTTCTCTGTGTGTGTGTGCCTCTGTCTCTCTCTTCCTGTGTCTCTCCCTCCCTCCCTGTCTCTGTCCCTGTCTCTGCCCCTCTCTTTCTCTGCCCCTCTGTCCCTCCTCTCTTTCTCTCCCCCTGACCGCGTTCCCACCCAAACGACCAGTTTCTCTGTGGGTCCTTTGGGATCTGAACCCAATGCTCTCCATCGCGCTTTGGATGTCTGTCTCTGTCGCGCTCCTCCGCACGCCCCACTGCAATGGCGGCCCTGTCTCTGTCTCAGGCTCTCTCTCTCCTCTGCCTCTCAGCTGGTCTCCTTGCCTCCTCTTTGGCATGTTCCAGGCCTGATTCCTGCTTGCCTGCCTCTCTTCTGTCCCTCCAGGCGGTACTGTTTCCTCACGCACGATAACATCCACTGGCCACAGCCCCCATCCAAATCAAACGTGCCCTGCTGCCTGGGAGCTGCTCGTTGTCAGTTACCTCTCAGCAACTGCATGCCTCTGTCACGTGGACGTCAGGAAGCTCTTGTGTCCCTGCTCCCCATCTTCACCATCCGTGTCCTCGTCTTCCACAGTGAAACCGTGTGCTTGCTGCCTCACTCTCCTAGACCAAAGTGCTGTGTGCACGTCTGCGTGTGTGCATGTGTTTGGGCATTTTCTGAAGTTTCTGTGAAGACAATTTGATACCCCAGGAAAAAGTGTCCCTGGGGAAAGCCCAGCAGTCTTTGGCAATGCCTCCCGAGGTCGCAGGTGGGGTGCTGCAAGGCTCCCTCTCTTCCTTTCATGCCTCCTCTCTCACCTGCCCAGAGAGGGACATCTTCGGCCCAGGCAGTTCCTTGGAGGCCAGCCATCAAGGAACCACCCCTCCCTGGCACCACAGCCCCTCATGCTTCCTTGGTCTCTGGCCCTTTCCACTTCCTGACCAGCCATTTGAATGGACCCCTCGCCATGCCACACAGCTCCTTCTGGCCACATTTTCCCAATGGAGGCAACCTTGCTCACCCAGACTCTAGTCCCTGCTATCTCGAGGAGCCAGAAGAGGAAGTGCCAGGGGTGGGGACTCCAGATGGCCTAGGATGACGTGCGCATCTGGACATGGACCCCGAGAGGGAGAAGGGATGGAGAGATGTGGGCATACCTGAATTCTGCTTTCTGGAATGCCCAGTTCTTGGGCCAGTCGTTCTCTGGTGGCTATGCCAGGGTAAGGGTTCTGCTGAAAGAGCGCTTGCAGGGCGTCCTTCTGACTCAGCCTCAGAACGAGCCTCCTCCTTCGTGCACCTCCAGAGAGCAGGCCTGTGGGAGAGAAAAGGGGACCTGTGTCAGCGGGGAATCCATGGAGTTGCAAACCCATGGTGCCCGCCCAGTGGCTGTCCTCGTGCCATGCCAGGGGCTGACCCTCTCAGCGACAGGACGACTCTGCATTTGGAATGCCCTGGGTTCCCTCGGGAGAGCCAGGCCAAACCCGTGGCGCTCTGGGGGTACAAGCTCAGCTGAGAGCCAAGGCTACGGGGATCTCCCCACCGGCTGCCAATGCTGCACAGGATGCCACGCTGCCAGCATGGAAATCCCTCCACAAACAGGTGATTGTGACCAGTGCCTGCAAGGATTCTCCACCTATCGATGCCTAGGAGTCTTGATGGCTTCTACCAGGTAGACCTGGCACTCTCTGTGGAGGAGAGGAGCCTGTCTTCTGGCCTCTCCTAGTCCCGGGGCACATCCACTCTCACGATTGGAAAGGAACCGAGACAAAACAGAAACGAAGCCAGACACACACACAACACAACCCCCAACACAGAACGCACTAGGAGATTGCTCTGAAGACCCACTTTCTGGAGACAAGGACGACTGTGCTATCCCTTCTGAAGGCGCCCACCCCCCCCACACACATCCCACCCCCCACCCCCACACCCCACCCCTACCAACACCAGTCCTCCCGGGAAGATGGGCTTCCCTTTCTAGGCAGCAAAGACATGCTGCCTTGCCATGTGTCCATGGTCTTCTCTCCCTTGGGGACCCCTGAAGGGCTGGGCCCCTGTCCTATTGGAGGTGGGGTCTCTGTGGTGGCACAGAAGAGAAGCGTGTTTGGTGGTTTCAGGCACGTCTGCCGCATCCCTGAGATCTTGAGTTTGTTTCCCCCACTCGCTCCGACTCTGGGGCAACACCCATCCTTCTCCAAGGGACCCCTCCTCTAGCAGCTGGCAGCTGGCAATGTAGGCTCGTCTCCAGGTCTCCCCCTGGAAAGAGGCAAGGCAAGGGGTTCAGACCCCCAACCAAGGCTGCCTTCACAAGTGCCCTGCCTTTGGGCTGCTCCAAGGAACCTTCTTGGCAAAGAACTCAAAGAACCAAGTGGTCGCATTTTGGCACTTGCCTTTCAAGAGGCTCCCCCAACCCCACCTTAGACTCCCGTGGGACACAGTACCAGTGCTTGCGGCATCTGTGCGTCCCACGCTCTCGTTTTCCATTTGGCTCAAAGCAAAAACTCTCTTCTCTTCTTCATACCAATTGGATGTGGTGTCTTTCCCTGGACACCATAGAAGTGAGCCAGTTCCGAGGGAAAACGAACCCCAAGAGAGCAAATCTGCACCAACAACAAGCAGACAACAAAGGAAACCAACTGCAAATCCCAAGCTTGTGTCAATTGCATTGGGAACGTGACCAAATGCTCATGTTCTGTTCTCTGCAACCACGAGGTGGGACTTTTGGTAGAGAAGCCATTGATGGGCAACAGAGCAACCAACTTCCTTTTCCATTTCAAGAAACAAGCAAGCAAACCAACAGACAACCAAGCCCGGAATATGCACGTCCAATGCCCCAGCCATGGTCCGTCTCTTTCCCCAACTGATTCCACACACAAGGCCCAGCAGATCTGTCTGTGCCATCTTGCTGGACCTTGACCACCCATCTTCGTGGCGATCCACCCCGTCGGGGGTGGGGGGCATCGAGACCCTCGGATGATGCAACCCAGAGCCCAGATGCCGAGATCAACGTACCGCTTGAGCTGCTGGACGTGCTGGAGCAGCTGGAGGAATCCATGGTGGGACACCCACCCGGATGGCGCAGAAGCTGCTGTCCAACTGTTCCGTGCCCAGAAGCACGGGACTTATAAAGGGTGCAGAGGCCCCTCCCCATTTATGGAAATAGTTGTGGACCGAGGCATCACCTGGAGGATCACGTGGAAGGACTCCCTTGAGGCAGGTGGGCACTGGAATGGGAGGCCCGTTCGGAGGCTCCCAGGTCCCTTTGATGTTGCCGCCCCCACCATCCTTTCCCAGGAAGCTTGGGTTCCAGGCCTCTCCTGTTTTCACACCTTTCCACATTCCATGCATACTTTTGCTCCAGGGGGCTTTCCCAGACTCTGCGCTCTTCCCGCTCAGGTGGGGCAGTGTGCTTTCCACATCGGAGAGAGAGCCTAGAGCCCAGCTTTCCTTGTGTACGTGTCCCACTTCACTCATCCTCTCCTGGACCTCATTGCATCCCACCTGGAAAGCATTTCCTCACCTGGGGGTTGAGTGCCCGATAATTCGCACAGGAAGCTTCACTGCTGATCCAGGGTCTACCTGTGGTCCTCAGCCGTTCGGGACTTTTGCAAGTGGAACCCGAAACCCACACCCTTGCTCACGGGCCATGGGAGGACGGGAGAAAAGGGCACCCCACACTGTAGGCATCATAAGCCAGAGAATTTGCTTTCAATGCATCTCCTGGGCGACCACAAGAGGAGTAGGTTTCACCCCTCCAGTCCACCTGTAGTTAACATGAAAGAAAGAACGGAAGGAAGAAAGAAGAAAGGAAAGGGAGGAAGGAGAGGGAGAGAGGGAGGAAGGGAGGGAGAGAGGAAGGGAGGAAGGAAGGCAGGCAGAAAGAAAGAAGAAGGAAAGAAAGTAAAACAAGGAAAAGCAGAAGAAGAGGCATGAAGGAACTTAGATGTGGGATGCTGACAGAGCTGGTTTGAAAGGAATGCTTTGGATTCCAAATACAAGCACCCCGACATTTGTGTTCTGTTCAGGCTGCAGAGAACTGAGATAGTTAAGGGAGAGAACACACACGGAAACACAGAACCATCATGCACGAAGCCTTTTGCCACACGAGGGTATACATCTCAGCCATTTGGATTCACATGGGGACAATAACCTTAATTGCAAACAGCTGGGAACGGGATGACTTATGCCAATGATTCCTTAACCTAATGCTGGCCTGTGTGTGTGTGTGTGTGTGTGTGTGATCTGTGTGATTGATTTCTGTGCACCCACTAAGGACAGTGGTCAGATGGTCCCTGTGGAAGGATGCCACCAGGACGAGTAGCTGTCTGCCAGACCCAGGAGGCCCCAGGTGTTGTCTTGAGGATGTCCAGGTCCTAGTTCCCTGTCCTCAGTGCCAGAGTTCAGAGAGTGGGGGGACCATCTTGTTGGATCAGGGTGGTTTTCCCCAAGAAGGTGGACGATTGGGCTAAGGGAATCCACTGAAACGTGGGATTCAATGGCTCATCCCGCCAAGGCCCTGGCTGCCTGACTTCCACTGGCTCCCACCTGGACCACCCAGATGGTGGAAGGATGCTGGAGAGAGCGGCATCCTTGCTCTACCTGGATGCCAGGGTCTCCTGAGAAGCCACAGGTGTGTTTTGGCACAGGCCACTGGCTGACTGTAGGTTGGGGCTCCACTGCCCATCCCTGGGCTCCGAGGTCTCTCTGGAGCGGGTGGCATTGGACCGCCAAGGGGCTCAGCCACAGCACCTAGCTCTTGCTAGAGTCTGCACATGTCCTGCTGCCCACAGCAATCTGAGTGTTTCCCAGCACCCCTGATGCCGTCTTCCTCCTGCCCCGTCCTTTCCACAAGGCATCCTTTTCCAGAACTCCACTCCTACTTGCCCTGAGGCTACTGGGTTCAGACTCTTTTCCCTGAAGCCCTATCCCTCCCTGTGTGGCTCTTGAAACAGACTCTTCCTTTCTGTTGAAAAAGAAGAGAGTGAGAGGGAGATAGAGTGAGAGAGAGAGCGAGAGAGAATGAGACAGAGCCAATACTGTCTATTGCTCGAGAGCTGTGGAGAAAGGGGAGCCCAGGGAGTGACTGGGAGGGATCTGAGGACTCATTGCATCCACAGAGATAAGTCCTATAGACCTAGACGCCCAGATGCAGTTGTAGCAAGAGACTCAGCTACCTTGGTGTCTACACATTCAAGTGGCAACTCTCAGAAGGGTTCCTACTTCCTGCAACTGCCACAGGCATGTTGCACATGCTGCATGAACTGCGTGAGTGGAGAATCCCTCCACACAGAGTGTACAAGGGACTTATCTTCAGAACCCTTTTGGAAAGAAGCAGTGGAAGAGATCACCTGCCACAACGTTAGGATTCCACGTGCATTTGGGTTTTGAGTTCCTTTGGACATGGCTTGCGTTGTAACTCGGCCCACTTTTTAGACAGGTGGGGGGGCAGTAAGGAGAGAGGCAGAGAGAGAGTGAGTCGGAGAGAGAGAGAGAGGTGACTTGCCTGCATAATACTATCCTGTGCACATTTGGGACTCGGGAGTCTGGTACTGAAAGTGCTGGGATAGCTGTGTCCGTGTGCACAATGGCTATGCCCTCAAGGAATCGGACCAAACCGCGCCCCAGACAGCAAGTGAAGGTTGTCAGGAAGAGAGTGCTTTTGTGATTCCACTAGGGGGTGTGTGTGGTGGAAGCTGAGGGCCTAGACAGGGGCATCTGGACCCCTTTCCCATGCTATCCCAGGCCAAGGGAGGGGTTTCCCCCGTGTGAGGAGCCGCTGGAACGATGGGGGGCACAATACAAAGGGACCAAAGGCCAGGCAAGGACTTGCATGGAGTGCCAACATTTATTGATTGGATCAATGGAACGTCACAGATGAGGGGCAATGGCAGATCAGAGTGGGCTCTTCCTCCCTGTCGCTGGAAGGCTGGAAGGCTTGGAGGCTTGCGGGAGATGCCCCTCCTGAGGCCCATGCATCCTGACGGTCCGTGGGCAGCTCGGCAAGGCTCAGGGATGCGATGAGAGCCCGTTGCCAGCACCAGTCTTGCTGCCTCGGTCCTGCTGTGGGACGCGCCCATGAGTGTGGCCGTCTCCTCTCTTCTCTCCCCAGTGGCTCTTGGTTGCAGGCAAGAAGGCCTGAAAGGGGCTCAGGGGAAGGCACTCCTGCCTGCCCCTAAGCCTGAGGCCCTGGGGAGCCTGGCAGCATGTCGAGCAGGGCCTGGAATTCCTCCTCGCTGAGGGGTGATTCCAGGGTTGCCCCAAGTTCCTCTTGCTCTGCGTCCACATTCAGCAAAGATCCTGCCTTGTGCAACATGTCTGTGTCAGACAAGAGTTCATCCAGGAGGCTGGAGCAGCCTGGAAGGGCTGCATGCTGGGGCTGGGGTTGGGGCTCCAGTGGGGGGGCCGGCTCATCCCCTGAGGGTGCCCACTGCTGCTGCCACACGTGGGCCTCGGGCTGTACAGGGGGCAGGACAGCCCCTTGGCCAGGCAGCCCACTGGGGATGACAGCGTGGGAGACCTCATCCCAGGGCACACTTCCCGAGGGAGGGGGTAGGGACTGGCTCCCCAGGAGAGCCGCCAGGCTGGGCTGGACCACCATGAACATCAAGGGCTGGCCCACACAGGCCCCAGAGCTGGCCCCAGGCACCACGAAGGTGGGGGCATAACCAGGAGCTGCTGCAGCCAAGGCTGGCACGCTTTCAGGTGGCTGCGAGGCAGGTGCATGACGAGAGCTGCTGTGGACGGTGGGCAGGGGGCTGTGGTCCCACGGAGCAGGCGTGGCAGCGGTGGCTGGGGTGCCTTCGGCCAGTGCACTCCCAGGCCCTCTCGCCCTCTGCTCTGGGTGCCGAGCTCTTCGGTTCTGAAACCATACCTAGGGAAGCACACGGGGAGAGAGGCCCATCAGAGGTGTGACACTCCAGATCGCCTCGCCACCGGCCCATCCCCTGCCCCACCACGCTTCGCCCCGTCTAACCTGCCCTGCCCTCCAATCTGTCAGGCACAGGGCAAGTTTCGGTGGGCCTTAGCTCGGGGCAATTTCCCCTAGACCTGTCGCCTTGGCCCTTGACAATGAGGGCGACCATCAGGGCAACCCAGGACCACCCAGCCCAGCTTGGAGGAGGGTCCCCATCGATTGGCTCCCACGGCAGCTCCCCCCCTCCCCCCGGCTGCCCAGCACCTCCATTGCCCTCTCCCATTCTGGAAGTGGATGCCTTCAGATCAGCCCCATGAGCCAACTGCTAGGGCCAAGAGAACCCCCTCCCCAAACCCCTGCCCTCCCACCCTCACCAGAAGCCTACGTCCACCCAGGGCTCACCACTCCTTGCCCATGGGACCCGTCATGTTCCACCCACTGGGGGACAGCTTACCTGGATGCGAGGTTCCGGAATGCCTGTCTGCCGAGCCAATTCTTCCCTGGCGGCAATACCTGGCAAGCGATCCCTCTCAAAGGCCTGCACAAGGATTCTGGTTTGAGAAGGACAGATGAAGGTCCTCTTTCTCCTGGCCTCTCGTCCCACACTTCCTAGAGGAGAACACACACAGAAGAGAGCCCATTTAGGCCGACTGCACAGTGCCTGCAGAGGCAGTGTGTGCGACGTAGCACACGCAGTGTCCCGGAGAGAGGTGGACCTTTGCCCTGCTGGCTACGTACCTTGAGTGGAAGCCTGAGGTGGTGGTGGCAGCGGGGGTGGCTGAGGCTGCCCTTCTTGGCAGACAGCCTCAGACAGCAATCGGCTGTGCTTTAGACGTCTTCTTCGTTGGTTTTGAAACCAGACCTAGGCACAAAGAGAGAGTTCACTGTCACTCCGTGCTGCCCCACATACCTCCAAGATTGACTGCAGGGAGGCACCCTCGGACACAAGAACCAACGCGCCAGCCAGCCAGCTGCTGGAAATGCACTGGGGCCCGTCTGCTCCCAGTGGAAAGAGGTAGGATTCAAAGGGACTGGACTCTCGGGAGAAGCTCGAGCCCTGCTTTCCTCTCTGGGGAAGTGCACAGGATTCCACAGGGCACAACCTGTGTCCGTGAAAATCATCTTTTCTCCTCTAGTCACCAAGCTGGAGTCCAAAGGCATGGCCTGTGACAGAGGAGGAGACAATGCCTGCTTTCCCAGGGTCAGGATGAGATTGCTACCACTCTCTCTCTCTCTGCCTCTAGTTCTGTGGCCCTCTCTCTCTATTTCATTCTCTCTCCCTCTCTCTTTCTCTCTGTGTGTGTGCCTCTGTCTCTCTCTTCCTGTGTCTCTCCCTCCCTCCCTGTCTCTGTCCCTGTCTCTGCCCCTCTCTTTCTCTGCCCCTCTGTCCCTCCTCTCTTTCTCTCCCCCTGACCGCGTTCCCACTCAAACGACCAGTTTCTCTGTGGGTCCTTTGGGATCTGAACCCAATGCTCTCCATTGCGCTTTGGATGTCTGTCTCTGTCGCGCTCCTCCGCACGCCCCACTGCAATGGCGGCCCTGTCTCTGTCTCAGGCTCTCTCTCTCCTCTGCCTCTCAGCTGGTCTCCTTGCCTCCTCTTTGGCATGTTCCAGGCCTGATTCCTGCTTGCCTGCCTCTCTTCTGTCCCTCCAGGCGGTACTGTTTCCTCACGCACGATAACATCCACTGGCCACAGCCCCCATCCAAATCAAACGTGCCCTGCTGCCTGGGAGCTGCTCGTTGTCAGTTACCTCTCAGCAACTGCATGCCTCTGTCACGTGGACGTCAGGAAGCTCTTGTGTCCCTGCTCCCCATCTTCACCATCCGTGTCCTCGTCTTCCACAGTGAAACCGTGTGCTTGCTGCCTCACTCTCCTAGACCAAAGTGCTGTGTGCACGTCTGCGTGTGTGCATGTGTTTGGGCATTTTCTGAAGTTTCTGTGAAGACAATTTGATACCCCAGGAAAAAGTGTCCCTGGGGAAAGCCCAGCAGTCTTTGGCAATGCCTCCCGAGGTCGCAGGTGGGGTGCTGCAAGGCTCCCTCTCTTCCTTTCATGCCTCCTCTCTCACCTGCCCAGAGAGGGACATCTTCAGCCCAGGCAGTTCCTTGGAGGCCAGCCATCAAGGAACCACCCCTCCCTGGCACCACAGCCCCTCATGCTTCCTTGGTCTCTGGCCCTTTCCACTTCCTGACCAGCCATTTGAATGGACCCCTCGCCATGCCACACAGCTCCTTCTGGCCACATTTTCCCAATGGAGGCAACCTTGCTCACCCAGACTCTAGTCCCTGCTATCTCGAGGAGCCAGAAGAGGAAGTGCCAGGGGCGGGGACTCCAGATGGCCTAGGATGACGTGCGCATCTGGACATGGACCCCGAGAGGGAGAAGGGATGGAGAGATGTGGGCATACCTGAATTCTGCTTTCTGGAATGCCCAGTTCTTGGGCCAGTCGTTCTCTGGTGGCTATGCCAGGGTAAGGGTTCTGCTGAAAGAGCGCTTGCAGGGCGTCCTTCTGACTCAGCCTCAGAACGAGCCTCCTCCTTCGTGCACCTCCAGAGAGCAGGCCTGTGGGAGAGAAAAGGGGACCTGTGTCAGCGGGGAATCCATGGAGTTGCAAACCCATGGTGCCCGCCCAGTGGCTGTCCTCGTGCCATGCCAGGGGCTGACCCTCTCAGCGACAGGACGACTCTGCATTTGGAATGCCCTGGGTTCCCTCGGGAGAGCCAGGCCAAACCCGTGGCGCTCTGGGGGTACAAGCTCAGCTGAGAGCCAAGGCTGCCAATGCTGCACAGGATGCCACGCTGCCAGCATGGAAATCCCTCCACAAACAGGTGATTGTGACCAGTGCCTGCAAGGATTCTCCACCTATCGATGCCTAGGAGTCTTGATGGCTTCTACCAGGTAGACCTGGCACTCTCTGTGGAGGAGAGGAGCCTGTCTTCTGGCCTCTCCTAGTCCCGGGGCACATGCACTCTCACGATTGGAAAGGAACCGAGACAAAACAGAAACGAAGCCAGACACACACACAACACAACTCGCAACACAGAACGCACTAGGAGATTGCTCTGAAGACCCACTTTCTGGAGACAAGGACGACTGTGCTATCCCTTCTGAAGGCGCCCACCCCCCACACACACATCCCACCCCCCACCCCCACACCCCACCCCTACCAACACCAGTCCTCCCGGGAAGATGGGCTTCCCTTTCTAGGCAGCAAAGACATGCTGCCTTGCCATGTGTCCATGGTCTTCTCTCCCTTGGGGACCCCTGAAGGGCTGGGCCCCTGTCCTATTGGAGGTGGGGTCTCTGTGGTGACACAGAAGAGAAGCGTGTTTGGTGGTTTCAGGCACGTCTGCCGCATCCCTGAGATCTTGAGTTTGTTTCCCCCACTCGCTCCGACTCTGGGGCAACACCCATCCTTCTCCAAGGGACCCCTCCTCTAGCAGCTGGCAGCTGACAATGTAGGGTCATCTCCAGGTCTCCCCCTGGAAAGAGGCAAGGCAAGGGGTTCAGACCCCCAACCAAGGCTGCCTTCACAAGTGCCCTGCCTTTGGGCTGCTCCAAGAAACCTTCTTGGCAAAGAACTCAAAGAACCAAGTGGTCGCATTTTGGCACTTGCCTTTCAAGAGGCTCCCCCAACCCCACCTTAGACTCCCGTGGGACACAGTACCAGTGCTTGCGGCATCTGTGCTTCCCACGCTCTAGTTTTCCATTTGGCTCAAAGCAAAAACTCTCTTCTCTTCTTCATACCAATTGGATGTGGTGTCTTTCCCTGGACACCATAGAAGTGAGCCAGTTCCGAGGGAAAACGAACCCCAAGAGAGCAAATCTGCACCAACAACAAGCAGACAGCAAAGGAAACCAACTGCAAATCCCAAGCTTGTGTCAATTGCATTGGGAACATGACCAAATGCTCGTGTTCTGTTCTCTGCAACCACGAGGTGGGACTTTTGGTAGAGAAGCCATTGATGGGCAACAGAGCAACCAACTTCCTTTTCCATTTCAAGAAACAAGCAAGCAAACCAACAGACAACCAAGCCCGGAATATGCACGTCCAATGCCCCAGCCATGGTCCGTCTCTTTCCCCAACTGATTCCACACACAAGGCCCAGCAGATCTGTCTGTGCCATCTTGCTGGACCTTGACCACCCATCTTCGTGGCGATCCACCCCGTCGGGGGTGGGGGGCATCGAGACCCTCGGATGATGCAACCCAGAGCCCAAATGCTGAGATCAACGTACCGCTTGAGCTGCTGGACGTGCTGGAGCAGCTGGAGGAATCCATGGTGGGACACCCACCCGGATGGCGCAGAAGCTGCTGTCCAACTGTTCCGTGCCCAGAAGCACGGGACTTATAAAGGGTGCAGAGGCCCCTCCCCATTTATGGAAATAGTTGTGGACCGAGGCATCACCTGGAGGATCACGTGGAAGGACTCCCTTGAGGCAGGTGGGCACTGGAATGGGAGGCCCGTTCGGAGGCTCCCAGGTCCCTTTGATGTTGCCGCCCCCACCATCCTTTCCCAGGAAGCTTGGGTTCCAGGCCTCTCCTGTTTTCACACCTTTCCACATTCCATGCATACTTTTGCTCCAGGGGGCTTTCCCAGACTCTGCGCTCTTCCCGCTCAGGTGGGGCAGTGTGCTTTCCACATCGGAGAGAGAGCCTAGAGCCCAGCTTTCCTTGTGTACGTGTCCCACTTCACTCATCCTCTCCTGGACCTCATTGCATCCCACCTGGAAAGCATTTCCTCGCCTGGGGGTTGAGTGCCCGATAATTCGCACAGGAAGCTTCACTGCTGATCCAGGGTCTACCTGTGGTCCTCAGCCGTTCGGGACTTTTGCAAGTGGAACCCGAAACCCACACCCTTGCTCACGGGCCATGGGAGGACGGGAGAAAAGGGCACCCCACACTGTAGGCATCATAAGCCAGAGAATTTGCTTTCAATGCATCTCCTGGGCGACCACAAGAGGAGTAGGTTTCACCCCTCCAGTCCACCTGTAGTTAACATGAAAGAAAGAACGGAAGGAAGAAAGAAGAAAGGAAAGGGAGGAAGGAGAGGGAGAGAGGGAGGAAGGGAGGGAGAGAGGAAGGGAGGAAGGAAGGCAGGCAGAAAGAAAGAAGAAGGAAAGAAAGTAAAACAAGGAAAAGCAGAAGAAGAGGCATGAAGGAACTTAGATGTGGGATGCTGACAGAGCTGGTTTGAAAGGAATGCTTTGGATTCCAAATACAAGCACCCTGACATTTGTGTTCTGTTCAGGCTGCAGAGAACTGAGATAGTTAAGGGAGAGAACACACACGGAAACACAGAACCATCATGCACGAAGCCTTTTGCCACACGAGGGTATACATCTCAGCCATTTGGATTCACATGGGGACAATAACCTTAATTGCAAACAGCTGGGAACGGGATGACTTATGCCAATGATTCCTTAACCTAATGCTGGCCTGTGTGTGTGTGTGTGTGTGTGTGTGTGTGTGTGTGTGATCTGTGTGATTGATTTCTGTGCACCCACTAAGGACAGTGGTCAGATGGTCCCTGTGGAAGGATGCCACCAGGACGAGTAGCTGTCTGCCAGACCCAGGAGGCCCAAGGTGTTGTCTTGAGGATGTCCAGGTCCTAGTTCCCTGTCCTCAGTGCCAGAGTTCAGAGAGTGGGGAGACCATCTTGTTGGATCAGGGTGGTTTTCCCCAAGAAGGTGGACGATTGGGCTAAGGGAATCCACTGAAACGTGGGATTCAATGGCTCATCCCGCCAAGGCCCTGGCTGCCTGACTTCCACTGGCTCCCACCTGGACCACCCAGATGGTGGAAGGATGCTGGAGAGAGCGGCATCCTTGCTCTACCTGGATGCCAGGGTCTCCTGAGAAGCCACAGGTGTGTTTTGGCACAGGCCACTGGCTGACTGTAGGTTGGGGCTCCACTGCCCATCCCTGGGCTCCGAGGTCTCTCTGGAGCGGGTGGCATTGGACCGCCAAGGGGCTCAGCCACAGCACCTAGCTCTTGCTAGAGTCTGCACATGTCCTGCTGCCCACAGCAATCTGAGTGTTTCCCAGCACCCCTGATGCCGTCTTCCTCCTGCCCCGTCCTTTCCACAAGGCATCCTTTTCCAGAACTCCACTCCTACTTGCCCTGAGGCTACTGGGTTCAGACTCTTTTCCCTGAAGCCCTATCCCTCCCTGTGTGGCTCTTGAAACAGACTCTTCCTTTCTGTTGAAAAAGAAGAGAGTGAGAGGGAGATAGAGTGAGAGAGAGAGCGAGAGAGAATGAGACAGAGCCAATACTGTCTATTGCTCGAGAGCTGTGGAGAAAGGGGAGCCCAGGGAGTGACTGGGAGGGATCTGAGGACTCATTGCATCCACAGAGATAAGTCCTATAGACCTAGACGCCCAGATGCAGTTGTAGCAAGAGACTCAGCTACCTTGGTGTCTACACATTCAAGTGGCAACTCTCAGAAGGGTTCCTACTTCCTGCAACTGCCACAGGCATGTTGCACATGCTGCATGAACTGCGTGAGTGGAGAATCCCTCCACACAGAGTGTACAAGGGACTTATCTTCAGAACCCTTTTGGAAAGAAGCAGTGGAAGAGATCACCTGCCACAACGTTAGGATTCCACGTGCATTTGGGTTTTGAGTTCCTTTGGACATGGCTTGCGTTGTAACTCGGCCCACTTTTTAGACAGGTGGGGGGGCAGTAAGGAGAGAGGCAGAGAGAGAGTGAGTCGGAGAGAGAGAGAGAGGTGACTTGCCTGCATAATACTATCCTGTGCACATTTGGGACTCGGGAGTCTGGTACTGAAAGTGCTGGGATAGCTGTGTCCGTGTGCACAATGGCTATGCCCTCAAGGAATCGGACCAAACCGCGCCCCAGACAGCAAGTGAAGGTTGTCAGGAAGAGAGTGCTTTTGTGATTCCACTAGGGGGTGTGTGTGGTGGAAGCTGAGGGCCTAGACAGGGGCATCTGGACCCCTTTCCCATGCTATCCCAGGCCAAGGGAGGGGTTTCCCCCGTGTGAGGAGCCGCTGGAACGATGGGGGGCACAATACAAAGGGACCAAAGGCCAGGCAAGGACTTGCATGGAGTGCCAACATTTATTGATTGGATCAATGGAACGTCACAGATGAGGGGCAATGGCAGATCAGAGTGGGCTCTTCCTCCCTGTCGTTGGAAGGCTGGAAGGCTTGGAGGCTTGCGGGAGATGCCCCTCCTGAGGCCCATGCATCCTGACGGTCCGTGGGCAGCTCGGCAAGGCTCAGGGATGCGATGAGAGCCCGTTGCCAGCACCAGTCTTGCTGCCTCGGTCCTGCTGTGGGACGCGCCCATGAGTGTGGCCGTCTCCTCTCTTCTCTCCCCAGTGGCTCTTGGTTGCAGGCAAGAAGGCCTGAAAGGGGCTCAGGGGAAGGCACTCCTGCCTGCCCCTAAGCCTGAGGCCCTGGGGAGCCTGGCAGCATGTCGAGCAGGGCCTGGAATTCCTCCTCGCTGAGGGGTGATTCCAGGGTTGCCCCAAGTTCCTCTTGCTCTGCGTCCACATTCAGCAAAGATCCTGCCTTGTGCAACATGTCTGTGTCAGACAAGAGTTCATCCAGGAGGCTGGAGCAGCCTGGAAGGGCTGCATGCTGGGGCTGGGGTTGGGGCTCCAGTGGGGGGGCCGGCTCATCCCCTGAGGGTGCCCACTGCTGCTGCCACACGTGGGCCTCGGGCTGTACAGGGGGCAGGACAGCCCCTTGGCCAGGCAGCCCACTGGGGATGACAGCGTGGGAGACCTCATCCCAGGGCACACTTCCCGAGGGAGGGGGTGGGGACTGGCTCCCCAGGAGAGCCGCCGGGCTGGGCTGGACCACCATGAACATCAACGGCTGGCCCACACAGGCCCCAGAGCTGGCCCCAGGCACCACGAAGGTGGGGGCATAACCAGGAGCTGCTGCAGCCAAGGCTGGCACGCTTTCAGGTGGCTGCGAGGCAGGTGCATGACGAGAGCTGCTGTGGACGGTGGGCAGGGGGCTGTGGTCCCACGGAGCAGGCGTGGTGGCGGTGGCTGGGGTGCCTTCGGCCAGTGCACTCCCAGGCCCTCTCGCCCTCTGCTCTGGGTGCCGAGCTCTTCGGTTCTGAAACCATACCTAGGGAAGCACACGGGGAGAGAGGCCCATCAGAGGTGTGACACTCCAGATCGCCTCGCCACCGGCCCATCCCCCGCCCCACCATGCTCCGCCCCGTCTAACCTGCCCTGCCCTCCAATCTGTCAGGCACAGGGCAAGTTTCGGTGGGCCTTAGCTCGGGGCAATTTCCCCTAGACCTGTCGCCTTGGCCCTTGACAATGAGGGCGACCATCAGGGCAACCCAGGACCACCCAGCCCAGCTTGGAGGAGGGTCCCCATCGATTGGCTCCCACGGCAGCTCCCCCCCTCCCCCTGGCTGCCCAGCACCTCCATTGCCCTCTCCCATTCTGGAAGTGGATGCCTTCAGATCAGCCCCATGAGCCAACTGCTAGGGCCAAGAGAACCCCCTCCCCAAACCCCTGCCCTCGCACCCTCACCAGAAGCCTACGTCCACCCAGGGCTCACCACTCCTTGCCCATGGGACCCGTCATGTTCCACCCACTGGGGGACAGCTTACCTGGATGCGAGGTTCCGGAATGCCTGTCTGCCGAGCCAATTCTTCCCTGGCGGCAATACCTGGCAAGCGATCCCTCTCAAAGGCCTGCACAAGGATCCTGGTTTGAGAAGGACAGATGAAGGTCCTCTTTCTCCTGGCCTCTCGTCCCACACTTCCTAGAGGAGAACACACACAGAAGAGAGCCCATTTAGGCCGACTGCACAGTGCCTGCAGAGGCAGTGTGTGCGACGTAGCACACGCAGTGTCCCGGAGAGAGGTGGACCTTTGCCCTGCTGGCTATGTACCTTGAGTGGAAGCCTGAGGTGGTGGTGGCAGCGGGGGTGGCTGAGGCTGCCCTTCTTGGCAGACAGCCTCAGACAGCAATCGGCTCTGCTTTAGACGTCTTCTTCGTTGGTTTTGAAACCAGACCTAGGCACAAAGAGAGAGTTCACTGTCACTCCGTGCTGCCCCACATACCTCCAAGATTGACTGCAGGGAGGCACCCTCGGACACAAGAACCAACGCGCCAGCCAGCCAGCTGCTGGAAATGCACTGGGGCCCGTCTGCTCCCAGTGGAAAGAGGTAGGATTCAAAGGGACTGGACTCTCGGGAGAAGCTCGAGCCCTGCTTTCCTCTCTGGGGAAGTGCACAGGATTCCACAGGGCACAACCTGTGTCCGTGAAAATCATCTTTTCTCCTCTAGTCACCAAGCTGGAGTCCAAAGGCATGGCCTGTGACAGAGGAGGAGACAATGCCTGCTTTCCCAGGGTCAGGATGAGATTGCTACCACTCTCTCTCTCTCTGCCTCTAGTTCTGTGGCCCTCTCTCTCTATTTCATTCTCTCTCCCTCTCTCTTTCTCTCTGTGTGTGTGCCTCTGTCTCTCTCTTCCTGTGTCTCTCCCTCCCTCCCTGTCTCTGTCCCTGTCTCTGCCCCTCTCTTTCTCTGCCCCTCTGTCCCTCCTCTCTTTCTCTCCCCCTGACCGCGTTCCCACCCAAACGACCAGTTTCTCTGTGGGTCCTTTGGGATCTGAACCCAATGCTCTCCATCGCGCTTTGGATGTCTGTCTCTGTCGCGCTCCTCCGCACGCCCCACTGCAATGGCGGCCCTGTCTCTGTCTCAGGCTCTCTCTCTCCTCTGCCTCTCAGCTGGTCTCCTTGCCTCCTCTTTGGCATGTTCCAGGCCTGATTCCTGCTTGCCTGCCTCTCTTCTGTCCCTCCAGGCGGTACTGTTTCCTCACGCACGATAACATCCACTGGCCACAGCCCCCATCCAAATCAAACGTGCCCTGCTGCCTGGGAGCTGCTCGTTGTCAGTTACCTCTCAGCAACTGCATGCCTCTGTCACGTGGACGTCAGGAAGCTCTTGTGTCCCTGCTCCCCATCTTCACCATCCGTGTCCTTGTCTTCCACAGTGAAACCGTGTGCTTGCTGCCTCACTCTCCTAGACCAAAGTGCTGTGTGCACGTCTGCGTGTGTGCATGTGTTTGGGCATTTTCTGAAGTTTCTGTGAAGACAATTTGATACCCCAGGAAAAAGTGTCCCTGGGGAAAGCCCAGCAGTCTTTGGCAATGCCTCCCGAGGTCGCAGGTGGGGTGCTGCAAGGCTCCCTCTCTTCCTTTCATGCCTCCTCTCTCACCTGCCCAGAGAGGGACATCTTCAGCCCAGGCAGTTCCTTGGAGGCCAGCCATCAAGGAACCACCCCTCCCTGGCACCACAGCCCCTCATGCTTCCTTGGTCTCTGGCCCTTTCCACTTCCTGACCAGCCATTTGAATGGACCCCTCGCCATGCCACACAGCTCCTTCTGGCCACATTTTCCCAATGGAGGCAACCTTGCTCACCCAGACTCTAGTCCCTGCTATCTCGAGGAGCCAGAAGAGGAAGTGCCAGGGGCGGGGACTCCAGATGGCCTAGGATGACGTGCGCATCTGGACATGGACCCCGAGAGGGAGAAGGGATGGAGAGATGTGGGCATACCTGAATTCTGCTTTCTGGAATGCCCAGTTCTTGGGCCAGTCGTTCTCTGGTGGCTATGCCAGGGTAAGGGTTCTGCTGAAAGAGCGCTTGCAGGGCGTCCTTCTGACTCAGCCTCAGAACGAGCCTCCTCCTTCGTGCACCTCCAGAGAGCAGGCCTGTGGGAGAGAAAAGGGGACCTGTGTCAGCGGGGAATCCATGGAGTTGCAAACCCATGGTGCCCGCCCAGTGGCTGTCCTCGTGCCATGCCAGGGGCTGACCCTCTCAGCGACAGGACGACTCTGCATTTGGAATGCCCTGGGTTCCCTCGGGAGAGCCAGGCCAAACCCGTGGCGCTCTGGGGGTACAAGCTCAGCTGAGAGCCAAGGCTACGGGGATCTCCCCACCGGCTGCCAATGCTGCACAGGATGCCACGCTGCCAGCATGGAAATCCCTCCACAAACAGGTGATTGTGACCAGTGCCTGCAAGGATTCTCCACCTATCGATGCCTAGGAGTCTTGATGGCTTCTACCAGGTAGACCTGGCACTCTCTGTGGAGGAGAGGAGCCTGTCTTCTGGCCTCTCCTAGTCCCGGGGCACATCCACTCTCACGATTGGAAAGGAACCGAGACAAAACAGAAACGAAGCCAGACACACACACAACACAACCCCCAACACAGAACGCACTAGGAGATTGCTCTGAAGACCCACTTTCTGGAGACAAGGACGACTGTGCTATCCCTTCTGAAGGCGCCCACCCCCCACACACACATCCCACCCCCCACCCCCACACCCCACCCCTACCAACGCCAGTCCTCCCGGGAAGATGGGCTTCCCTTTCTAGGCAGCAAAGACATGCTGCCTTGCCATGTGTCCATGGTCTTCTCTCCCTTGGGGACCCCTGAAGGGCTGGGCCCCTGTCCTATTGGAGGTGGGGTCTCTGTGGTGGCACAGAAGAGAAGCGTGTTTGGTGGTTTCAGGCACGTCTGCTGCATCCCTGAGATCTTGAGTTTGTTTCCCCCACTCGCTCCGACTCTGGGGCAACACCCATCCTTCTCCAAGGGACCCCTCCTCTAGCAGCTGGCAGCTGGCAATGTAGGCTCGTCTCCAGGTCTCCCCCTGGAAAGAGGCAAGGCAAGGGGTTCAGACCCCCAACCAAGGCTGCCTTCACAAGTGCCCTGCCTTTGGGCTGCTCCAAGAAACCTTCTTGGCAAAGAACTCAAAGAACCAAGTGGTCGCATTTTGGCACTTGCCTTTCAAGAGGCTCCCCCAACCCCACCTTAGACTCCCGTGGGACACAGTACCAGTGCTTGTGGCATCTGTGCTTCCCACGCTCTAGTTTTCCATTTGGCTCAAAGCAAAAACTCTCTTCTCTTCTTCATACCAATTGGATGTGGTGTCTTTCCCTGGACACCATAGAAGTGAGCCAGTTCCGAGGGAAAACGAACCCCAAGAGAGCAAATCTGCACCAACAACAAGCAGACAGCAAAGGAAACCAACTGCAAATCCCAAGCTTGTGTCAATTGCATTGGGAACATGACCAAATGCTCGTGTTCTGTTCTCTGCAACCACGAGGTGGGACTTTTGGTAGAGAAGCCATTGATGGGCAACAGGGCTACCAACTTCCTTTTCCATTTCAAGAAACAAGCAAGCAAACCAACAGACAACCAAGCCCGGAATATGCACGTCCAATGCCCCAGCCATGGTCCGTCTCTTTCCCCAACTGATTCCACACACAAGGCCCAGCAGATCTGTCTGTGCCATCTTGCTGGACCTTGACCACCCATCTTCGTGGCGATCCACCCCGTCGGGGGTGGGGGGCATCGAGACCCTCGGATGATGCAACCCAGAGCCCAGATGCTGAGATCAACGTACCGCTTGAGCTGCTGGACGTGCTGGAGCAGCTGGAGGAATCCATGGTGGGACACCCACCCGGATGGCGCAGAAGCTGCTGTCCAACTGTTCCGTGCCCAGAAGCACGGGACTTATAAAGGGTGCAGAGGCCCCTCCCCATTTATGGAAATAGTTGTGGACCGAGGCATCACCTGGAGGATCACGTGGAAGGACTCCCTTGAGGCAGGTGGGCACTGGAATGGGAGGCCCGTTCGGAGGCTCCCAGGTCCCTTTGATGTTGCCGCCCCCACCATCCTTTCCCAGGAAGCTTGGGTTCCAGGCCTCTCCTGTTTTCACACCTTTCCACATTCCATGCATACTTTTGCTCCAGGGGGCTTTCCCAGACTCTGCGCTCTTCCCGCTCAGGTGGGGCAGTGTGCTTTCCACATCGGAGAGAGAGCCTAGAGCCCAGCTTTCCTTGTGTACGTGTCCCACTTCACTCATCCTCTCCTGGACCTCATTGCATCCCACCTGGAAAGCATTTCCTCGCCTGGGGGTTGAGTGCCCGATAATTCGCACAGGAAGCTTCACTGCTGATCCAGGGTCTACCTGTGGTCCTCAGCCGTTCGGGACTTTTGCAAGTGGAACCCGAAACCCACACCCTTGCTCACGGGCCATGGGAGGACGGGAGAAAAGGGCACCCCACACTGTAGGCATCATAAGCCAGAGAATTTGCTTTCAATGCATCTCCTGGGCGACCACAAGAGGAGTAGGTTTCACCCCTCCAGTCCACCTGTAGTTAACATGAAAGAAAGAACGGAAGGAAGAAAGAAGAAAGGAAAGGGAGGAAGGAGAGGGAGAGAGGGAGGAAGGGAGGGAGAGAGGAAGGGAGGAAGGAAGGCAGGCAGAAAGAAAGAAGAAGGAAAGAAAGTAAAACAAGGAAAAGCAGAAGAAGAGGCATGAAGGAACTTAGATGTGGGATGCTGACAGAGCTGGTTTGAAAGGAATGCTTTGGATTCCAAATACAAGCACCCCGACATTTGTGTTCTGTTCAGGCTGCAGAGAACTGAGATAGTTAAGGGAGAGAACACACACAGAAACACAGAACCATCATGCACGAAGCCTTTTGCCACACGAGGGTATACATCTCAGCCATTTGGATTTACATGGGGACAATAACCTTAATTGCAAACAGCTGGGAACGGGATGACTTATGCCAATGATTCCTTAACCTAATGCTGGCCTGTGTGTGTGTGTGTGTGTGTGTGTGTGTGTGTGTGTGTGTGTGTGATCTGTGTGATTGATTTCTGTGCACCCACTAAGGACAGTGGTCAGATGGTCCCTGTGGAAGGATGCCACCAGGACGAGTAGCTGTCTGCCAGACCCAGGAGGCCCAAGGTGTTGTCTTGAGGATGTCCAGGTCCTAGTTCCCTGTCCTCAGTGCCAGAGTTCAGAGAGTGGGGGGACCATCTTGTTGGATCAGGGTGGTTTTCCCCAAGAAGGTGGACGATTGGGCTAAGGGAATCCACTGAAACGTGGGATTCAATGGCTCATCCCGCCAAGGCCCTGGCTGCCTGACTTCCACTGGCTCCCACCTGGACCACCCAGATGGTGGAAGGATGCTGGAGAGAGCGGCATCCTTGCTCTACCTGGATGCCAGGGTCTCCTGAGAAGCCACAGGTGTGTTTTGGCACAGGCCACTGGCTGACTGTAGGTTGGGGCTCCACTGCCCATCCCTGGGCTCCGAGGTCTCTCTGGAACGGGTGGCATTGGACCGCCAAGGGGCTCAGCCACAGCACCTAGCTCTTGCTAGAGTCTGCACATGTCCTGCTGCCCACAGCAATCTGAGTGTTTCCCAGCACCCCTGATGCCGTCTTCCTCCTGCCCCGTCCTTTCCACAAGGCATCCTTTTCCAGAACTCCACTCCTACTTGCCCTGAGGCTACTGGGTTCAGACTCTTTTCCCTGAAGCCCTATCCCTCCCTGTGTGGCTCTTGAAACAGACTCTTCCTTTCTGTTGAAAAAGAAGAGAGTGAGAGGGAGATAGAGTGAGAGAGAGAGCGAGAGAGAATGAGACAGAGCCAATACCGTCTATTGCTCGAGAGCTGTGGAGAAAGGGGAGCCCAGGGAGTGACTGGGAGGGATCTGAGGACTCATTGCATCCACAGAGATAAGTCCTATAGACCTAGACGCCCAGATGCAGTTGTAGCAAGAGACTCAGCTACCTTGGTGTCTACACATTCAAGTGGCAACTCTCAGAAGGGTTCCTACTTCCTGCAACTGCCACAGGCATGTTGCACATGCTGCATGAACTGCGTGAGTGGAGAATCCCTCCACACAGAGTGTACAAGGGACTTATCTTCAGAACCCTTTTGGAAAGAAGCAGTGGAAGAGATCACCTGCCACAACGTTAGGATTCCACGTGCATTTGGGTTTTGAGTTCCTTTGGACATGGCTTGCGTTGTAACTCGGCCCACTTTTTAGACAGGTGGGGGGGCAGTAAGGAGAGAGGCAGAGAGAGAGTGAGTCGGAGAGAGAGAGAGAGGTGACTTGCCTGCATAATACTATCCTGTGCACATTTGGGACTCGGGAGTCTGGTACTGAAAGTGCTGGGATAGCTGTGTCCGTGTGCACAATGGCTATGCCCTCAAGGAATCGGACCAAACCGCGCCCCAGACAGCAAGTGAAGGTTGTCAGGGAGAGAGTGCTTTTGTGATTCCACTAGGGGGTGTGTGTGGTGGAAGCTGAGGGCCTAGACAGGGGCATCTGGACCCCTTTCCCATGCTATCCCAGGCCAAGGGAGGGGTTTCCCCCGTGTGAGGAGCTGCTGGAACGATGGGGGACACAATACAAAGGGACCAAAGGCCAGGCAAGGACTTGCATGGAGTGCCAACATTTATTGATTGGATCAATGGAACGTCACAGATGAGGGGCAATGGCAGATCAGAGTGGGCTCTTCCTCCCTGTCGCTGGAAGGCTGGAAGGCTTGGAGGCTTGCGGGAGATGCCCCTCCTGAGGCCCATGCATCCTGACGGTCCGTGGGCAGCTCGGCAAGGCTCAGGGATGCGATGAGAGCCCGTTGCCAGCACCAGTCTTGCTGCCTCGGTCCTGCTGTGGGACGCGCCCATGAGTGTGGCTGTCTCCTCTCTTCTCTCCCCAGTGGCTCTTGGTTGCAGGCAAGAAGGCCTGAAAGGGGCTCAGGGGAAGGCACTCCTGCCTGCCCCTAAGCCTGAGGCCCTGGGGAGCCTGGCAGCGTGTCGAGCAGGGCCTGGAATTCCTCCTCGCTGAGGGGTGATTCCAGGGTTGCCCCAAGTTCCTCTTGCTCTGCGTCCACATTCAGCAAAGATCCTGCCTTGTGCAACATGTCTGTGTCAGACAAGAGTTCATCCAGGAGGCTGGAGCAGCCTGGAAGGGCTGCATGCTGGGGCTGGGGTTGGGGCTCCAGTGGGGGGGCCGGCTCATCCCCTGAGGGTGCCCACTGCTGCTGCCACATGTGGGCCTCGGGCTGTACAGGGGGCAGGACAGCCCCTTGGCCAGGCAGCCCACTGGGGATGACAGCGTGGGAGACCTCATCCCAGGGCACACTTCCCGAGGGAGGGGGTGGGGACTGGCTCCCCAGGAGAGCCGCCGGGCTGGGCTGGACCACCATGAACATCAACGGCTGGCCCACACAGGCCCCAGAGCTGGCCCCAGGCACCACGAAGGTGGGGGCATAACCAGGAGCTGCTGCAGCCAAGGCTGGCACGCTTTCAGGTGGCTGCGAGGCAGGTGCATGACGAGAGCTGCTGTGGACGGTGGGCAGGGGGCTGTGGTCCCACGGAGCAGGCGTGGTGGCGGTGGCTGGGGTGCCTTCGGCCAGTGCACTCCCAGGCCCTCTCGCCCTCTGCTCTGGGTGCCGAGCTCTTCGGTTCTGAAACCATACCTAGGGAAGCACACGGGGAGAGAGGCCCATCAGAGGTGTGACACTCCAGATCGCCTCGCCACCGGCCCATCCCCCGCCCCACCATGCTCCGCCCCGTCTAACCTGCCCTGCCCTCCAATCTGTCAGGCACAGGGCAAGTTTCGGTGGGCCTTAGCTCGGGGCAATTTCCCCTAGACCTGTCGCCTTGGCCCTTGACAATGAGGGCGACCATCAGGGCAACCCAGGACCACCCAGCCCAGCTTGGAGGAGGGTCCCCATCGATTGGCTCCCACGGCAGCTCCCCCCCTCCCCCTGGCTGCCCAGCACCTCCATTGCCCTCTCCCATTCTGGAAGTGGATGCCTTCAGATCAGCCCCATGAGCCAACTGCTAGGGCCAAGAGAACCCCCTCCCCAAACCCCTGCCCTCGCACCCTCACCAGAAGCCTACGTCCACCCAGGGCTCACCACTCCTTGCCCATGGGACCCGTCATGTTCCACCCACTGGGGGACAGCTTACCTGGATGCGAGGTTCCGGAATGCCTGTCTGCCGAGCCAATTCTTCCCTGGCGGCAATACCTGGCAAGCGATCCCTCTCAAAGGCCTGCACAAGGATTCTGGTTTGAGAAGGACAGATGAAGGTCCTCTTTCTCCTGGCCTCTCGTCCCACACTTCCTAGAGGAGAACACACACAGAAGAGAGCCCATTTAGGCCGACTGCACAGTGCCTGCAGAGGCAGTGTGTGCGACGTAGCACACGCAGTGTCCCGGAGAGAGGTGGACCTTTGCCCTGCTGGCTACGTACCTTGAGTGGAAGCCTGAGGTGGTGGTGGCAGCGGGGGTGGCTGAGGCTGCCCTTCTTGGCAGACAGCCTCAGACAGCAATCGGCTCTGCTTTAGACGTCTTCTTCGTTGGTTTTGAAACCAGACCTAGGCACAAAGAGAGAGTTCACTGTCACTCCGTGCTGCCCCACATACCTCCAAGATCGACTGCAGGGAGGCACCCTCGGACACAAGAACCAACGCGCCAGCCAGCCAGCTGCTGGAAATGCACTGGGGCCCGTCTGCTCCCAGTGGAAAGAGGTAGGATTCAAAGGGACTGGACTCTCGGGAGAAGCTCGAGCCCTGCTTTCCTCTCTGGGGAAGTGCACAGGATTCCACAGGGCACAACCTGTGTCCGTGAAAATCATCTTTTCTCCTCTAGTCACCAAGCTGGAGTCCAAAGGCATGGCCTGTGACAGAGGAGGAGACAATGCCTGCTTTCCCAGGGTCAGGATGAGATTGCTACCACTCTCTCTCTCTCTGCCTCTAGTTCTGTGGCCCTCTCTCTCTATTTCATTCTCTCTCCCTCTCTCTTTCTCTGTGTGTGTGTGCCTCTGTCTCTCTCTTCCTGTGTCTCTCCCTCCCTCCCTGTCTCTGTCCCTGTCTCTGCCCCTCTCTTTCTCTGCCCCTCTGTCCCTCCTCTCTTTCTCTCCCCCTGACCGCGTTCCCACCCAAACGACCAGTTTCTCTGTGGGTCCTTTGGGATCTGAACCCAATGCTCTCCATCGCGCTTTGGATGTCTGTCTCTGTCGCGCTCCTCCGCACGCCCCACTGCAATGGCGGCCCTGTCTCTGTCTCAGGCTCTCTCTCTCCTCTGCCTCTCAGCTGGTCTCCTTGCCTCCTCTTTGGCATGTTCCAGGCCTGATTCCTGCTTGCCTGCCTCTCTTCTGTCCCTCCAGGCGGTACTGTTTCCTCACGCACGATAACATCCACTGGCCACAGCCCCCATCCAAATCAAACGTGCCCTGCTGCCTGGGAGCTGCTCGTTGTCAGTTACCTCTCAGCAACTGCATGCCTCTGTCACGTGGACGTCAGGAAGCTCTTGTGTCCCTGCTCCCCATCTTCACCATCCGTGTCCTCGTCTTCCACAGTGAAACCGTGTGCTTGCTGCCTCACTCTCCTAGACCAAAGTGCTGTGTGCACGTCTGCGTGTGTGCATGTGTTTGGGCATTTTCTGAAGTTTCTGTGAAGACAATTTGATACCCCAGGAAAAAGTGTCCCTGGGGAAAGCCCAGCAGTCTTTGGCAATGCCTCCCGAGGTCGCAGGTGGGGTGCTGCAAGGCTCCCTCTCTTCCTTTCATGCCTCCTCTCTCACCTGCCCAGAGAGGGACATCTTCAGCCCAGGCAGTTCCTTGGAGGCCAGCCATCAAGGAACCACCCCTCCCTGGCACCACAGCCCCTCATGCTTCCTTGGTCTCTGGCCCTTTCCACTTCCTGACCAGCCATTTGAATGGACCCCTCGCCATGCCACACAGCTCCTTCTGGCCACATTTTCCCAATGGAGGCAACCTTGCTCACCCAGACTCTAGTCCCTGCTATCTCGAGGAGCCAGAAGAGGAAGTGCCAGGGGCGGGGACTCCAGATGGCCTAGGATGACGTGCGCATCTGGACATGGACCCCGAGAGGGAGAAGGGATGGAGAGATGTGGGCATACCTGAATTCTGCTTTCTGGAATGCCCAGTTCTTGGGCCAGTCGTTCTCTGGTGGCTATGCCAGGGTAAGGGTTCTGCTGAAAGAGCGCTTGCAGGGCGTCCTTCTGACTCAGCCTCAGAACGAGCCTCCTCCTTCGTGCACCTCCAGAGAGCAGGCCTGTGGGAGAGAAAAGGGGACCTGTGTCAGCGGGGAATCCATGGAGTTGCAAACCCATGGTGCCCGCCCAGTGGCTGTCCTCGTGCCATGCCAGGGGCTGACCCTCTCAGCGACAGGACGACTCTGCATTTGGAATGCCCTGGGTTCCCTCGGGAGAGCCAGGCCAAACCCGTGGCGCTCTGGGGGTACAAGCTCAGCTGAGAGCCAAGGCTACGGGAATCTCCCCACCGGCTGCCAATGCTGCACAGGATGCCACGCTGCCAGCATGGAAATCCCTCCACAAACAGGTGATTGTGACCAGTGCCTGCAAGGATTCTCCACCTATCGATGCCTAGGAGTCTTGATGGCTTCTACCAGGTAGACCTGGCACTCTCTGTGGAGGAGAGGAGCCTGTCTTCTGGCCTCTCCTAGTCCCGGGGCACATGCACTCTCACGATTGGAAAGGAACCGAGACAAAACAGAAACGAAGCCAGACACACACACAACACAACTCGCAACACAGAACGCACTAGGAGATTGCTCTGAAGACCCACTTTCTGGAGACAAGGACGACTGTGCTATCCCTTCTGAAGGCGCCCACCCCCCACACACACATCCCACCCCCCACCCCCACACCCCACCCCTACCAACGCCAGTCCTCCCGGGAAGATGGGCTTCCCTTTCTAGGCAGCAAAGACATGCTGCCTTGCCATGTGTCCATGGTCTTCTCTCCCTTGGGGACCCCTGAAGGGCTGGGCCCCTGTCCTATTGGAGGTGGGGTCTCTGTGGTGGCACAGAAGAGAAGCGTGTTTGGTGGTTTCAGGCACGTCTGCCGCATCCCTGAGATCTTGAGTTTGTTTCCCCCACTCGCTCCGACTCTGGGGCAACACCCATCCTTCTCCAAGGGACCCCTCCTCTAGCAGCTGGCAGCTGGCAATGTAGGCTCGTCTCCAGGTCTCCCCCTGGAAAGAGGCAAGGCAAGGGGTTCAGACCCCCAACCAAGGCTGCCTTCACAAGTGCCCTGCCTTTGGGCTGCTCCAAGAAACCTTCTTGGCAAAGAACTCAAAGAACCAAGTGGTCGCATTTTGGCACTTGCCTTTCAAGAGGCTCCCCCAACCCCACCTTAGACTCCCGTGGGACACAGTACCAGTGCTTGCGGCATCTGTGCTTCCCACGCTCTAGTTTTCCATTTGGCTCAAAGCAAAAACTCTCTTCTCTTCTTCATACCAATTGGATGTGGTGTCTTTCCCTGGACACCATAGAAGTGAGCCAGTTCCGAGGGAAAACGAACCCCAAGAGAGCAAATCTGCACCAACAACAAGCAGACAGCAAAGGAAACCAACTGCAAATCCCAAGCTTGTGTCAATTGCATTGGGAACATGACCAAATGCTCGTGTTCTGTTCTCTGCAACCACGAGGTGGGACTTTTGGTAGAGAAGCCATTGATGGGCAACAGGGCTACCAACTTCCTTTTCCATTTCAAGAAACAAGCAAGCAAACCAACAGACAACCAAGCCCGGAATATGCACGTCCAATGCCCCAGCCATGGTCCGTCTCTTTCCCCAACTGATTCCACACACAAGGCCCAGCAGATCTGTCTGTGCCATCTTGCTGGACCTTGACCACCCATCTTCGTGGCGATCCACCCCGTCGGGGGTGGGGGGCATCGAGACCCTCGGATGATGCAACCCAGAGCCCAGATGCTGAGATCAACGTACCGCTTGAGCTGCTGGACGTGCTGGAGCAGCTGGAGGAATCCATGGTGGGACACCCACCCGGATGGCGCAGAAGCTGCTGTCCAACTGTTCCGTGCCCAGAAGCACGGGACTTATAAAGGGTGCAGAGGCCCCTCCCCATTTATGGAAATAGTTGTGGACCGAGGCATCACCTGGAGGATCACGTGGAAGGACTCCCTTGAGGCAGGTGGGCACTGGAATGGGAGGCCCGTTCGGAGGCTCCCAGGTCCCTTTGATGTTGCCGCCCCCACCATCCTTTCCCAGGAAGCTTGGGTTCCAGGCCTCTCCTGTTTTCACACCTTTCCACATTCCATGCATACTTTTGCTCCAGGGGGCTTTCCCAGACTCTGCGCTCTTCCCGCTCAGGTGGGGCAGTGTGCTTTCCACATCGGAGAGAGAGCCTAGAGCCCAGCTTTCCTTGTGTACGTGTCCCACTTCACTCATCCTCTCCTGGACCTCATTGCATCCCACCTGGAAAGCATTTCCTCGCCTGGGGGTTGAGTGCCCGATAATTCGCACAGGAAGCTTCACTGCTGATCCAGGGTCTACCTGTGGTCCTCAGCCGTTCGGGACTTTTGCAAGTGGAACCCGAAACCCACACCCTTGCTCACGGGCCATGGGAGGACGGGAGAAAAGGGCACCCCACACTGTAGGCATCATAAGCCAGAGAATTTGCTTTCAATGCATCTCCTGGGCGACCACAAGAGGAGTAGGTTTCACCCCTCCAGTCCACCTGTAGTTAACATGAAAGAAAGAACGGAAGGAAGAAAGAAGAAAGGAAAGGGAGGAAGGAGAGGGAGAGAGGGAGGAAGGGAGGGAGAGAGGAAGGGAGGAAGGAAGGCAGGCAGAAAGAAAGAAGAAGGAAAGAAAGTAAAACAAGGAAAAGCAGAAGAAGAGGCATGAAGGAACTTAGATGTGGGATGCTGACAGAGCTGGTTTGAAAGGAATGCTTTGGATTCCAAATACAAGCACCCCGACATTTGTGTTCTGTTCAGGCTGCAGAGAACTGAGATAGTTAAGGGAGAGAACACACACAGAAACACAGAACCATCATGCACGAAGCCTTTTGCCACACGAGGGTATACATCTCAGCCATTTGGATTTACATGGGGACAATAACCTTAATTGCAAACAGCTGGGAACGGGATGACTTATGCCAATGATTCCTTAACCTAATGCTGGCCTGTGTGTGTGTGTGTGTGTGTGTGTGTGTGTGTGTGTGTGTGTGTGTGTGTGATCTGTGTGATTGATTTCTGTGCACCCACTAAGGACAGTGGTCAGATGGTCCCTGTGGAAGGATGCCACCAGGACGAGTAGCTGTCTGCCAGACCCAGGAGGCCCAAGGTGTTGTCTTGAGGATGTCCAGGTCCTAGTTCCCTGTCCTCAGTGCCAGAGTTCAGAGAGTGGGGGGACCATCTTGTTGGATCAGGGTGGTTTTCCCCAAGAAGGTGGACGATTGGGCTAAGGGAATCCACTGAAACGTGGGATTCAATGGCTCATCCCGCCAAGGCCCTGGCTGCCTGACTTCCACTGGCTCCCACCTGGACCACCCAGATGGTGGAAGGATGCTGGAGAGAGCGGCATCCTTGCTCTACCTGGATGCCAGGGTCTCCTGAGAAGCCACAGGTGTGTTTTGGCACAGGCCACTGGCTGACTGTAGGTTGGGGCTCCACTGCCCATCCCTGGGCTCCGAGGTCTCTCTGGAACGGGTGGCATTGGACCGCCAAGGGGCTCAGCCACAGCACCTAGCTCTTGCTAGAGTCTGCACATGTCCTGCTGCCCACAGCAATCTGAGTGTTTCCCAGCACCCCTGATGCCGTCTTCCTCCTGCCCCGTCCTTTCCACAAGGCATCCTTTTCCAGATCTCCACTCCTACTTGCCCTGAGGCTACTGGGTTCAGACTCTTTTCCCTGAAGCCCTATCCCTCCCTGTGTGGCTCTTGAAACAGACTCTTCCTTTCTGTTGAAAAAGAAGAGAGTGAGAGGGAGATAGAGTGAGAGAGAGAGCGAGAGAGAATGAGACAGAGCCAATACCGTCTATTGCTCGAGAGCTGTGGAGAAAGGGGAGCCCAGGGAGTGACTGGGAGGGATCTGAGGACTCATTGCATCCACAGAGATAAGTCCTATAGACCTAGACGCCCAGATGCAGTTGTAGCAAGAGACTCAGCTACCTTGGTGTCTACACATTCAAGTGGCAACTCTCAGAAGGGTTCCTACTTCCTGCAACTGCCACAGGCATGTTGCACATGCTGCATGAACTGCGTGAGTGGAGAATCCCTCCACACAGAGTGTACAAGGGACTTATCTTCAGAACCCTTTTGGAAAGAAGCAGTGGAAGAGATCACCTGCCACAACGTTAGGATTCCACGTGCATTTGGGTTTTGAGTTCCTTTGGACATGGCTTGCGTTGTAACTCGGCCCACTTTTTAGACAGGTGGGGGGGCAGTAAGGAGAGAGGCAGAGAGAGAGTGAGTCGGAGAGAGAGAGAGAGGTGACTTGCCTGCATAATACTATCCTGTGCACATTTGGGACTCGGGAGTCTGGTACTGAAAGTGCTGGGATAGCTGTGTCCGTGTGCACAATGGCTATGCCCTCAAGGAATCGGACCAAACCGCGCCCCAGACAGCAAGTGAAGGTTGTCAGGGAGAGAGTGCTTTTGTGATTCCACTAGGGGGTGTGTGTGGTGGAAGCTGAGGGCCTAGACAGGGGCATCTGGACCCCTTTCCCATGCTATCCCAGGCCAAGGGAGGGGTTTCCCCCGTGTGAGGAGCTGCTGGAACGATGGGGGGCACAATACAAAGGGACCAAAGGCCAGGCAAGGACTTGCATGGAGTGCCAACATTTATTGATTGGATCAATGGAACGTCACAGATGAGGGGCAATGGCAGATCAGAGTGGGCTCTTCCTCCCTGTCGCTGGAAGGCTGGAAGGCTTGGAGGCTTGCGGGAGATGCCCCTCCTGAGGCCCATGCATCCTGACGGTCCGTGGGCAGCTCGGCAAGGCTCAGGGATGCGATGAGAGCCCGTTGCCAGCACCAGTCTTGCTGCCTCGGTCCTGCTGTGGGACGCGCCCATGAGTGTGGCTGTCTCCTCTCTTCTCTCCCCAGTGGCTCTTGGTTGCAGGCAAGAAGGCCTGAAAGGGGCTCAGGGGAAGGCACTCCTGCCTGCCCCTAAGCCTGAGGCCCTGGGGAGCCTGGCAGCGTGTCGAGCAGGGCCTGGAATTCCTCCTCGCTGAGGGGTGATTCCAGGGTTGCCCCAAGTTCCTCTTGCTCTGCGTCCACATTCAGCAAAGATCCTGCCTTGTGCAACATGTCTGTGTCAGACAAGAGTTCATCCAGGAGGCTGGAGCAGCCTGGAAGGGCTGCATGCTGGGGCTGGGGTTGGGGCTCCAGTGGGGGGGCCGGCTCATCCCCTGAGGGTGCCCACTGCTGCTGCCACATGTGGGCCTCGGGCTGTACAGGGGGCAGGACAGCCCCTTGGCCAGGCAGCCCACTGGGGATGACAGCGTGGGAGACCTCATCCCAGGGCACACTTCCCGAGGGAGGGGGTGGGGACTGGCTCCCCAGGAGAGCCGCCGGGCTGGGCTGGACCACCATGAACATCAACGGCTGGCCCACACAGGCCCCAGAGCTGGCCCCAGGCACCACGAAGGTGGGGGCATAACCAGGAGCTGCTGCAGCCAAGGCTGGCACGCTTTCAGGTGGCTGCGAGGCAGGTGCATGACGAGAGCTGCTGTGGACGGTGGGCAGGGGGCTGTGGTCCCACGGAGCAGGCGTGGTGGCGGTGGCTGGGGTGCCTTCGGCCAGTGCACTCCCAGGCCCTCTCGCCCTCTGCTCTGGGTGCCGAGCTCTTCGGTTCTGAAACCATACCTAGGGAAGCACACGGGGAGAGAGGCCCATCAGAGGTGTGACACTCCAGATCGCCTCGCCACCGGCCCATCCCCCGCCCCACCATGCTCCGCCCCGTCTAACCTGCCCTGCCCTCCAATCTGTCAGGCACAGGGCAAGTTTCGGTGGGCCTTAGCTCGGGGCAATTTCCCCTAGACCTGTCGCCTTGGCCCTTGACAATGAGGGCGACCATCAGGGCAACCCAGGACCACCCAGCCCAGCTTGGAGGAGGGTCCCCATCGATTGGCTCCCACGGCAGCTCCCCCCCTCCCCCTGGCTGCCCAGCACCTCCATTGCCCTCTCCCATTCTGGAAGTGGATGCCTTCAGATCAGCCCCATGAGCCAACTGCTAGGGCCAAGAGAACCCCCTCCCCAAACCCCTGCCCTCCCACCCTCACCAGAAGCCTACGTCCACCCAGGGCTCACCACTCCTTGCCCATGGGACCCGTCATGTTCCACCCACTGGGGGACAGCTTACCTGGATGCGAGGTTCCGGAATGCCTGTCTGCCGAGCCAATTCTTCCCTGGCGGCAATACCTGGCAAGCGATCCCTCTCAAAGGCCTGCACAAGGATTCTGGTTTGAGAAGGACAGATGAAGGTCCTCTTTCTCCTGGCCTCTCGTCCCACACTTCCTAGAGGAGAACACACACAGAAGAGAGCCCATTTAGGCCGACTGCACAGTGCCTGCAGAGGCAGTGTGTGCGACGTAGCACACGCAGTGTCCCGGAGAGAGGTGGACCTTTGCCCTGCTGGCTACGTACCTTGAGTGGAAGCCTGAGGTGGTGGTGGCAGCGGGGGTGGCTGAGGCTGCCCTTCTTGGCAGACAGCCTCAGACAGCAATCGGCTCTGCTTTAGACGTCTTCTTCGTTGGTTTTGAAACCAGACCTAGGCACAAAGAGAGAGTTCACTGTCACTCCGTGCTGCCCCACATACCTCCAAGATCGACTGCAGGGAGGCACCCTCGGACACAAGAACCAACGCGCCAGCCAGCCAGCTGCTGGAAATGCACTGGGGCCCGTCTGCTCCCAGTGGAAAGAGGTAGGATTCAAAGGGACTGGACTCTCGGGAGAAGCTCGAGCCCTGCTTTCCTCTCTGGGGAAGTGCACAGGATTCCACAGGGCACAACCTGTGTCCGTGAAAATCATCTTTTCTCCTCTAGTCACCAAGCTGGAGTCCAAAGGCATGGCCTGTGACAGAGGAGGAGACAATGCCTGCTTTCCCAGGGTCAGGATGAGATTGCTACCACTCTCTCTCTCTCTGCCTCTAGTTCTGTGGCCCTCTCTCTCTATTTCATTCTCTCTCCCTCTCTCTTTCTCTGTGTGTGTGTGCCTCTGTCTCTCTCTTCCTGTGTCTCTCCCTCCCTCCCTGTCTCTGTCCCTGTCTCTGCCCCTCTCTTTCTCTGCCCCTCTGTCCCTCCTCTCTTTCTCTCCCCCTGACCGCGTTCCCACCCAAACGACCAGTTTCTCTGTGGGTCCTTTGGGATCTGAACCCAATGCTCTCCATCGCGCTTTGGATGTCTGTCTCTGTCGCGCTCCTCCGCACGCCCCACTGCAATGGCGGCCCTGTCTCTGTCTCAGGCTCTCTCTCTCCTCTGCCTCTCAGCTGGTCTCCTTGCCTCCTCTTTGGCATGTTCCAGGCCTGATTCCTGCTTGCCTGCCTCTCTTCTGTCCCTCCAGGCGGTACTGTTTCCTCACGCACGATAACATCCACTGGCCACAGCCCCCATCCAAATCAAACGTGCCCTGCTGCCTGGGAGCTGCTCGTTGTCAGTTACCTCTCAGCAACTGCATGCCTCTGTCACGTGGACGTCAGGAAGCTCTTGTGTCCCTGCTCCCCATCTTCACCATCCGTGTCCTCGTCTTCCACAGTGAAACCGTGTGCTTGCTGCCTCACTCTCCTAGACCAAAGTGCTGTGTGCACGTCTGCGTGTGTGCATGTGTTTGGGCATTTTCTGAAGTTTCTGTGAAGACAATTTGATACCCCAGGAAAAAGTGTCCCTGGGGAAAGCCCAGCAGTCTTTGGCAATGCCTCCCGAGGTCGCAGGTGGGGTGCTGCAAGGCTCCCTCTCTTCCTTTCATGCCTCCTCTCTCACCTGCCCAGAGAGGGACATCTTCAGCCCAGGCAGTTCCTTGGAGGCCAGCCATCAAGGAACCACCCCTCCCTGGCACCACAGCCCCTCATGCTTCCTTGGTCTCTGGCCCTTTCCACTTCCTGACCAGCCATTTGAATGGACCCCTCGCCATGCCACACAGCTCCTTCTGGCCACATTTTCCCAATGGAGGCAACCTTGCTCACCCAGACTCTAGTCCCTGCTATCTCGAGGAGCCAGAAGAGGAAGTGCCAGGGGCGGGGACTCCAGATGGCCTAGGATGACGTGCGCATCTGGACATGGACCCCGAGAGGGAGAAGGGATGGAGAGATGTGGGCATACCTGAATTCTGCTTTCTGGAATGCCCAGTTCTTGGGCCAGTCGTTCTCTGGTGGCTATGCCAGGGTAAGGGTTCTGCTGAAAGAGCGCTTGCAGGGCGTCCTTCTGACTCAGCCTCAGAACGAGCCTCCTCCTTCGTGCACCTCCAGAGAGCAGGCCTGTGGGAGAGAAAAGGGGACCTGTGTCAGCGGGGAATCCATGGAGTTGCAAACCCATGGTGCCCGCCCAGTGGCTGTCCTCGTGCCATGCCAGGGGCTGACCCTCTCAGCGACAGGACGACTCTGCATTTGGAATGCCCTGGGTTCCCTCGGGAGAGCCAGGCCAAACCCGTGGCACTCTGGGGGTACAAGCTCAGCTGAGAGCCAAGGCTACGGGGATCTCCCCACCGGCTGCCAATGCTGCACAGGATGCCACGCTGCCAGCATGGAAATCCCTCCACAAACAGGTGATTGTGACCAGTGCCTGCAAGGATTCTCCACCTATCGATGCCTAGGAGTCTTGATGGCTTCTACCAGGTAGACCTGGCACTCTCTGTGGAGGAGAGGAGCCTGTCTTCTGGCCTCTCCTAGTCCCGGGGCACATGCACTCTCACGATTGGAAAGGAACCGAGACAAAACAGAAACGAAGCCAGACACACACACAACACAACTCGCAACACAGAACGCACTAGGAGATTGCTCTGAAGACCCACTTTCTGGAGACAAGGACGACTGTGCTATCCCTTCTGAAGGCGCCCACCCCCCACCCCCACACCCCACCCCTACCAACACCAGTCCTCCCGGGAAGATGGGCTTCCCTTTCTAGGCAGCAAAGACATGCTGCCTTGCCATGTGTCCATGGTCTTCTCTCCCTTGGGGACCCCTGAAGGGCTGGGCCCCTGTCCTATTGGAGGTGGGGTCTCTGTGGTGGCACAGAAGAGAAGCGTGTTTGGTGGTTTCAGGCACGTCTGCCGCATCCCTGAGATCTTGAGTTTGTTTCCCCCACTCGCTCCGACTCTGGGGCAACACCCATCCTTCTCCAAGGGACCCCTCCTCTAGCAGCTGGCAGCTGGCAATGTAGGCTCGTCTCCAGGTCTCCCCCTGGAAAGAGGCAAGGCAAGGGGTTCAGACCCCCAACCAAGGCTGCCTTCACAAGTGCCCTGCCTTTGGGCTGCTCCAAGAAACCTTCTTGGCAAAGAACTCAAAGAACCAAGTGGTCACATTTTGGCACTTGCCTTTCAAGAGGCTCCCCCAACCCCACCTTAGACTCCCGTGGGACACAGTACCAGTGCTTGCGGCATCTGTGCTTCCCACGCTCTAGTTTTCCATTTGGCTCAAAGCAAAAACTCTCTTCTCTTCTTCATACCAATTGGATGTGGTGTCTTTCCCTGGACACCATAGAAGTGAGCCAGTTCCGAGGGAAAACGAACCCCAAGAGAGCAAATCTGCACCAACAACAAGCAGACAGCAAAGGAAACCAACTGCAAATCCCAAGCTTGTGTCAATTGCATTGGGAACATGACCAAATGCTCGTGTTCTGTTCTCTGCAACCACGAGGTGGGACTTTTGGTAGAGAAGCCATTGATGGGCAACAGGGCTACCAACTTCCTTTTCCATTTCAAGAAACAAGCAAGCAAACCAACAGACAACCAAGCCCGGAATATGCACGTCCAATGCCCCAGCCATGGTCCGTCTCTTTCCCCAACTGATTCCACACACAAGGCCCAGCAGATCTGTCTGTGCCATCTTGCTGGACCTTGACCACCCATCTTCGTGGCGATCCACCCCGTCGGGGGTGGGGGGCATCGAGACCCTCGGATGATGCAACCCAGAGCCCAGATGCTGAGATCAACGTACCGCTTGAGCTGCTGGACATGCTGGAGCAGCTGGAGGAATCCATGGTGGGACACCCACCCGGATGGCGCAGAAGCTGCTGTCCAACTGTTCCGTGCCCAGAAGCACGGGACTTATAAAGGGTGCAGAGGCCCCTCCCCATTTATGGAAATAGTTGTGGACCGAGGCATCACCTGGAGGATCACGTGGAAGGACTCCCTTGAGGCAGGTGGGCACTGGAATGGGAGGCCCGTTCGGAGGCTCCCAGGTCCCTTTGATGTTGCCGCCCCCACCATCCTTTCCCAGGAAGCTTGGGTTCCAGGCCTCTCCTGTTTTCACACCTTTCCACATTCCATGCATACTTTTGCTCCAGGGGGCTTTCCCAGACTCTGCGCTCTTCCCGCTCAGGTGGGGCAGTGTGCTTTCCACATCGGAGAGAGAGCCTAGAGCCCAGCTTTCCTTGTGTACGTGTCCCACTTCACTCATCCTCTCCTGGACCTCATTGCATCCCACCTGGAAAGCATTTCCTCGCCTGGGGGTTGAGTGCCCGATAATTCGCACAGGAAGCTTCACTGCTGATCCAGGGTCTACCTGTGGTCCTCAGCCGTTCGGGACTTTTGCAAGTGGAACCCGAAACCCACACCCTTGCTCACGGGCCATGGGAGGACGGGAGAAAAGGGCACCCCACACTGTAGGCATCATAAGCCAGAGAATTTGCTTTCAATGCATCTCCTGGGCGACCACAAGAGGAGTAGGTTTCACCCCTCCAGTCCACCTGTAGTTAACATGAAAGAAAGAACGGAAGGAAGAAAGAAGAAAGGAAAGGGAGGAAGGAGAGGGAGAGAGGGAGGAAGGGAGGGAGAGAGGAAGGGAGGAAGGAAGGCAGGCAGAAAGAAAGAAGAAGGAAAGAAAGTAAAACAAGGAAAAGCAGAAGAAGAGGCATGAAGGAACTTAGATGTGGGATGCTGACAGAGCTGGTTTGAAAGGAATGCTTTGGATTCCAAATACAAGCACCCCGACATTTGTGTTCTGTTCAGGCTGCAGAGAACTGAGATAGTTAAGGGAGAGAACACACACAGAAACACAGAACCATCATGCACGAAGCCTTTTGCCACACGAGGGTATACATCTCAGCCATTTGGATTTACATGGGGACAATAACCTTAATTGCAAACAGCTGGGAACGGGATGACTTATGCCAATGATTCCTTAACCTAATGCTGGCCTGTGTGTGTGTGTGTGTGTGTGTGTGTGTGTGTGTGTGTGTGTGTGTGATCTGTGTGATTGATTTCTGTGCACCCACTAAGGACAGTGGTCAGATGGTCCCTGTGGAAGGATGCCACCAGGACGAGTAGCTGTCTGCCAGACCCAGGAGGCCCAAGGTGTTGTCTTGAGGATGTCCAGGTCCTAGTTCCCTGTCCTCAGTGCCAGAGTTCAGAGAGTGGGGGGACCATCTTGTTGGATCAGGGTGGTTTTCCCCAAGAAGGTGGACGATTGGGCTAAGGGAATCCACTGAAACGTGGGATTCAATGGCTCATCCCGCCAAGGCCCTGGCTGCCTGACTTCCACTGGCTCCCACCTGGACCACCCAGATGGTGGAAGGATGCTGGAGAGAGCGGCATCCTTGCTCTACCTGGATGCCAGGGTCTCCTGAGAAGCCACAGGTGTGTTTTGGCACAGGCCACTGGCTGACTGTAGGTTGGGGCTCCACTGCCCATCCCTGGGCTCCGAGGTCTCTCTGGAGCGGGTGGCATTGGACCGCCAAGGGGCTCAGCCACAGCACCTAGCTCTTGCTAGAGTCTGCACATGTCCTGCTGCCCACAGCAATCTGAGTGTTTCCCAGCACCCCTGATGCCGTCTTCCTCCTGCCCCGTCCTTTCCACAAGGCATCCTTTTCCAGAACTCCACTCCTACTTGCCCTGAGGCTACTGGGTTCAGACTCTTTTCCCTGAAGCCCTATCCCTCCCTGTGTGGCTCTTGAAACAGACTCTTCCTTTCTGTTGAAAAAGAAGAGAGTGAGAGGGAGATAGAGTGAGAGAGAGAGCGAGAGAGAATGAGACAGAGCCAATACTGTCTATTGCTCGAGAGCTGTGGAGAAAGGGGAGCCCAGGGAGTGACTGGGAGGGATCTGAGGACTCATTGCATCCACAGAGATAAGTCCTATAGACCTAGACGCCCAGATGCAGTTGTAGCAAGAGACTCAGCTACCTTGGTGTCTACACATTCAAGTGGCAACTCTCAGAAGGGTTCCTACTTCCTGCAACTGCCACAGGCATGTTGCACATGCTGCATGAACTGCGTGAGTGGAGAATCCCTCCACACAGAGTGTACAAGGGACTTATCTTCAGAACCCTTTTGGAAAGAAGCAGTGGAAGAGATCACCTGCCACAACGTTAGGATTCCACGTGCATTTGGGTTTTGAGTTCCTTTGGACATGGCTTGCGTTGTAACTCGGCCCACTTTTTAGACAGGTGGGGGGGCAGTAAGGAGAGAGGCAGAGAGAGAGTGAGTCGGAGAGAGAGAGAGAGGTGACTTGCCTGCATAATACTATCCTGTGCACATTTGGGACTCGGGAGTCTGGTACTGAAAGTGCTGGGATAGCTGTGTCCGTGTGCACAATGGCTATGCCCTCAAGGAATCGGACCAAACCGCGCCCCAGACAGCAAGTGAAGGTTGTCAGGGAGAGAGTGCTTTTGTGATTCCACTAGGGGGTGTGTGTGGTGGAAGCTGAGGGCCTAGACAGGGGCATCTGGACCCCTTTCCCATGCTATCCCAGGCCAAGGGAGGGGTTTCCCCCGTGTGAGGAGCTGCTGGAACGATGGGGGGCACAATACAAAGGGACCAAAGGCCAGGCAAGGACTTGCATGGAGTGCCAACATTTATTGATTGGATCAATGGAACGTCACAGATGAGGGGCAATGGCAGATCAGAGTGGGCTCTTCCTCCCTGTCGCTGGAAGGCTGGAAGGCTTGGAGGCTTGCGGGAGATGCCCCTCCTGAGGCCCATGCATCCTGACGGTCCGTGGGCAGCTCGGCAAGGCTCAGGGATGCGATGAGAGCCCGTTGCCAGCACCAGTCTTGCTGCCTCGGTCCTGCTGTGGGACGCGCCCATGAGTGTGGCTGTCTCCTCTCTTCTCTCCCCAGTGGCTCTTGGTTGCAGGCAAGAAGGCCTGAAAGGGGCTCAGGGGAAGGCACTCCTGCCTGCCCCTAAGCCTGAGGCCCTGGGGAGCCTGGCAGCGTGTCGAGCAGGGCCTGGAATTCCTCCTCGCTGAGGGGTGATTCCAGGGTTGCCCCAAGTTCCTCTTGCTCTGCGTCCACATTCAGCAAAGATCCTGCCTTGTGCAACATGTCTGTGTCAGACAAGAGTTCATCCAGGAGGCTGGAGCAGCCTGGAAGGGCTGCATGCTGGGGCTGGGGTTGGGGCTCCAGTGGGGGGGCCGGCTCATCCCCTGAGGGTGCCCACTGCTGCTGCCACATGTGGGCCTCGGGCTGTACAGGGGGCAGGACAGCCCCTTGGCCAGGCAGCCCACTGGGGATGACAGCGTGGGAGACCTCATCCCAGGGCACACTTCCCGAGGGAGGGGGTGGGGACTGGCTCCCCAGGAGAGCCGCCGGGCTGGGCTGGACCACCATGAACATCAACGGCTGGCCCACACAGGCCCCAGAGCTGGCCCCAGGCACCACGAAGGTGGGGGCATAACCAGGAGCTGCTGCAGCCAAGGCTGGCACGCTTTCAGGTGGCTGCGAGGCAGGTGCATGACGAGAGCTGCTGTGGACGGTGGGCAGGGGGCTGTGGTCCCACGGAGCAGGCGTGGTGGCGGTTGCTGGGGGGACTTCGGCCAGTGCACTCCCAGGCCCTCTCGCCCTCTGCTCTGGGTGCCGAGCTCTTCGGTTCTGAAACCATACCTAGGGAAGCACACGGGGAGAGAGGCCCATCAGAGGTGTGACACTCCAGATCGCCTCGCCACCGGCCCATCCCCCGCCCCACCATGCTCCGCCCCGTCTAACCTGCCCTGCCCTCCAATCTGTCAGGCACAGGGCAAGTTTCGGTGGGCCTTAGCTCGGGGCAATTTCCCCTAGACCTGTCGCCTTGGCCCTTGACAATGAGGGCGACCATCAGGGCAACCCAGGACCACCCAGCCCAGCTTGGAGGAGGGTCCCCATCGATTGGCTCCCACGGCAGCTCCCCCCCTCCCCCTGGCTGCCCAGCACCTCCATTGCCCTCTCCCATTCTGGAAGTGGATGCCTTCAGATCAGCCCCATGAGCCAACTGCTAGGGCCAAGAGAACCCCCTCCCCAAACCCCTCCCCTCCCACCCTCACCAGAAGCCTACGTCCACCCAGGGCTCACCACTCCTTGCCCATGGGACCCGTCATGTTCCACCCACTGGGGGACAGCTTACCTGGATGCGAGGTTCCGGAATGCCTGTCTGCCGAGCCAATTCTTCCCTGGCGGCAATACCTGGCAAGCGATCCCTCTCAAAGGCCTGCACAAGGATTCTGGTTTGAGAAGGACAGATGAAGGTCCTCTTTCTCCTGGCCTCTCGTCCCACACTTCCTAGAGGAGAACACACACAGAAGAGAGCCCATTTAGGCCGACTGCACAGTGCCTGCAGAGGCAGTGTGTGCGACGTAGCACACGCAGTGTCCCGGAGAGAGGTGGACCTTTGCCCTGCTGGCTACGTACCTTGAGTGGAAGCCTGAGGTGGTGGTGGCAGCGGGGGTGGCTGAGGCTGCCCTTCTTGGCAGACAGCCTCAGACAGCAATCGGCTCTGCTTTAGACGTCTTCTTCGTTGGTTTTGAAACCAGACCTAGGCACAAAGAGAGAGTTCACTGTCACTCCGTGCTGCCCCACATACCTCCAAGATCGACTGCAGGGAGGCACCCTCGGACACAAGAACCAACGCGCCAGCCAGCCAGCTGCTGGAAATGCACTGGGGCCCGTCTGCTCCCAGTGGAAAGAGGTAGGATTCAAAGGGACTGGACTCTCGGGAGAAGCTCGAGCCCTGCTTTCCTCTCTGGGGAAGTGCACAGGATTCCACAGGGCACAACCTGTGTCCGTGAAAATCATCTTTTCTCCTCTAGTCACCAAGCTGGAGTCCAAAGGCATGGCCTGTGACAGAGGAGGAGACAATGCCTGCTTTCCCAGGGTCAGGATGAGATTGCTACCACTCTCTCTCTCTCTGCCTCTAGTTCTGTGGCCCTCTCTCTCTATTTCATTCTCTCTCCCTCTCTCTTTCTCTGTGTGTGTGTGCCTCTGTCTCTCTCTTCCTGTGTCTCTCCCTCCCTCCCTGTCTCTGTCCCTGTCTCTGCCCCTCTCTTTCTCTGCCCCTCTGTCCCTCCTCTCTTTCTCTCCCCCTGACCGCGTTCCCACCCAAACGACCAGTTTCTCTGTGGGTCCTTTGGGATCTGAACCCAATGCTCTCCATCGCGCTTTGGATGTCTGTCTCTGTCGCGCTCCTCCGCACGCCCCACTGCAATGGCGGCCCTGTCTCTGTCTCAGGCTCTCTCTCTCCTCTGCCTCTCAGCTGGTCTCCTTGCCTCCTCTTTGGCATGTTCCAGGCCTGATTCCTGCTTGCCTGCCTCTCTTCTGTCCCTCCAGGCGGTACTGTTTCCTCACGCACGATAACATCCACTGGCCACAGCCCCCATCCAAATCAAACGTGCCCTGCTGCCTGGGAGCTGCTCGTTGTCAGTTACCTCTCAGCAACTGCATGCCTCTGTCACGTGGACGTCAGGAAGCTCTTGTGTCCCTGCTCCCCATCTTCACCATCCGTGTCCTCGTCTTCCACAGTGAAACCGTGTGCTTGCTGCCTCACTCTCCTAGACCAAAGTGCTGTGTGCACGTCTGCGTGTGTGCATGTGTTTGGGCATTTTCTGAAGTTTCTGTGAAGACAATTTGATACCCCAGGAAAAAGTGTCCCTGGGGAAAGCCCAGCAGTCTTTGGCAATGCCTCCCGAGGTCGCAGGTGGGGTGCTGCAAGGCTCCCTCTCTTCCTTTCATGCCTCCTCTCTCACCTGCCCAGAGAGGGACATCTTCAGCCCAGGCAGTTCCTTGGAGGCCAGCCATCAAGGAACCACCCCTCCCTGGCACCACAGCCCCTCATGCTTCCTTGGTCTCTGGCCCTTTCCACTTCCTGACCAGCCATTTGAATGGACCCCTCGCCATGCCACACAGCTCCTTCTGGCCACATTTTCCCAATGGAGGCAACCTTGCTCACCCAGACTCTAGTCCCTGCTATCTCGAGGAGCCAGAAGAGGAAGTGCCAGGGGCGGGGACTCCAGATGGCCTAGGATGACGTGCGCATCTGGACATGGACCCCGAGAGGGAGAAGGGATGGAGAGATGTGGGCATACCTGAATTCTGCTTTCTGGAATGCCCAGTTCTTGGGCCAGTCGTTCTCTGGTGGCTATGCCAGGGTAAGGGTTCTGCTGAAAGAGCGCTTGCAGGGCGTCCTTCTGACTCAGCCTCAGAACGAGCCTCCTCCTTCGTGCACCTCCAGAGAGCAGGCCTGTGGGAGAGAAAAGGGGACCTGTGTCAGCGGGGAATCCATGGAGTTGCAAACCCATGGTGCCCGCCCAGTGGCTGTCCTCGTGCCATGCCAGGGGCTGACCCTCTCAGCGACAGGACGACTCTGCATTTGGAATGCCCTGGGTTCCCTCGGGAGAGCCAGGCCAAACCCGTGGCGCTCTGGGGGTACAAGCTCAGCTGAGAGCCAAGGCTACGGGGATCTCCCCACCGGCTGCCAATGCTGCACAGGATGCCACGCTGCCAGCATGGAAATCCCTCCACAAACAGGTGATTGTGACCAGTGCCTGCAAGGATTCTCCACCTATCGATGCCTAGGAGTCTTGATGGCTTCTACCAGGTAGACCTGGCACTCTCTGTGGAGGAGAGGAGCCTGTCTTCTGGCCTCTCCTAGTCCCGGGGCACATGCACTCTCACGATTGGAAAGGAACCGAGACAAAACAGAAACGAAGCCAGACACACACACAACACAACTCGCAACACAGAACGCACTAGGAGATTGCTCTGAAGACCCACTTTCTGGAGACAAGGACGACTGTGCTATCCCTTCTGAAGGCGCCCACCCCCCACCCCCACACCCCACCCCTACCAACACCAGTCCTCCCGGGAAGATGGGCTTCCCTTTCTAGGCAGCAAAGACATGCTGCCTTGCCATGTGTCCATGGTCTTCTCTCCCTTGGGGACCCCTGAAGGGCTGGGCCCCTGTCCTATTGGAGGTGGGGTCTCTGTGGTGGCACAGAAGAGAAGCGTGTTTGGTGGTTTCAGGCACGTCTGCCGCATCCCTGAGATCTTGAGTTTGTTTCCCCCACTCGCTCCGACTCTGGGGCAACACCCATCCTTCTCCAAGGGACCCCTCCTCTAGCAGCTGGCAGCTGGCAATGTAGGGTCGTCTCCAGGTCTCCCCCTGGAAAGAGGCAAGGCAAGGGGTTCAGACCCCCAACCAAGGCTGCCTTCACAAGTGCCCTGCCTTTGGGCTGCTCCAAGAAACCTTCTTGGCAAAGAACTCAAAGAACCAAGTGGTCGCATTTTGGCACTTGCCTTTCAAGAGGCTCCCCCAACCCCACCTTAGACTCCCGTGGGACACAGTACCAGTGCTTGCGGCATCTGTGCTTCCCACGCTCTAGTTTTCCATTTGGCTCAAAGCAAAAACTCTCTTCTCTTCTTCATACCAATTGGATGTGGTGTCTTTCCCTGGACACCATAGAAGTGAGCCAGTTCCGAGGGAAAACGAACCCCAAGAGAGCAAATCTGCACCAACAACAAGCAGACAGCAAAGGAAACCAACTGCAAATCCCAAGCTTGTGTCAATTGCATTGGGAACATGACCAAATGCTCGTGTTCTGTTCTCTGCAACCACGAGGTGGGACTTTTGGTAGAGAAGCCATTGATGGGCAACAGGGCTACCAACTTCCTTTTCCATTTCAAGAAACAAGCAAGCAAACCAACAGACAACCAAGCCCGGAATATGCACGTCCAATGCCCCAGCCATGGTCCGTCTCTTTCCCCAACTGATTCCACACACAAGGCCCAGCAGATCTGTCTGTGCCATCTTGCTGGACCTTGACCACCCATCTTCGTGGCGATCCACCCCGTCGGGGGTGGGGGGCATCGAGACCCTCGGATGATGCAACCCAGAGCCCAGATGCTGAGATCAACGTACCGCTTGAGCTGCTGGACGTGCTGGAGCAGCTGGAGGAATCCATGGTGGGACACCCACCCGGATGGCGCAGAAGCTGCTGTCCAACTGTTCCGTGCCCAGAAGCACGGGACTTATAAAGGGTGCAGAGGCCCCTCCCCATTTATGGAAATAGTTGTGGACCGAGGCATCACCTGGAGGATCACGTGGAAGGACTCCCTTGAGGCAGGTGGGCACTGGAATGGGAGGCCCGTTCGGAGGCTCCCAGGTCCCTTTGATGTTGCCGCCCCCACCATCCTTTCCCAGGAAGCTTGGGTTCCAGGCCTCTCCTGTTTTCACACCTTTCCACATTCCATGCATACTTTTGCTCCAGGGGGCTTTCCCAGACTCTGCGCTCTTCCCGCTCAGGTGGGGCAGTGTGCTTTCCACATCGGAGAGAGAGCCTAGAGCCCAGCTTTCCTTGTGTACGTGTCCCACTTCACTCATCCTCTCCTGGACCTCATTGCATCCCACCTGGAAAGCATTTCCTCGCCTGGGGGTTGAGTGCCCGATAATTCGCACAGGAAGCTTCACTGCTGATCCAGGGTCTACCTGTGGTCCTCAGCCGTTCGGGACTTTTGCAAGTGGAACCCGAAACCCACACCCTTGCTCACGGGCCATGGGAGGACGGGAGAAAAGGGCACCCCACACTGTAGGCATCATAAGCCAGAGAATTTGCTTTCAATGCATCTCCTGGGCGACCACAAGAGGAGTAGGTTTCACCCCTCCAGTCCACCTGTAGTTAACATGAAAGAAAGAACGGAAGGAAGAAAGAAGAAAGGAAAGGGAGGAAGGAGAGGGAGAGAGGGAGGAAGGGAGGGAGAGAGGAAGGGAGGAAGGAAGGCAGGCAGAAAGAAAGAAGAAGGAAAGAAAGTAAAACAAGGAAAAGCAGAAGAAGAGGCATGAAGGAACTTAGATGTGGGATGCTGACAGAGCTGGTTTGAAAGGAATGCTTTGGATTCCAAATACAAGCACCCTGACATTTGTGTTCTGTTCAGGCTGCAGAGAACTGAGATAGTTAAGGGAGAGAACACACACGGAAACACAGAACCATCATGCACGAAGCCTTTTGCCACACGAGGGTATACATCTCAGCCATTTGGATTCACATGGGGACAATAACCTTAATTGCAAACAGCTGGGAACGGGATGACTTATGCCAATGATTCCTTAACCTAATGCTGGCCTGTGTGTGTGTGTGTGTGTGTGTGTGTGTGTGTGTGTGTGTGTGTGTGTGTGATCTGTGTGATTGATTTCTGTGCACCCACTAAGGACAGTGGTCAGATGGTCCCTGTGGAAGGATGCCACCAGGACGAGTAGCTGTCTGCCAGACCCAGGAGGCCCAAGGTGTTGTCTTGAGGATGTCCAGGTCCTAGTTCCCTGTCCTCAGTGCCAGAGTTCAGAGAGTGGGGGGACCATCTTGTTGGATCAGGGTGGTTTTCCCCAAGAAGGTGGACGATTGGGCTAAGGGAATCCACTGAAACGTGGGATTCAATGGCTCATCCCGCCAAGGCCCTGGCTGCCTGACTTCCACTGGCTCCCACCTGGACCACCCAGATGGTGGAAGGATGCTGGAGAGAGCGGCATCCTTGCTCTACCTGGATGCCAGGGTCTCCTGAGAAGCCACAGGTGTGTTTTGGCACAGGCCACTGGCTGACTGTAGGTTGGGGCTCCACTGCCCATCCCTGGGCTCCGAGGTCTCTCTGGAGCGGGTGGCATTGGACCGCCAAGGGGCTCAGCCACAGCACCTAGCTCTTGCTAGAGTCTGCACATGTCCTGCTGCCCACAGCAATCTGAGTGTTTCCCAGCACCCCTGATGCCGTCTTCCTCCTGCCCCGTCCTTTCCACAAGGCATCCTTTTCCAGAACTCCACTCCTACTTGCCCTGAGGCTACTGGGTTCAGACTCTTTTCCCTGAAGCCCTATCCCTCCCTGTGTGGCTCTTGAAACAGACTCTTCCTTTCTGTTGAAAAAGAAGAGAGTGAGAGGGAGATAGAGTGAGAGAGAGAGCGAGAGAGAATGAGACAGAGCCAATACTGTCTATTGCTCGAGAGCTGTGGAGAAAGGGGAGCCCAGGGAGTGACTGGGAGGGATCTGAGGACTCATTGCATCCACAGAGATAAGTCCTATAGACCTAGACGCCCAGATGCAGTTGTAGCAAGAGACTCAGCTACCTTGGTGTCTACACATTCAAGTGGCAACTCTCAGAAGGGTTCCTACTTCCTGCAACTGCCACAGGCATGTTGCACATGCTGCATGAACTGCGTGAGTGGAGAATCCCTCCACACAGAGTGTACAAGGGACTTATCTTCAGAACCCTTTTGGAAAGAAGCAGTGGAAGAGATCACCTGCCACAACGTTAGGATTCCACGTGCATTTGGGTTTTGAGTTCCTTTGGACATGGCTTGCGTTGTAACTCGGCCCACTTTTTAGACAGGTGGGGGGGCAGTAAGGAGAGAGGCAGAGAGAGAGTGAGTCGGAGAGAGAGAGAGAGGTGACTTGCCTGCATAATACTATCCTGTGCACATTTGGGACTCGGGAGTCTGGTACTGAAAGTGCTGGGATAGCTGTGTCCGTGTGCACAATGGCTATGCCCTCAAGGAATCGGACCAAACCGCGCCCCAGACAGCAAGTGAAGGTTGTCAGGGAGAGAGTGCTTTTGTGATTCCACTAGGGGGTGTGTGTGGTGGAAGCTGAGGGCCTAGACAGGGGCATCTGGACCCCTTTCCCATGCTATCCCAGGCCAAGGGAGGGGTTTCCCCCGTGTGAGGAGCTGCTGGAACGATGGGGGGCACAATACAAAGGGACCAAAGGCCAGGCAAGGACTTGCATGGAGTGCCAACATTTATTGATTGGATCAATGGAACGTCACAGATGAGGGGCAATGGCAGATCAGAGTGGGCTCTTCCTCCCTGTCGCTGGAAGGCTGGAAGGCTTGGAGGCTTGCGGGAGATGCCCCTCCTGAGGCCCATGCATCCTGACGGTCCGTGGGCAGCTCGGCAAGGCTCAGGGATGCGATGAGAGCCCGTTGCCAGCACCAGTCTTGCTGCCTCGGTCCTGCTGTGGGACGCGCCCATGAGTGTGGCTGTCTCCTCTCTTCTCTCCCCAGTGGCTCTTGGTTGCAGGCAAGAAGGCCTGAAAGGGGCTCAGGGGAAGGCACTCCTGCCTGCCCCTAAGCCTGAGGCCCTGGGGAGCCTGGCAGCGTGTCGAGCAGGGCCTGGAATTCCTCCTCGCTGAGGGGTGATTCCAGGGTTGCCCCAAGTTCCTCTTGCTCTGCGTCCACATTCAGCAAAGATCCTGCCTTGTGCAACATGTCTGTGTCAGACAAGAGTTCATCCAGGAGGCTGGAGCAGCCTGGAAGGGCTGCATGCTGGGGCTGGGGTTGGGGCTCCAGTGGGGGGGCCGGCTCATCCCCTGAGGGTGCCCACTGCTGCTGCCACATGTGGGCCTCGGGCTGTACAGGGGGCAGGACAGCCCCTTGGCCAGGCAGCCCACTGGGGATGACAGCGTGGGAGACCTCATCCCAGGGCACACTTCCCGAGGGAGGGGGTGGGGACTGGCTCCCCAGGAGAGCCGCCGGGCTGGGCTGGACCACCATGAACATCAACGGCTGGCCCACACAGGCCCCAGAGCTGGCCCCAGGCACCACGAAGGTGGGGGCATAACCAGGAGCTGCTGCAGCCAAGGCTGGCACGCTTTCAGGTGGCTGCGAGGCAGGTGCATGACGAGAGCTGCTGTGGACGGTGGGCAGGGGGCTGTGGTCCCACGGAGCAGGCGTGGTGGCGGTTGCTGGGGGGACTTCAGCCAGTGCACTCCCAGGCCCTCTCGCCCTCTGCTCTGGGTGCCGAGCTCTTCGGTTCTGAAACCATACCTAGGGAAGCACACGGGGAGAGAGGCCCATCAGAGGTGTGACACTCCAGATCGCCTCGCCACCGGCCCATCCCCCGCCCCACCATGCTCCGCCCCGTCTAACCTGCCCTGCCCTCCAATCTGTCAGGCACAGGGCAAGTTTCGGTGGGCCTTAGCTCGGGGCAATTTCCCCTAGACCTGTCGCCTTGGCCCTTGACAATGAGGGCGACCATCAGGGCAACCCAGGACCACCCAGCCCAGCTTGGAGGAGGGTCCCCATCGATTGGCTCCCACGGCAGCTCCCCCCCTCCCCCTGGCTGCCCAGCACCTCCATTGCCCTCTCCCATTCTGGAAGTGGATGCCTTCAGATCAGCCCCATGAGCCAACTGCTAGGGCCAAGAGAACCCCCTCCCCAAACCCCTGCCCTCCCACCCTCACCAGAAGCCTACGTCCACCCAGGGCTCACCACTCCTTGCCCATGGGACCCGTCATGTTCCACCCACTGGGGGACAGCTTACCTGGATGCGAGGTTCCGGAATGCCTGTCTGCCGAGCCAATTCTTCCCTGGCGGCAATACCTGGCAAGCGATCCCTCTCAAAGGCCTGCACAAGGATTCTGGTTTGAGAAGGACAGATGAAGGTCCTCTTTCTCCTGGCCTCTCGTCCCACACTTCCTAGAGGAGAACACACACAGAAGAGAGCCCATTTAGGCCGACTGCACAGTGCCTGCAGAGGCAGTGTGTGCGACGTAGCACACGCAGTGTCCCGGAGAGAGGTGGACCTTTGCCCTGCTGGCTACGTACCTTGAGTGGAAGCCTGAGGTGGTGGTGGCAGCGGGGGTGGCTGAGGCTGCCCTTCTTGGCAGACAGCCTCAGACAGCAATCGGCTCTGCTTTAGACGTCTTCTTCGTTGGTTTTGAAACCAGACCTAGGCACAAAGAGAGAGTTCACTGTCACTCCGTGCTGCCCCACATACCTCCAAGATCGACTGCAGGGAGGCACCCTCGGACACAAGAACCAACGCGCCAGCCAGCCAGCTGCTGGAAATGCACTGGGGCCCGTCTGCTCCCAGTGGAAAGAGGTAGGATTCAAAGGGACTGGACTCTCGGGAGAAGCTCGAGCCCTGCTTTCCTCTCTGGGGAAGTGCACAGGATTCCACAGGGCACAACCTGTGTCCGTGAAAATCATCTTTTCTCCTCTAGTCACCAAGCTGGAGTCCAAAGGCATGGCCTGTGACAGAGGAGGAGACAATGCCTGCTTTCCCAGGGTCAGGATGAGATTGCTACCACTCTCTCTCTCTCTGCCTCTAGTTCTGTGGCCCTCTCTCTCTATTTCATTCTCTCTCCCTCTCTCTTTCTCTGTGTGTGTGTGCCTCTGTCTCTCTCTTCCTGTGTCTCTCCCTCCCTCCCTGTCTCTGTCCCTGTCTCTGCCCCTCTCTTTCTCTGCCCCTCTGTCCCTCCTCTCTTTCTCTCCCCCTGACCGCGTTCCCACCCAAACGACCAGTTTCTCTGTGGGTCCTTTGGGATCTGAACCCAATGCTCTCCATCGCGCTTTGGATGTCTGTCTCTGTCGCGCTCCTCCGCACGCCCCACTGCAATGGCGGCCCTGTCTCTGTCTCAGGCTCTCTCTCTCCTCTGCCTCTCAGCTGGTCTCCTTGCCTCCTCTTTGGCATGTTCCAGGCCTGATTCCTGCTTGCCTGCCTCTCTTCTGTCCCTCCAGGCGGTACTGTTTCCTCACGCACGATAACATCCACTGGCCACAGCCCCCATCCAAATCAAACGTGCCCTGCTGCCTGGGAGCTGCTCGTTGTCAGTTACCTCTCAGCAACTGCATGCCTCTGTCACGTGGACGTCAGGAAGCTCTTGTGTCCCTGCTCCCCATCTTCACCATCCGTGTCCTCGTCTTCCACAGTGAAACCGTGTGCTTGCTGCCTCACTCTCCTAGACCAAAGTGCTGTGTGCACGTCTGCGTGTGTGCATGTGTTTGGGCATTTTCTGAAGTTTCTGTGAAGACAATTTGATACCCCAGGAAAAAGTGTCCCTGGGGAAAGCCCAGCAGTCTTTGGCAATGCCTCCCGAGGTCGCAGGTGGGGTGCTGCAAGGCTCCCTCTCTTCCTTTCATGCCTCCTCTCTCACCTGCCCAGAGAGGGACATCTTCGGCCCAGGCAGTTCCTTGGAGGCCAGCCATCAAGGAACCACCCCTCCCTGGCACCACAGCCCCTCATGCTTCCTTGGTCTCTGGCCCTTTCCACTTCCTGACCAGCCATTTGAATGGACCCCTCGCCATGCCACACAGCTCCTTCTGGCCACATTTTCCCAATGGAGGCAACCTTGCTCACCCAGACTCTAGTCCCTGCTATCTCGAGGAGCCAGAAGAGGAAGTGCCAGGGGTGGGGACTCCAGATGGCCTAGGATGACGTGCGCATCTGGACATGGACCCCGAGAGGGAGAAGGGATGGAGAGATGTGGGCATACCTGAATTCTGCTTTCTGGAATGCCCAGTTCTTGGGCCAGTCGTTCTCTGGTGGCTATGCCAGGGTAAGGGTTCTGCTGAAAGAGCGCTTGCAGGGCGTCCTTCTGACTCAGCCTCAGAACGAGCCTCCTCCTTCGTGCACCTCCAGAGAGCAGGCCTGTGGGAGAGAAAAGGGGACCTGTGTCAGCGGGGAATCCATGGAGTTGCAAACCCATGGTGCCCGCCCAGTGGCTGTCCTCGTGCCATGCCAGGGGCTGACCCTCTCAGCGACAGGACGACTCTGCATTTGGAATGCCCTGGGTTCCCTCGGGAGAGCCAGGCCAAACCCGTGGCGCTCTGGGGGTACAAGCTCAGCTGAGAGCCAAGGCTACGGGGATCTCCCCACCGGCTGCCAATGCTGCACAGGATGCCACGCTGCCAGCATGGAAATCCCTCCACAAACAGGTGATTGTGACCAGTGCCTGCAAGGATTCTCCACCTATCGATGCCTAGGAGTCTTGATGGCTTCTACCAGGTAGACCTGGCACTCTCTGTGGAGGAGAGGAGCCTGTCTTCTGGCCTCTCCTAGTCCCGGGGCACATGCACTCTCACGATTGGAAAGGAACCGAGACAAAACAGAAACGAAGCCAGACACACACACAACACAACTCGCAACACAGAACGCACTAGGAGATTGCTCTGAAGACCCACTTTCTGGAGACAAGGACGACTGTGCTATCCCTTCTGAAGGCGCCCACCCCCCACCCCCACACCCCACCCCTACCAACACCAGTCCTCCCGGGAAGATGGGCTTCCCTTTCTAGGCAGCAAAGACATGCTGCCTTGCCATGTGTCCATGGTCTTCTCTCCCTTGGGGACCCCTGAAGGGCTGGGCCCCTGTCCTATTGGAGGTGGGGTCTCTGTGGTGGCACAGAAGAGAAGCGTGTTTGGTGGTTTCAGGCACGTCTGCCGCATCCCTGAGATCTTGAGTTTGTTTCCCCCACTCGCTCCGACTCTGGGGCAACACCCATCCTTCTCCAAGGGACCCCTCCTCTAGCAGCTGGCAGCTGGCAATGTAGGGTCGTCTCCAGGTCTCCCCCTGGAAAGAGGCAAGGCAAGGGGTTCAGACCCCCAACCAAGGCTGCCTTCACAAGTGCCCTGCCTTTGGGCTGCTCCAAGAAACCTTCTTGGCAAAGAACTCAAAGAACCAAGTGGTCGCATTTTGGCACTTGCCTTTCAAGAGGCTCCCCCAACCCCACCTTAGACTCCCGTGGGACACAGTACCAGTGCTTGCGGCATCTGTGCTTCCCACGCTCTAGTTTTCCATTTGGCTCAAAGCAAAAACTCTCTTCTCTTCTTCATACCAATTGGATGTGGTGTCTTTCCCTGGACACCATAGAAGTGAGCCAGTTCCGAGGGAAAACGAACCCCAAGAGAGCAAATCTGCACCAACAACAAGCAGACAGCAAAGGAAACCAACTGCAAATCCCAAGCTTGTGTCAATTGCATTGGGAACATGACCAAATGCTCGTGTTCTGTTCTCTGCAACCACGAGGTGGGACTTTTGGTAGAGAAGCCATTGATGGGCAACAGGGCTACCAACTTCCTTTTCCATTTCAAGAAACAAGCAAGCAAACCAACAGACAACCAAGCCCGGAATATGCACGTCCAATGCCCCAGCCATGGTCCGTCTCTTTCCCCAACTGATTCCACACACAAGGCCCAGCAGATCTGTCTGTGCCATCTTGCTGGACCTTGACCACCCATCTTCGTGGCGATCCACCCCGTCGGGGGTGGGGGGCATCGAGACCCTCGGATGATGCAACCCAGAGCCCAGATGCTGAGATCAACGTACCGCTTGAGCTGCTGGACGTGCTGGAGCAGCTGGAGGAATCCATGGTGGGACACCCACCCGGATGGCGCAGAAGCTGCTGTCCAACTGTTCCGTGCCCAGAAGCACGGGACTTATAAAGGGTGCAGAGGCCCCTCCCCATTTATGGAAATAGTTGTGGACCGAGGCATCACCTGGAGGATCACGTGGAAGGACTCCCTTGAGGCAGGTGGGCACTGGAATGGGAGGCCCGTTCGGAGGCTCCCAGGTCCCTTTGATGTTGCCGCCCCCACCATCCTTTCCCAGGAAGCTTGGGTTCCAGGCCTCTCCTGTTTTCACACCTTTCCACATTCCATGCATACTTTTGCTCCAGGGGGCTTTCCCAGACTCTGCGCTCTTCCCGCTCAGGTGGGGCAGTGTGCTTTCCACATCGGAGAGAGAGCCTAGAGCCCAGCTTTCCTTGTGTACGTGTCCCACTTCACTCATCCTCTCCTGGACCTCATTGCATCCCACCTGGAAAGCATTTCCTCGCCTGGGGGTTGAGTGCCCGATAATTCGCACAGGAAGCTTCACTGCTGATCCAGGGTCTACCTGTGGTCCTCAGCCGTTCGGGACTTTTGCAAGTGGAACCCGAAACCCACACCCTTGCTCACGGGCCATGGGAGGACGGGAGAAAAGGGCACCCCACACTGTAGGCATCATAAGCCAGAGAATTTGCTTTCAATGCATCTCCTGGGCGACCACAAGAGGAGTAGGTTTCACCCCTCCAGTCCACCTGTAGTTAACATGAAAGAAAGAACGGAAGGAAGAAAGAAGAAAGGAAAGGGAGGAAGGAGAGGGAGAGAGGGAGGAAGGGAGGGAGAGAGGAAGGGAGGAAGGAAGGCAGGCAGAAAGAAAGAAGAAGGAAAGAAAGTAAAACAAGGAAAAGCAGAAGAAGAGGCATGAAGGAACTTAGATGTGGGATGCTGACAGAGCTGGTTTGAAAGGAATGCTTTGGATTCCAAATACAAGCACCCCAACATTTGTGTTCTGTTCAGGCTGCAGAGAACTGAGATAGTTAAGGGAGAGAACACACACAGAAACACAGAACCATCATGCACGAAGCCTTTTGCCACACGAGGGTATACATCTCAGCCATTTGGATTCACATGGGGACAATAACCTTAATTGCAAACAGCTGGGAACGGGATGACTTATGCCAATGATTCCTTAACCTAATGCTGGCCTGTGTGTGTGTGTGTGTGTGTGTGTGTGTGTGTGTGTGTGTGTGATCTGTGTGATTGATTTCTGTGCACCCACTAAGGACAGTGGTCAGATGGTCCCTGTGGAAGGATGCCACCAGGACGAGTAGCTGTCTGCCAGACCCAGGAGGCCCAAGGTGTTGTCTTGAGGATGTCCAGGTCCTAGTTCCCTGTCCTCAGTGCCAGAGTTCAGAGAGTGGGGGGACCATCTTGTTGGATCAGGGTGGTTTTCCCCAAGAAGGTGGACGATTGGGCTAAGGGAATCCACTGAAACGTGGGATTCAATGGCTCATCCCGCCAAGGCCCTGGCTGCCTGACTTCCACTGGCTCCCACCTGGACCACCCAGATGGTGGAAGGATGCTGGAGAGAGCGGCATCCTTGCTCTACCTGGATGCCAGGGTCTCCTGAGAAGCCACAGGTGTGTTTTGGCACAGGCCACTGGCTGACTGTAGGTTGGGGCTCCACTGCCCATCCCTGGGCTCCGAGGTCTCTCTGGAGCGGGTGGCATTGGACCGCCAAGGGGCTCAGCCACAGCACCTAGCTCTTGCTAGAGTCTGCACATGTCCTGCTGCCCACAGCATTCTGAGTGTTTCCCAGCACCCCTGATGCCGTCTTCCTCCTGCCCCGTCCTTTCCACAAGGCATCCTTTTCCAGAACTCCACTCCTACTTGCCCTGAGGCTACTGGGTTCAGACTCTTTTCCCTGAAGCCCTATCCCTCCCTGTGTGGCTCTTGAAACAGACTCTTCCTTTCTGTTGAAAAAGAAGAGAGTGAGAGGGAGATAGAGTGAGAGAGAGAGCGAGAGAGAATGAGACAGAGCCAATACCGTCTATTGCTCGAGAGCTGTGGAGAAAGGGGAGCCCAGGGAGTGACTGGGAGGGATCTGAGGACTCATTGCATCCACAGAGATAAGTCCTATAGACCTAGACGCCCAGATGCAGTTGTAGCAAGAGACTCAGCTACCTTGGTGTCTACACATTCAAGTGGCAACTCTCAGAAGGGTTCCTACTTCCTGCAACTGCCACAGGCATGTTGCACATGCTGCATGAACTGCGTGAGTGGAGAATCCCTCCACACAGAGTGTACAAGGGACTTATCTTCAGAACCCTTTTGGAAAGAAGCAGTGGAAGAGATCACCTGCCACAATGTTAGGATTCCACGTGCATTTGGGTTTTGAGTTCCTTTGGACATGGCTTGCGTTGTAACTCGGCCCACTTTTTAGACAGGTGGGGGGGGGCAGTAAGGAGAGAGGCAGAGAGAGAGTGAGTCGGAGAGAGAGAGAGAGGTGACTTGCCTGCATAATACTATCCTGTGCACATTTGGGACTCGGGAGTCTGGTACTGAAAGTGCTGGGATAGCTGTGTCCGTGTGCACAATGGCTATGCCCTCAAGGAATCGGACCAAACCGCGCCCCAGACAGCAAGTGAAGGTTGTCAGGGAGAGAGTGCTTTTGTGATTCCACTAGGGGGTGTGTGTGGTGGAAGCTGAGGGCCTAGACAGGGGCATCTGGACCCCTTTCCCATGCTATCCCAGGCCAAGGGAGGGGTTTCCCCCGTGTGAGGAGCTGCTGGAACGATGGGGGACACAATACAAAGGGACCAAAGGCCAGGCAAGGACTTGCATGGAGTGCCAACATTTATTGATTGGATCAATGGAACGTCACAGATGAGGGGCAATGGCAGATCAGAGTGGGCTCTTCCTCCCTGTCGTTGGAAGGCTGGAAGGCTTGGAGGCTTGCGGGAGATGCCCCTCCTGAGGCCCATGCATCCTGACGGTCCGTGGGCAGCTCGGCAAGGCTCAGGGATGCGATGAGAGCCCGTTGCCAGCACCAGTCTTGCTGCCTCGGTCCTGCTGTGGGACGCGCCCATGAGTGTGGCTGTCTCCTCTCTTCTCTCCCCAGTGGCTCTTGGTTGCAGGCAAGAAGGCCTGAAAGGGGCTCAGGGGAAGGCACTCCTGCCTGCCCCTAAGCCTGAGGCCCTGGGGAGCCTGGCAGCATGTCGAGCAGGGCCTGGAATTCCTCCTCGCTGAGGGGTGATTCCAGGGTTGCCCCAAGTTCCTCTTGCTCTGCGTCCACATTCAGCAAAGATCCTGCCTTGTGCAACATGTCTGTGTCAGACAAGAGTTCATCCAGGAGGCTGGAGCAGCCTGGAAGGGCTGCATGCTGGGGCTGGGGTTGGGGCTCCAGTGGGGGGGCCGGCTCATCCCCTGAGGGTGCCCACTGCTGCTGCCACACGGGGGCCTCGGGCTGTACAGGGGGCAGGACAGCCCCTTGGCCAGGCAGCCCACTGGGGATGACAGCGTGGGAGACCTCATCCCAGGGCACACTTCCCGAGGGAGGGGGTGGGGACTGGCTCCCCAGGAGAGCTGCCGGGCTGGGCTGGACCACCATGAACATCAAGGGCTGGCCCACACAGGCCCCAGAGCTGGCCCCAGGCACCACGAAGGTGGGGGCATAACCAGGAGCTGCTGCAGCCAAGGCTGGCACGCTTTCAGGTGGCTGCGAGGCAGGTGCATGACGAGAGCTGCTGTGGACGGTGGGCAGGGGGCTGTGGTCCCATGGAGCAGGCGTGGCGGTGGTTGCTGGGGGTCTTCGGCCAGTGCTCTCCCAGGCCCTCTAGCCCTCTGCTCTGGGTGCCGAGCTCTTCGGTTCTGAAACCATACCTAGGGAAGCACACGGGGAGAGAGGCCCATCAGAGGTGTGACACTCCAGATCGCCTCGCCACTGGCCCGTCCCCCGCCCCACCACGCTTCGCCCCGTCTAACCTGCCCTGCCCTCCAATCTGTCAGGCACAGGGCAAGTTTCGGTGGGCCTTAGCTCGGGGCAATTTCCCCTAGACCTGTCGCCTTGGCCCTTGACAATGAGGGCGACCATCAGGGCAACCCAGGACCACCCAGCCCAGCTTGGAGGAGGGTCCCCATCGATTGGCTCCCACGGCAGCTCCCCCCCTCCCCCCGGCTGCCCAGCACCTCCATTGCCCTCTCCCATTCTGGAAGTGGATGCCTTCAGATCAGCCCCATGAGCCAACTGCTAGGGCCAAGAGAACCCCCTCCCCAAACCCCTGCCCTCCCACCCCCACCAGAAGCCTACGTCCACCCAGGGCTCACCACTCCTTGCCCATGGGACCCGTCATGTTCCACCCACTGGGGGACAGCTTACCTGGATGCGAGGTTCCGGAATGCCTGTCTGCCGAGCCAATTCTTCCCTGGCGGCAATACCTGGCAAGCGATCCCTCTCAAAGGCCTGCACAAGGATTCTGGTTTGAGAAGGACAGATGAAGGTCCTCTTTCTCCTGGCCTCTCGTCCCACACTTCCTAGAGGAGAACACACACAGAAGAGAGCCCATTTAGGCCGACTGCACAGTGCCTGCAGAGGCAGTGTGTGCGACGTAGCACACGCAGTGTCCCGGAGAGAGGTGGACCTTTGCCCTGCTGGCTACGTACCTTGAGTGGAAGCCTGAGGTGGTGGTGGCAGCGGGGGTGGCTGAGGCTGCCCTTCTTGGCAGACAGCCTCAGACAGCAATCGGCTCTGCTTTAGACGTCTTCTTCGTTGGTTTTGAAACCAGACCTAGGCACAAAGAGAGAGTTCACTGTCACTCCGTGCTGCCCCACATACCTCCAAGATTGACTGCAGGGAGGCACCCTCGGACACAAGAACCAACGCGCCAGCCAGCCAGCTGCTGGAAATGCACTGGGGCCCGTCTGCTCTCAGTGGAAAGAGGTAGGATTCAAAGGGACTGGACTCTCGGGAGAAGCTCGAGCCCTGCTTTCCTCTCTGGGGAAGTGCACAGGATTCCACAGGGCACAACCTGTGTCCGTGAAAATCATCTTTTCTCCTCTAGTCACCAAGCTGGAGTCCAAAGGCATGGCCTGTGACAGAGGAGGAGACAATGCCTGCTTTCCCAGGGTCAGGATGAGATTGCTACCACTCTCTCTCTCTCTGCCTCTAGTTCTGTGGCCCTCTCTCTCTATTTCATTCTCTCTCCCTCTCTCTTTCTCTGTGTGTGTGTGCCTCTGTCTCTCTCTTCCTGTGTCTCTCCCTCCCTCCCTGTCTCTGTCCCTGTCTCTGCCCCTCTCTTTCTCTGCCCCTCTGTCCCTCCTCTCTTTCTCTCCCCCTGACCGCGTTCCCACCCAAACGACCAGTTTCTCTGTGGGTCCTTTGGGATCTGAACCCAATGCTCTCCATCGCGCTTTGGATGTCTGTCTCTGTCGCGCTCCTCCGCACGCCCCACTGCAATGGCGGCCCTGTCTCTGTCTCAGGCTCTCTCTCTCCTCTGCCTCTCAGCTGGTCTCCTTGCCTCCTCTTTGGCATGTTCCAGGCCTGATTCCTGCTTGCCTGCCTCTCTTCTGTCCCTCCAGGCGGTACTGTTTCCTCACGCACGATAACATCCACTGGCCACAGCCCCCATCCAAATCAAACGTGCCCTGCTGCCTGGGAGCTGCTCGTTGTCAGTTACCTCTCAGCAACTGCATGCCTCTGTCACGTGGACGTCAGGAAGCTCTTGTGTCCCTGCTCCCCATCTTCACCATCCGTGTCCTCGTCTTCCACAGTGAAACCGTGTGCTTGCTGCCTCACTCTCCTAGACCAAAGTGCTGTGTGCACGTCTGCGTGTGTGCATGTGTTTGGGCATTTTCTGAAGTTTCTGTGAAGACAATTTGATACCCCAGGAAAAAGTGTCCCTGGGGAAAGCCCAGCAGTCTTTGGCAATGCCTCCCGAGGTCGCAGGTGGGGTGCTGCAAGGCTCCCTCTCTTCCTTTCATGCCTCCTCTCTCACCTGCCCAGAGAGGGACATCTTCAGCCCAGGCAGTTCCTTGGAGGCCAGCCATCAAGGAACCACCCCTCCCTGGCACCACAGCCCCTCATGCTTCCTTGGTCTCTGGCCCTTTCCACTTCCTGACCAGCCATTTGAATGGACCCCTCGCCATGCCACACAGCTCCTTCTGGCCACATTTTCCCAATGGAGGCAACCTTGCTCACCCAGACTCTAGTCCCTGCTATCTCGAGGAGCCAGAAGAGGAAGTGCCAGGGGCGGGGACTCCAGATGGCCTAGGATGACGTGCGCATCTGGACATGGACCCCGAGAGGGAGAAGGGATGGAGAGATGTGGGCATACCTGAATTCTGCTTTCTGGAATGCCCAGTTCTTGGGCCAGTCGTTCTCTGGTGGCTATGCCAGGGTAAGGGTTCTGCTGAAAGAGCGCTTGCAGGGTGTCCTTCTGACTCAGCCTCAGAACGAGCCCCCTCCTTCGTGCACCTCCAGAGAGCAGGCCTGTGGGAGAGAAAAGGGGACCTGTGTCAGCGGGGAATCCATGGAGTTGCAAACCCATGGTGCCCGCCCAGTGGCTGTCCTCGTGCCATGCCAGGGGCTGACCCTCTCAGCGACAGGACGACTCTGCATTTGGAATGCCCTGGGTTCCCTCGGGAGAGCCAGGCCAAACCCGTGGCGCTCTGGGGGTACAAGCTCAGCTGAGAGCCAAGGCTACGGGGATCTCCCCACCGGCTGCCAATGCTGCACAGGATGCCACGCTGCCAGCATGGAAATCCCTCCACAAACAGGTGATTGTGACCAGTGCCTGCAAGGATTCTCCACCTATCGATGCCTAGGAGTCTTGATGGCTTCTACCAGGTAGACCTGGCACTCTCTGTGGAGGAGAGGAGCCTGTCTTCTGGCCTCTCCTAGTCCCGGGGCACATGCACTCTCACGATTGGAAAGGAACCGAGACAAAACAGAAACGAAGCCAGACACACACACAACACAACTCGCAACACAGAACGCACTAGGAGATTGCTCTGAAGACCCACTTTCTGGAGACAAGGACGACTGTGCTATCCCTTCTGAAGGCGCCCACCCCCCACCCCCACACCCCACCCCTACCAACACCAGTCCTCCCGGGAAGATGGGCTTCCCTTTCTAGGCAGCAAAGACATGCTGCCTTGCCATGTGTCCATGGTCTTCTCTCCCTTGGGGACCCCTGAAGGGCTGGGCCCCTGTCCTATTGGAGGTGGGGTCTCTGTGGTGACACAGAAGAGAAGCGTGTTTGGTGGTTTCAGGCACGTCTGCCGCATCCCTGAGATCTTGAGTTTGTTTCCCCCACTCGCTCCGACTCTGGGGCAACACCCATCCTTCTCCAAGGGACCCCTCCTCTAGCAGCTGGCAGCTGGCAATGTAGGGTCATCTCCAGGTCTCCCCCTGGAAAGAGGCAAGGCAAGGGGTTCAGACCCCCAACCAAGGCTGCCTTCACAAGTGCCCTGCCTTTGGGCTGCTCCAAGAAACCTTCTTGGCAAAGAACTCAAAGAACCAAGTGGTCGCATTTTGGCACTTGCCTTTCAAGAGGCTCCCCCAACCCCACCTTAGACTCCCGTGGGACACAGTACCAGTGCTTGCGGCATCTGTGCTTCCCACGCTCTAGTTTTCCATTTGGCTCAAAGCAAAAACTCTCTTCTCTTCTTCATACCAATTGGATGTGGTGTCTTTCCCTGGACACCATAGAAGTGAGCCAGTTCCGAGGGAAAACGAACCCCAAGAGAGCAAATCTGCACCAACAACAAGCAGACAACAAAGGAAACCAACTGCAAATCCCAAGCTTGTGTCAATTGCATTGGGAACATGACCAAATGCTCGTGTTCTGTTCTCTGCAACCACGAGGTGGGACTTTTGGTAGAGAAGCCATTGATGGGCAACAGGGCTACCAACTTCCTTTTCCATTTCAAGAAACAAGCAAGCAAACCAACAGACAACCAAGCCCGGAATATGCACGTCCAATGCCCCAGCCATGGTCCGTCTCTTTCCCCAACTGATTCCACACACAAGGCCCAGCAGATCTGTCTGTGCCATCTTGCTGGACCTTGACCACCCATCTTCGTGGCGATCCACCCCGTCGGGGGTGGGGGGCATCGAGACCCTCGGATGATGCAACCCAGAGCCCAGATGCTGAGATCAACGTACCGCTTGAGCTGCTGGACGTGCTGGAGCAGCTGGAGGAATCCATGGTGGGACACCCACCCGGATGGCGCAGAAGCTGCTGTCCAACTGTTCCGTGCCCAGAAGCACGGGACTTATAAAGGGTGCAGAGGCCCCTCCCCATTTATGGAAATAGTTGTGGACCGAGGCATCACCTGGAGGATCACGTGGAAGGACTCCCTTGAGGCAGGTGGGCACTGGAATGGGAGGCCTGTTCGGAGGCTCCCAGGTCCCTTTGATGTTGCCGCCCCCACCATCCTTTCCCAGGAAGCTTGGGTTCCAGGCCTCTCCTGTTTTCACACCTTTCCACATTCCATGCATACTTTTGCTCCAGGGGGCTTTCCCAGACTCTGCGCTCTTCCCGCTCAGGTGGGGCAGTGTGCTTTCCACATCGGAGAGAGAGCCTAGAGCCCAGCTTTCCTTGTGTACGTGTCCCACTTCACTCATCCTCTCCTGGACCTCATTGCATCCCACCTGGAAAGCATTTCCTCGCCTGGGGGTTGAGTGCCCGATAATTCGCACAGGAAGCTTCACTGCTGATCCAGGGTCTACCTGTGGTCCTCAGCCGTTCGGGACTTTTGCAAGTGGAACCCGAAACCCACACCCTTGCTCACGGGCCATGGGAGGACGGGAGAAAAGGGCACCCCACACTGTAGGCATCATAAGCCAGAGAATTTGCTTTCAATGCATCTCCTGGGCGACCACAAGAGGAGTAGGTTTCACCCCTCCAGTCCACCTGTAGTTAACATGAAAGAAAGAACGGAAGGAAGAAAGAAGAAAGGAAAGGGAGGAAGGAGAGGGAGAGAGGGAGGAAGGGAGGGAGAGAGGAAGGGAGGAAGGAAGGCAGGCAGAAAGAAAGAAGAAGGAAAGAAAGTAAAACAAGGAAAAGCAGAAGAAGAGGCATGAAGGAACTTAGATGTGGGATGCTGACAGAGCTGGTTTGAAAGGAATGCTTTGGATTCCAAATACAAGCACCCCGACATTTGTGTTCTGTTCAGGCTGCAGAGAACTGAGATAGTTAAGGGAGAGAACACACACGGAAACACAGAACCATCATGCACGAAGCCTTTTGCCACACGAGGGTATACATCTCAGCCATTTGGATTCACATGGGGACAATAACCTTAATTGCAAACAGCTGGGAACGGGATGACTTATGCCAATGATTCCTTAACCTAATGCTGGCCTGTGTGTGTGTGTGTGTGTGTGTGTGTGTGTGTGTGTGTGTGTGATCTGTGTGATTGATTTCTGTGCACCCACTAAGGACAGTGGTCAGATGGTCCCTGTGGAAGGATGCCACCAGGACGAGTAGCTGTCTGCCAGACCCAGGAGGCCCCAGGTGTTGTCTTGAGGATGTCCAGGTCCTAGTTCCCTGTCCTCAGTGCCAGAGTTCAGAGAGTGGGGGGACCATCTTGTTGGATCAGGGTGGTTTTCCCCAAGAAGGTGGACGATTGGGCTAAGGGAATCCACTGAAACGTGGGATTCAATGGCTCATCCCGCCAAGGCCCTGGCTGCCTGACTTCCACTGGCTCCCACCTGGACCACCCAGATGGTGGAAGGATGCTGGAGAGAGCGGCATCCTTGCTCTACCTGGATGCCAGGGTCTCCTGAGAAGCCACAGGTGTGTTTTGGCACAGGCCACTGGCTGACTGTAGGTTGGGGCTCCACTGCCCATCCCTGGGCTCCGAGGTCTCTCTGGAGCGGGTGGCATTGGACCGCCAAGGGGCTCAGCCACAGCACCTAGCTCTTGCTAGAGTCTGCACATGTCCTGCTGCCCACAGCATTCTGAGTGTTTCCCAGCACCCCTGATGCCGTCTTCCTCCTGCCCCGTCCTTTCCACAAGGCATCCTTTTCCAGAACTCCACTCCTACTTGCCCTGAGGCTACTGGGTTCAGACTCTTTTCCCTGAAGCCCTATCCCTCCCTGTGTGGCTCTTGAAACAGACTCTTCCTTTCTGTTGAAAAAGAAGAGAGTGAGAGGGAGATAGAGTGAGAGAGAGAGCGAGAGAGAATGAGACAGAGCCAATACCGTCTATTGCTCGAGAGCTGTGGAGAAAGGGGAGCCCAGGGAGTGACTGGGAGGGATCTGAGGACTCATTGCATCCACAGAGATAAGTCCTATAGACCTAGACGCCCAGATGCAGTTGTAGCAAGAGACTCAGCTACCTTGGTGTCTACACATTCAAGTGGCAACTCTCAGAAGGGTTCCTACTTCCTGCAACTGCCACAGGCATGTTGCACATGCTGCATGAACTGCGTGAGTGGAGAATCCCTCCACACAGAGTGTACAAGGGACTTATCTTCAGAACCCTTTTGGAAAGAAGCAGTGGAAGAGATCACCTGCCACAACGTTAGGATTCCACGTGCATTTGGGTTTTGAGTTCCTTTGGACATGGCTTGCGTTGTAACTCGGCCCACTTTTTAGACAGGTGGGGGGGGCAGTAAGGAGAGAGGCAGAGAGAGAGTGAGTCGGAGAGAGAGAGAGAGGTGACTTGCCTGCATAATACTATCCTGTGCACATTTGGGACTCGGGAGTCTGGTACTGAAAGTGCTGGGATAGCTGTGTCCGTGTGCACAATGGCTATGCCCTCAAGGAATCGGACCAAACCGCGCCCCAGACAGCAAGTGAAGGTTGTCAGGGAGAGAGTGCTTTTGTGATTCCACTAGGGGGTGTGTGTGGTGGAAGCTGAGGGCCTAGACAGGGGCATCTGGACCCCTTTCCCATGCTATCCCAGGCCAAGGGAGGGGTTTCCCCCGTGTGAGGAGCCACTGGAACGATAGGGGGCACAATACAAAGGGACGAAAGGCCAGGCAAGGACTTGCATGGAGTGCCAACATTTATTGATTGGATCAATGGAACGTCACAGATGAGGGGCAATGGCAGATCAGAGTGGGCTCTTCCTCCCTGTCGTTGGAAGGCTGGAAGGCTTGGAGGCTTGCGGGAGATGCCCCTCCTGAGGCCCATGCATCCTGACGGTCCGTGGGCAGCTCGGCAAGGCTCAGGGATGCGATGAGAGCCCGTTGCCAGCACCAGTCTTGCTGCCTCGGTCCTGCTGTGGGACGCGCCCATGAGTGTGGCTGTCTCCTCTCTTCTCTCCCCAGTGGCTCTTGGTTGCAGGCAAGAAGGCCTGAAAGGGGCTCAGGGGAAGGCACTCCTGCCTGCCCCTAAGCCTGAGGCCCTGGGGAGCCTGGCAGCATGTCGAGCAGGGCCTGGAATTCCTCCTCGCTGAGGGGTGATTCCAGGGTTGCCCCAAGTTCCTCTTGCTCTGCGTCCACATTCAGCAAAGATCCTGCCTTGTGCAACATGTCTGTGTCAGACAAGAGTTCATCCAGGAGGCTGGAGCAGCCTGGAAGGGCTGCATGCTGGGGCTGGGGTTGGGGCTCCAGTGGGGGGGCCGGCTCATCCCCTGAGGGTGCCCACTGCTGCTGCCACACGGGGGAGTCGGGCTGTACAGGGGGCAGGACAGCCCCTTGGCCAGGCAGCCCACTGGGGATGACAGCGTGGGAGACCTCATCCCAGGGCACACTTCCCGAGGGAGGGGGTGGGGACTGGCTCCCCAGGAGAGCTGCCGGGCTGGGCTGGACCACCATGAACATCAAGGGCTGGCCCACACAGGCCCCAGAGCTGGCCCCAGGCACCACGAAGGTGGGGGCATAACCAGGAGCTGCTGCAGCCAAGGCTGGCACGCTTTCAGGTGGCTGCGAGGCAGGTGCATGACGAGAGCTGCTGTGGACGGTGGGCAGGGGGCTGTGGTCCCATGGAGCAGGCGTGGCGGCGGTTGCTGGGGGTCTTCGGCCAGTGCACTCCCAGGCCCTCTAGCCCTCTGCTCTGGGTGCCGAGCTCTTCGGTTCTGAAACCATACCTAGGGAAGCACACGGGGAGAGAGGCCCATCAGAGGTGTGACACTCCAGATCGCCTCGCCACTGGCCCGTCCCCCGCCCCACCACGCTTCGCCCCGTCTAACCTGCCCTGCCCTCCAATCTGTCAGGCACAGGGCAAGTTTCGGTGGGCCTTAGCTCGGGGCAATTTCCCCTAGACCTGTCGCCTTGGCCCTTGACAATGAGGGCGACCATCAGGGCAACCCAGGACCACCCAGCCCAGCTTGGAGGAGGGTCCCCATCGATTGGCTCCCACGGCAGCTCCCCCCCTCCCCCCGGCTGCCCAGCACCTCCATTGCCCTCTCCCATTCTGGAAGTGGATGCCTTCAGATCAGCCCCATGAGCCAACTGCTAGGGCCAAGAGAACCCCCTCCCCAAACCCCTGCCCTCCCACCCCCACCAGAAGCCTACGTCCACCCAGGGCTCACCACTCCTTGCCCATGGGACCCGTCATGTTCCACCCACTGGGGGACAGCTTACCTGGATGCGAGGTTCCGGAATGCCTGTCTGCCGAGCCAATTCTTCCCTGGCGGCAATACCTGGCAAGCGATCCCTCTCAAAGGCCTGCACAAGGATTCTGGTTTGAGAAGGACAGATGAAGGTCCTCTTTCTCCTGGCCTCTCGTCCCACACTTCCTAGAGGAGAACACACACAGAAGAGAGCCCATTTAGGCCGACTGCACAGTGCCTGCAGAGGCAGTGTGTGCGACGTAGCACACGCAGTGTCCCGGAGAGAGGTGGACCTTTGCCCTGCTGGCTACGTACCTTGAGTGGAAGCCTGAGGTGGTGGTGGCAGCGGGGGTGGCTGAGGCTGCCCTTCTTGGCAGACAGCCTCAGACAGCAATCGGCTCTGCTTTAGACGTCTTCTTCGTTGGTTTTGAAACCAGACCTAGGCACAAAGAGAGAGTTCACTGTCACTCCGTGCTGCCCCACATACCTCCAAGATCGACTGCAGGGAGGCACCCTCGGACACAAGAACCAACGCGCCAGCCAGCCAGCTGCTGGAAATGCACTGGGGCCCGTCTGCTCCCAGTGGAAAGAGGTAGGATTCAAAGGGACTGGACTCTCGGGAGAAGCTCGAGCCCTGCTTTCCTCTCTGGGGAAGTGCACAGGATTCCACAGGGCACAACCTGTGTCCGTGAAAATCATCTTTTCTCCTCTAGTCACCAAGCTGGAGTCCAAAGGCATGGCCTGTGACAGAGGAGGAGACAATGCCTGCTTTCCCAGGGTCAGGATGAGATTGCTACCACTCTCTCTCTCTCTGCCTCTAGTTCTGTGGCCCTCTCTCTCTATTTCATTCTCTCTCCCTCTCTCTTTCTCTGTGTGTGTGTGCCTCTGTCTCTCTCTTCCTGTGTCTCTCCCTCCCTCCCTGTCTCTGTCCCTGTCTCTGCCCCTCTCTTTCTCTGCCCCTCTGTCCCTCCTCTCTTTCTCTCCCCCTGACCGCGTTCCCACCCAAACGACCAGTTTCTCTGTGGGTCCTTTGGGATCTGAACCCAATGCTCTCCATCGCGCTTTGGATGTCTGTCTCTGTCGCGCTCCTCCGCACGCCCCACTGCAATGGCGGCCCTGTCTCTGTCTCAGGCTCTCTCTCTCCTCTGCCTCTCAGCTGGTCTCCTTGCCTCCTCTTTGGCATGTTCCAGGCCTGATTCCTGCTTGCCTGCCTCTCTTCTGTCCCTCCAGGCGGTACTGTTTCCTCACGCACGATAACATCCACTGGCCACAGCCCCCATCCAAATCAAACGTGCCCTGCTGCCTGGGAGCTGCTCGTTGTCAGTTACCTCTCAGCAACTGCATGCCTCTGTCACGTGGACGTCAGGAAGCTCTTGTGTCCCTGCTCCCCATCTTCACCATCCGTGTCCTCGTCTTCCACAGTGAAACCGTGTGCTTGCTGCCTCACTCTCCTAGACCAAAGTGCTGTGTGCACGTCTGCGTGTGTGCATGTGTTTGGGCATTTTCTGAAGTTTCTGTGAAGACAATTTGATACCCCAGGAAAAAGTGTCCCTGGGGAAAGCCCAGCAGTCTTTGGCAATGCCTCCCGAGGTCGCAGGTGGGGTGCTGCAAGGCTCCCTCTCTTCCTTTCATGCCTCTTCTCTCACCTGCCCAGAGAGGGACATCTTCAGCCCAGGCAGTTCCTTGGAGGCCAGCCATCAAGGAACCACCCCTCCCTGGCACCACAGCCCCTCATGCTTCCTTGGTCTCTGGCCCTTTCCACTTCCTGACCAGCCATTTGAATGGACCCCTCGCCATGCCACACAGCTCCTTCTGGCCACATTTTCCCAATGGAGGCAACCTTGCTCACCCAGACTCTAGTCCCTGCTATCTCGAGGAGCCAGAAGAGGAAGTGCCAGGGGCGGGGACTCCAGATGGCCTAGGATGACGTGCGCATCTGGACATGGACCCCGAGAGGGAGAAGGGATGGAGAGATGTGGGCATACCTGAATTCTGCTTTCTGGAATGCCCAGTTCTTGGGCCAGTCGTTCTCTGGTGGCTATGCCAGGGTAAGGGTTCTGCTGAAAGAGCGCTTGCAGGGTGTCCTTCTGACTCAGCCTCAGAACGAGCCCCCTCCTTCGTGCACCTCCAGAGAGCAGGCCTGTGGGAGAGAAAAGGGGACCTGTGTCAGCGGGGAATCCATGGAGTTGCAAACCCATGGTGCCCGCCCAGTGGCTGTCCTCGTGCCATGCCAGGGGCTGACCCTCTCAGCGACAGGACGACTCTGCATTTGGAATGCCCTGGGTTCCCTCGGGAGAGCCAGGCCAAACCCGTGGCGCTCTGGGGGTACAAGCTCAGCTGAGAGCCAAGGCTACGGGGATCTCCCCACCGGCTGCCAATGCTGCACAGGATGCCACGCTGCCAGCATGGAAATCCCTCCACAAACAGGTGATTGTGACCAGTGCCTGCAAGGATTCTCCACCTATCGATGCCTAGGAGTCTTGATGGCTTCTACCAGGTAGACCTGGCACTCTCTGTGGAGGAGAGGAGCCTGTCTTCTGGCCTCTCCTAGTCCCGGGGCACATGCACTCTCACGATTGGAAAGGAACCGAGACAAAACAGAAACGAAGCCAGACACACACACAACACAACTCGCAACACAGAACGCACTAGGAGATTGCTCTGAAGACCCACTTTCTGGAGACAAGGACGACTGTGCTATCCCTTCTGAAGGCGCCCACCCCCCACCCCCACACCCCACCCCTACCAACACCAGTCCTCCCGGGAAGATGGGCTTCCCTTTCTAGGCAGCAAAGACATGCTGCCTTGCCATGTGTCCATGGTCTTCTCTCCCTTGGGGACCCCTGAAGGGCTGGGCCCCTGTCCTATTGGAGGTGGGGTCTCTGTGGTGGCACAGAAGAGAAGCGTGTTTGGTGGTTTCAGGCACGTCTGCCGCATTCCTGAGATCTTGAGTTTGTTTCCCCCACTCGCTCCGACTCTGGGGCAACACCCATCCTTCTCCAAGGGACCCCTCCTCTAGCAGCTGGCAGCTGGCAATGTAGGGTCGTCTCCAGGTCTCCCCCTGGAAAGAGGCAAGGCAAGGGGTTCAGACCCCCAACCAAGGCTGCCTTCACAAGTGCCCTGCCTTTGGGCTGCTCCAAGAAACCTTCTTGGCAAAGAACTCAAAGAACCAAGTGGTCGCATTTTGGCACTTGCCTTTCAAGAGGCTCCCCCAACCCCACCTTAGACTCCCGTGGGACACAGTACCAGTGCTTGCGGCATCTGTGCTTCCCACGCTCTAGTTTTCCATTTGGCTCAAAGCAAAAACTCTCTTCTCTTCTTCATACCAATTGGATGTGGTGTCTTTCCCTGGACACCATAGAAGTGAGCCAGTTCCGAGGGAAAACGAACCCCAAGAGAGCAAATCTGCACCAACAACAAGCAGACAGCAAAGGAAACCAACTGCAAATCCCAAGCTTGTGTCAATTGCATTGGGAACATGACCAAATGCTCGTGTTCTGTTCTCTGCAACCACGAGGTGGGACTTTTGGTAGAGAAGCCATTGATGGGCAACAGGGCTACCAACTTCCTTTTCCATTTCAAGAAACAAGCAAGCAAACCAACAGACAACCAAGCCCGGAATATGCACGTCCAATGCCCCAGCCATGGTCCGTCTCTTTCCCCAACTGATTCCACACACAAGGCCCAGCAGATCTGTCTGTGCCATCTTGCTGGACCTTGACCACCCATCTTCGTGGCGATCCACCCCGTCGGGGGTGGGGGGCATCGAGACCCTCGGATGATGCAACCCAGAGCCCAGATGCTGAGATCAACGTACCGCTTGAGCTGCTGGACGTGCTGGAGCAGCTGGAGGAATCCATGGTGGGACACCCACCCGGATGGCGCAGAAGCTGCTGTCCAACTGTTCCGTGCCCAGAAGCACGGGACTTATAAAGGGTGCAGAGGCCCCTCCCCATTTATGGAAATAGTTGTGGACCGAGGCATCACCTGGAGGATCACGTGGAAGGACTCCCTTGAGGCAGGTGGGCACTGGAATGGGAGGCCCGTTCGGAGGCTCCCAGGTCCCTTTGATGTTGCCGCCCCCACCATCCTTTCCCAGGAAGCTTGGGTTCCAGGCCTCTCCTGTTTTCACACCTTTCCACATTCCATGCATACTTTTGCTCCAGGGGGCTTTCCCAGACTCTGCGCTCTTCCCGCTCAGGTGGGGCAGTGTGCTTTCCACATCGGAGAGAGAGCCTAGAGCCCAGCTTTCCTTGTGTACGTGTCCCACTTCACTCATCCTCTCCTGGACCTCATTGCATCCCACCTGGAAAGCATTTCCTCGCCTGGGGGTTGAGTGCCCGATAATTCGCACAGGAAGCTTCACTGCTGATCCAGGGTCTACCTGTGGTCCTCAGCCGTTCGGGACTTTTGCAAGTGGAACCCGAAACCCACACCCTTGCTCACGGGCCATGGGAGGACGGGAGAAAAGGGCACCCCACACTGTAGGCATCATAAGCCAGAGAATTTGCTTTCAATGCATCTCCTGGGCGACCACAAGAGGAGTAGGTTTCACCCCTCCAGTCCACCTGTAGTTAACATGAAAGAAAGAACGGAAGGAAGAAAGAAGAAAGGAAAGGGAGGAAGGAGAGGGAGAGAGGGAGGAAGGGAGGGAGAGAGGAAGGGAGGAAGGAAGGCAGGCAGAAAGAAAGAAGAAGGAAAGAAAGTAAAACAAGGAAAAGCAGAAGAAGAGGCATGAAGGAACTTAGATGTGGGATGCTGACAGAGCTGGTTTGAAAGGAATGCTTTGGATTCCAAATACAAGCACCCCGACATTTGTGTTCTGTTCAGGATGCAGAGAACTGAGATAGTTAAGGGAGAGAACACACACGGAAACACAGAACCATCATGCACGAAGCCTTTTGCCACACGAGGGTATACATCTCAGCCATTTGGATTCACATGGGGACAATAACCTTAATTGCAAACAGCTGGGAACGGGATGACTTATGCCAATGATTCCTTAACCTAATGCTGGCCTGTGTGTGTGTGTGTGTGTGTGTGTGTGTGTGTGTGTGTGTGTGTGTGTGTGATCTGTGTGATTGATTTCTGTGCACCCACTAAGGACAGTGGTCAGATGGTCCCTGTGGAAGGATGCCACCAGGACGAGTAGCTGTCTGCCAGACCCAGGAGGCCCCAGGTGTTGTCTTGAGGATGTCCAGGTCCTAGTTCCCTGTCCTCAGTGCCAGAGTTCAGAGAGTGGGGGGACCATCTTGTTGGATCAGGGTGGTTTTCCCCAAGAAGGTGGACGATTGGGCTAAGGGAATCCACTGAAACGTGGGATTCAATGGCTCATCCCGCCAAGGCCCTGGCTGCCTGACTTCCACTGGCTCCCACCTGGACCACCCAGATGGTGGAAGGATGCTGGAGAGAGCGGCATCCTTGCTCTACCTGGATGCCAGGGTCTCCTGAGAAGCCACAGGTGTGTTTTGGCACAGGCCACTGGCTGACTGTAGGTTGGGGCTCCACTGCCCATCCCTGGGCTCCGAGGTCTCTCTGGAGCGGGTGGCATTGGACCGCCAAGGGGCTCAGCCACAGCACCTAGCTCTTGCTAGAGTCTGCACATGTCCTGCTGCCCACAGCAATCTGAGTGTTTCCCAGCACCCCTGATGCCGTCTTCCTCCTGCCCCGTCCTTTCCACAAGGCATCCTTTTCCAGAACTCCACTCCTACTTGCCCTGAGGCTACTGGGTTCAGACTCTTTTCCCTGAAGCCCTATCCCTCCCTGTGTGGCTCTTGAAACAGACTCTTCCTTTCTGTTGAAAAAGAAGAGAGTGAGAGGGAGATAGAGTGAGAGAGAGAGCGAGAGAGAATGAGACAGAGCCAATACTGTCTATTGCTCGAGAGCTGTGGAGAAAGGGGAGCCCAGGGAGTGACTGGGAGGGATCTGAGGACTCATTGCATCCACAGAGATAAGTCCTATAGACCTAGACGCCCAGATGCAGTTGTAGCAAGAGACTCAGCTACCTTGGTGTCTACACATTCAAGTGGCAACTCTCAGAAGGGTTCCTACTTCCTGCAACTGCCACAGGCATGTTGCACATGCTGCATGAACTGCGTGAGTGGAGAATCCCTCCACACAGAGTGTACAAGGGACTTATCTTCAGAACCCTTTTGGAAAGAAGCAGTGGAAGAGATCACCTGCCACAACGTTAGGATTCCACGTGCATTTGGGTTTTGAGTTCCTTTGGACATGGCTTGCGTTGTAACTCGGCCCACTTTTTAGACAGGTGGGGGGGCAGTAAGGAGAGAGGCAGAGAGAGAGTGAGTCGGAGAGAGAGAGAGAGGTGACTTGCCTGCATAATACTATCCTGTGCACATTTGGGACTCGGGAGTCTGGTACTGAAAGTGCTGGGATAGCTGTGTCCGTGTGCACAATGGCTATGCCCTCAAGGAATCGGACCAAACCGCGCCCCAGACAGCAAGTGAAGGTTGTCAGGAAGAGAGTGCTTTTGTGATTCCACTAGGGGGTGTGTGTGGTGGAAGCTGAGGGCCTAGACAGGGGCATCTGGACCCCTTTCCCATGCTATCCCAGGCCAAGGGAGGGGTTTCCCCCGTGTGAGGAGCCGCTGGAACGATGGGGGGCACAATACAAAGGGACCAAAGGCCAGGCAAGGACTTGCATGGAGTGCCAACATTTATTGATTGGATCAATGGAACGTCACAGATGAGGGGCAATGGCAGATCAGAGTGGGCTCTTCCTCCCTGTCGCTGGAAGGCTGGAAGGCTTGGAGGCTTGCGGGAGATGCCCCTCCTGAGGCCCATGCATCCTGACGGTCCGTGGGCAGCTCGGCAAGGCTCAGGGATGCGATGAGAGCCCGTTGCCAGCACCAGTCTTGCTGCCTCGGTCCTGCTGTGGGACGCGCCCATGAGTGTGGCCGTCTCCTCTCTTCTCTCCCCAGTGGCTCTTGGTTGCAGGCAAGAAGGCCTGAAAGGGGCTCAGGGGAAGGCACTCCTGCCTGCCCCTAAGCCTGAGGCCCTGGGGAGCCTGGCAGCATGTCGAGCAGGGCCTGGAATTCCTCCTCGCTGAGGGGTGATTCCAGGGTTGCCCCAAGTTCCTCTTGCTCTGCGTCCACATTCAGCAAAGATCCTGCCTTGTGCAACATGTCTGTGTCAGACAAGAGTTCATCCAGGAGGCTGGAGCAGCCTGGAAGGGCTGCATGCTGGGGCTGGGGTTGGGGCTCCAGTGGGGGGGCCGGCTCATCCCCTGAGGGTGCCCACTGCTGCTGCCACACGTGGGCCTCGGGCTGTACAGGGGGCAGGACAGCCCCTTGGCCAGGCAGCCCACTGGGGATGACAGCGTGGGAGACCTCATCCCAGGGCACACTTCCCGAGGGAGGGGGTGGGGACTGGCTCCCCAGGAGAGCCGCCGGGCTGGGCTGGACCACCATGAACATCAACGGCTGGCCCACACAGGCCCCAGAGCTGGCCCCAGGCACCACGAAGGTGGGGGCATAACCAGGAGCTGCTGCAGCCAAGGCTGGCACGCTTTCAGGTGGCTGCGAGGCAGGTGCATGACGAGAGCTGCTGTGGACGGTGGGCAGGGGGCTGTGGTCCCATGGAGCAGGCGTGGCGGCGGTTGCTGGGGGTCTTCGGCCAGCGCACTCCCAGGCCCTCTAGCCCTCTGCTCTGGGTGCCGAGCTCTTCGGTTCTGAAACCATACCTAGGGAAGCACACGGGGAGAGAGGCCCATCAGAGGTGTGACACTCCAGATCGCCTCGCCACTGGCCCGTCCCCCGCCCCACCACGCTTCGCCCCGTCTAACCTGCCCTGCCCTCCAATCTGTCAGGCACAGGGCAAGTTTCGGTGGGCCTTAGCTCGGGGCAATTTCCCCTAGACCTGTCGCCTTGGCCCTTGACAATGAGGGCGACCATCAGGGCAACCCAGGACCACCCAGCCCAGCTTGGAGGAGGGTCCCCATCGATTGGCTCCCACGGCAGCTCCCCCCCTCCCCCCGGCTGCCCAGCACCTCCATTGCCCTCTCCCATTCTGGAAGTGGATGCCTTCAGATCAGCCCCATGAGCCAACTGCTAGGGCCAAGAGAACCCCCTCCCCAAACCCCTGCCCTCCCACCCCCACCAGAAGCCTACGTCCACCCAGGGCTCACCACTCCTTGCCCATGGGACCCGTCATGTTCCACCCACTGGGGGACAGCTTACCTGGATGCGAGGTTCCGGAATGCCTGTCTGCCGAGCCAATTCTTCCCTGGCGGCAATACCTGGCAAGCGATCCCTCTCAAAGGCCTGCACAAGGATTCTGGTTTGAGAAGGACAGATGAAGGTCCTCTTTCTCCTGGCCTCTCGTCCCACACTTCCTAGAGGAGAACACACACAGAAGAGAGCCCATTTAGGCCGACTGCACAGTGCCTGCAGAGGCAGTGTGTGCGACGTAGCACACGCAGTGTCCCGGAGAGAGGTGGACCTTTGCCCTGCTGGCTACGTACCTTGAGTGGAAGCCTGAGGTGGTGGTGGCAGCGGGGGTGGCTGAGGCTGCCCTTCTTGGCAGACAGCCTCAGACAGCAATCGGCTCTGCTTTAGACGTCTTCTTCGTTGGTTTTGAAACCAGACCTAGGCACAAAGAGAGAGTTCACTGTCACTCCGTGCTGCCCCACATACCTCCAAGATCGACTGCAGGGAGGCACCCTCGGACACAAGAACCAACGCGCCAGCCAGCCAGCTGCTGGAAATGCACTGGGGCCCGTCTGCTCCCAGTGGAAAGAGGTAGGATTCAAAGGGACTGGACTCTCGGGAGAAGCTCGAGCCCTGCTTTCCTCTCTGGGGAAGTGCACAGGATTCCACAGGGCACAACCTGTGTCCGTGAAAATCATCTTTTCTCCTCTAGTCACCAAGCTGGAGTCCAAAGGCATGGCCTGTGACAGAGGAGGAGACAATGCCTGCTTTCCCAGGGTCAGGATGAGATTGCTACCACTCTCTCTCTCTCTGCCTCTAGTTCTGTGGCCCTCTCTCTCTATTTCATTCTCTCTCCCTCTCTCTTTCTCTCTGTGTGTGTGCCTCTGTCTCTCTCTTCCTGTGTCTCTCCCTCCCTCCCTGTCTCTGTCCCTGTCTCTGCCCCTCTCTTTCTCTGCCCCTCTGTCCCTCCTCTCTTTCTCTCCCCCTGACCGCGTTCCCACCCAAACGACCAGTTTCTCTGTGGGTCCTTTGGGATCTGAACCCAATGCTCTCCATCGCGCTTTGGATGTCTGTCTCTGTCGCGCTCCTCCGCACGCCCCACTGCAATGGCGGCCCTGTCTCTGTCTCAGGCTCTCTCTCTCCTCTGCCTCTCAGCTGGTCTCCTTGCCTCCTCTTTGGCATGTTCCAGGCCTGATTCCTGCTTGCCTGCCTCTCTTCTGTCCCTCCAGGCGGTACTGTTTCCTCACGCACGATAACATCCACTGGCCACAGCCCCCATCCAAATCAAACGTGCCCTGCTGCCTGGGAGCTGCTCGTTGTCAGTTACCTCTCAGCAACTGCATGCCTCTGTCACGTGGACGTCAGGAAGCTCTTGTGTCCCTGCTCCCCATCTTCACCATCCGTGTCCTCGTCTTCCACAGTGAAACCGTGTGCTTGCTGCCTCACTCTCCTAGACCAAAGTGCTGTGTGCACGTCTGCGTGTGTGCATGTGTTTGGGCATTTTCTGAAGTTTCTGTGAAGACAATTTGATACCCCAGGAAAAAGTGTCCCTGGGGAAAGCCCAGCAGTCTTTGGCAATGCCTCCCGAGGTCGCAGGTGGGGTGCTGCAAGGCTCCCTCTCTTCCTTTCATGCCTCCTCTCTCACCTGCCCAGAGAGGGACATCTTCAGCCCAGGCAGTTCCTTGGAGGCCAGCCATCAAGGAACCACCCCTCCCTGGCGCCACAGCCCCTCATGCTTCCTTGGTCTCTGGCCCTTTCCACTTCCTGACCAGCCATTTGAATGGACCCCTCGCCATGCCACACAGCTCCTTCTGGCCACATTTTCCCAATGGAGGCAACCTTGCTCACCCAGACTCTAGTCCCTGCTACCTCGAGGAGCCAGAAGAGGAAGTGCCAGGGGCGGGGACTCCAGATGGCCTAGGATGACGTGCGCATCTGGACATGGACCCCGAGAGGGAGAAGGGATGGAGAGATGTGGGCATACCTGAATTCTGCTTTCTGGAATGCCCAGTTCTTGGGCCAGTCGTTCTCTGGTGGCTATGCCAGGGTAAGGGTTCTGCTGAAAGAGCGCTTGCAGGGCGTCCTTCTGACTCAGCCTCAGAACGAGCCTCCTCCTTCGTGCACCTCCAGAGAGCAGGCCTGTGGGAGAGAAAAGGGGACCTGTGTCAGCGGGGAATCCATGGAGTTGCAAACCCATGGTGCCCGCCCAGTGGCTGTCCTCGTGCCATGCCAGGGGCTGACCCTCTCAGCGACAGGACGACTCTGCATTTGGAATGCCCTGGGTTCCCTCGGGAGAGCCAGGCCAAACCCGTGGCGCTCTGGGGGTACAAGCTCAGCTGAGAGCCAAGGCTACGGGGATCTCCCCACCGGCTGCCAATGCTGCACAGGATGCCACGCTGCCAGCATGGAAATCCCTCCACAAACAGGTGATTGTGACCAGTGCCTGCAAGGATTCTCCACCTATCGATGCCTAGGAGTCTTGATGGCTTCTACCAGGTAGACCTGGCACTCTCTGTGGAGGAGAGGAGCCTGTCTTCTGGCCTCTCCTAGTCCCGGGGCACATCCACTCTCACGATTGGAAAGGAACCGAGACAAAACAGAAACGAAGCCAGACACACACACAACACAACCCCCAACACAGAACGCACTAGGAGATTGCTCTGAAGACCCACTTTCTGGAGACAAGGACGACTGTGCTATCCCTTCTGAAGGCGCCCACCCCCCCCACACACATCCCACCCCCCACCCCCACACCCCACCCCTACCAACACCAGTCCTCCCGGGAAGATGGGCTTCCCTTTCTAGGCAGCAAAGACATGCTGCCTTGCCATGTGTCCATGGTCTTCTCTCCCTTGGGGACCCCTGAAGGGCTGGGCCCCTGTCCTATTGGAGGTGGGGTCTCTGTGGTGGCACAGAAGAGAAGCGTGTTTGGTGGTTTCAGGCACGTCTGCCGCATCCCTGAGATCTTGAGTTTGTTTCCCCCACTCGCTCCGACTCTGGGGCAACACCCATCCTTCTCCAAGGGACCCCTCCTCTAGCAGCTGGCAGCTGGCAATGTAGGCTCGTCTCCAGGTCTCCCCCTGGAAAGAGGCAAGGCAAGGGGTTCAGACCCCCAACCAAGGCTGCCTTCACAAGTGCCCTGCCTTTGGGCTGCTCCAAGGAACCTTCTTGGCAAAGAACTCAAAGAACCAAGTGGTCGCATTTTGGCACTTGCCTTTCAAGAGGCTCCCCCAACCCCACCTTAGACTCCCGTGGGACACAGTACCAGTGCTTGCGGCATCTGTGCTTCCCACGCTCTCGTTTTCCATTTGGCTCAAAGCAAAAACTCTCTTCTCTTCTTCATACCAATTGGATGTGGTGTCTTTCCCTGGACACCATAGAAGTGAGCCAGTTCCGAGGGAAAACGAACCCCAAGAGAGCAAATCTGCACCAACAACAAGCAGACAACAAAGGAAACCAACTGCAAATCCCAAGCTTGTGTCAATTGCATTGGGAACATGACCAAATGCTCGTGTTCTGTTCTCTGCAACCACGAGGTGGGACTTTTGGTAGAGAAGCCATTGATGGGCAACAGGGCTACCAACTTCCTTTTCCATTTCAAGAAACAAGCAAGCAAACCAACAGACAACCAAGCCCGGAATATGCACGTCCAATGCCCCAGCCATGGTCCGTCTCTTTCCCCAACTGATTCCACACACAAGGCCCAGCAGATCTGTCTGTGCCATCTTGCTGGACCTTGACCACCCATCTTCGTGGCGATCCACCCCGTCGGGGGTGGGGGGCATCGAGACCCTCGGATGATGCAACCCAGAGCCCAGATGCCGAGATCAACGTACCGCTTGAGCTGCTGGACGTGCTGGAGCAGCTGGAGGAATCCATGGTGGGACACCCACCCGGATGGCGCAGAAGCTGCTGTCCAACTGTTCCGTGCCCAGAAGCACGGGACTTATAAAGGGTGCAGAGGCCCCTCCCCATTTATGGAAATAGTTGTGGACCGAGGCATCACCTGGAGGATCACGTGGAAGGACTCCCTTGAGGCAGGTGGGCACTGGAATGGGAGGCCCGTTCGGAGGCTCCCAGGTCCCTTTGATGTTGCCGCCCCCACCATCCTTTCCCAGGAAGCTTGGGTTCCAGGCCTCTCCTGTTTTCACACCTTTCCACATTCCATGCATACTTTTGCTCCAGGGGGCTTTCCCAGACTCTGCGCTCTTCCCGCTCAGGTGGGGCAGTGTGCTTTCCACATCGGAGAGAGAGCCTAGAGCCCAGCTTTCCTTGTGTACGTGTCCCACTTCACTCATCCTCTCCTGGACCTCATTGCATCCCACCTGGAAAGCATTTCCTCACCTGGGGGTTGAGTGCCCGATAATTCGCACAGGAAGCTTCACTGCTGATCCAGGGTCTACCTGTGGTCCTCAGCCGTTCGGGACTTTTGCAAGTGGAACCCGAAACCCACACCCTTGCTCATGGGCCATGGGAGGACGGGAGAAAAGGGCACCCCACACTGTAGGCATCATAAGCCAGAGAATTTGCTTTCAATGCATCTCCTGGGCGACCACAAGAGGAGTAGGTTTCACCCCTCCAGTCCACCTGTAGTTAACATGAAAGAAAGAACGGAAGGAAGAAAGAAGAAAGGAAAGGGAGGAAGGAGAGGGAGAGAGGGAGGAAGGGAGGGAGAGAGGAAGGGAGGAAGGAAGGCAGGCAGAAAGAAAGAAGAAGGAAAGAAAGTAAAACAAGGAAAAGCAGAAGAAGAGGCATGAAGGAACTTAGATGTGGGATGCTGACAGAGCTGGTTTGAAAGGAATGCTTTGGATTCCAAATACAAGCACCCCGACATTTGTGTTCTGTTCAGGCTGCAGAGAACTGAGATAGTTAAGGGAGAGAACACACACGGAAACACAGAACCATCATGCACGAAGCCTTTTGCCACACGAGGGTATACATCTCAGCCATTTGGATTCACATGGGGACAATAACCTTAATTGCAAACAGCTGGGAACGGGATGACTTATGCCAATGATTCCTTAACCTAATGCTGACCTGTGTGTGTGTGTGTGTGTGTGTGTGTGATCTGTGTGATTGATTTCTGTGCACCCACTAAGGACAGTGGTCAGATGGTCCCTGTGGAAGGATGCCACCAGGACGAGTAGCTGTCTGCCAGACCCAGGAGGCCCCAGGTGTTGTCTTGAGGATGTCCAGGTCCTAGTTCCCTGTCCTCAGTGCCAGAGTTCAGAGAGTGGGGGGACCATCTTGTTGGATCAGGGTGGTTTTCCCCAAGAAGGTGGACGATTGGGCTAAGGGAATCCACTGAAACGTGGGATTCAATGGCTCATCCCGCCAAGGCCCTGGCTGCCTGACTTCCACTGGCTCCCACCTGGACCACCCAGATGGTGGAAGGATGCTGGAGAGAGCGGCATCCTTGCTCTACCTGGATGCCAGGGTCTCCTGAGAAGCCACAGGTGTGTTTTGGCACAGGCCACTGGCTGACTGTAGGTTGGGGCTCCACTGCCCATCCCTGGGCTCCGAGGTCTCTCTGGAGCGGGTGGCATTGGACCGCCAAGGGGCTCAGCCACAGCACCTAGCTCTTGCTAGAGTCTGCACATGTCCTGCTGCCCACAGCAATCTGAGTGTTTCCCAGCACCCCTGATGCCGTCTTCCTCCTGCCCCGTCCTTTCCACAAGGCATCCTTTTCCAGAACTCCACTCCTACTTGCCCTGAGGCTACTGGGTTCAGACTCTTTTCCCTGAAGCCCTATCCCTCCCTGTGTGGCTCTTGAAACAGACTCTTCCTTTCTGTTGAAAAAGAAGAGAGTGAGAGGGAGATAGAGTGAGAGAGAGAGCGAGAGAGAATGAGACAGAGCCAATACTGTCTATTGCTCGAGAGCTGTGGAGAAAGGGGAGCCCAGGGAGTGACTGGGAGGGATCTGAGGACTCATTGCATCCACAGAGATAAGTCCTATAGACCTAGACGCCCAGATGCAGTTGTAGCAAGAGACTCAGCTACCTTGGTGTCTACACATTCAAGTGGCAACTCTCAGAAGGGTTCCTACTTCCTGCAACTGCCACAGGCATGTTGCACATGCTGCATGAACTGCGTGAGTGGAGAATCCCTCCACACAGAGTGTACAAGGGACTTATCTTCAGAACCCTTTTGGAAAGAAGCAGTGGAAGAGATCACCTGCCACAACGTTAGGATTCCACGTGCATTTGGGTTTTGAGTTCCTTTGGACATGGCTTGCGTTGTAACTCGGCCCACTTTTTAGACAGGTGGGGGGGCAGTAAGGAGAGAGGCAGAGAGAGAGTGAGTCGGAGAGAGAGAGAGAGGTGACTTGCCTGCATAATACTATCCTGTGCACATTTGGGACTCGGGAGTCTGGTACTGAAAGTGCTGGGATAGCTGTGTCCGTGTGCACAATGGCTATGCCCTCAAGGAATCGGACCAAACCGCGCCCCAGACAGCAAGTGAAGGTTGTCAGGAAGAGAGTGCTTTTGTGATTCCACTAGGGGGTGTGTGTGGTGGAAGCTGAGGGCCTAGACAGGGGCATCTGGACCCCTTTCCCATGCTATCCCAGGCCAAGGGAGGGGTTTCCCCCATGTGAGGAGCCACTGGAACGATGGGGGGCACAATACAAAGGGACCAAAGGCCAGGCAAGGACTTGCATGGAGTGCCAACATTTATTGATTGGATCAATGGAACGTCACAGATGAGGGGCAATGGCAGATCAGAGTGGGCTCTTCCTCCCTGTCGCTGGAAGGCTGGAAGGCTTGGAGGCTTGCGGGAGATGCCCCTCCTGAGGCCCATGCATCCTGACGGTCCGTGGGCAGCTCGGCAAGGCTCAGGGATGCGATGAGAGCCCGTTGCCAGCACCAGTCTTGCTGCCTCGGTCCTGCTGTGGGACGCGCCCATGAGTGTGGCCGTCTCCTCTCTTCTCTCCCCAGTGGCTCTTGGTTGCAGGCAAGAAGGCCTGAAAGGGGCTCAGGGGAAGGCACTCCTGCCTGCCCCTAAGCCTGAGGCCCTGGGGAGCCTGGCAGCATGTCGAGCAGGGCCTGGAATTCCTCCTCGCTGAGGGGTGATTCCAGGGTTGCCCCAAGTTCCTCTTGCTCTGCGTCCACATTCAGCAAAGATCCTGCCTTGTGCAACATGTCTGTGTCAGACAAGAGTTCATCCAGGAGGCTGGAGCAGCCTGGAAGGGCTGCATGCTGGGGCTGGGGTTGGGGCTCCAGTGGGGGGGCCGGCTCATCCCCTGACGGTGCCCACTGCTGCTGCCACACGTGGGCCTCGGGCTGTACAGGGGGCAGGACAGCCCCTTGGCCAGGCAGCCCACTGGGGATGACAGCGTGGGAGACCTCATCCCAGGGCACACTTCCCGAGGGAGGGGGTGGGGACTGGCTCCCCAGGAGAGCCGCCGGGCTGGGCTGGACCACCATGAACATCAAGGGCTGGCCCACACAGGCCCCAGAGCTGGCCCCAGGCACCACGAAGGTGGGGGCATAACCAGGAGCTGCTGCAGCCAAGGCTGGCACGCTTTCAGGTGGCTGCGAGGCAGGTGCATGACGAGAGCTGCTGTGGACGGTGGGCAGGGGGCTGTGGTCCCATGGAGCAGGCGTGGCGGCGGTTGCTGGGGGGACTTCGGCCAGCGCACTCCCAGGCCCTCTAGCCCTCTGCTCTGGGTGCCGAGCTCTTCGGTTCTGAAACCATACCTAGGGAAGCACACGGGGAGAGAGGCCCATCAGAGGTGTGACACTCCAGATCGCCTCGCCACTGGCCCGTCCCCCGCCCCACCACGCTTCGCCCCGTCTAACCTGCCCTGCCCTCCAATCTGTCAGGCACAGGGCAAGTTTCGGTGGGCCTTAGCTCGGGGCAATTTCCCCTAGACCTGTCGCCTTGGCCCTTGACAATGAGGGCGACCATCAGGGCAACCCAGGACCACCCAGCCCAGCTTGGAGGAGGGTCCCCATCGATTGGCTCCCACGGCAGCTCCCCCCCTCCCCCTGGCTGCCCAGCACCTCCATTGCCCTCTCCCATTCTGGAAGTGGATGCCTTCAGATCAGCCCCATGAGCCAACTGCTAGGGCCAAGAGAACCCCCTCCCCAAACCCCTGCCCTCCCACCCCCACCAGAAGCCTACGTCCACCCAGGGCTCACCACTCCTTGCCCATGGGACCCGTCATGTTCCACCCACTGGGGGACAGCTTACCTGGATGCGAGGTTCCGGAATGCCTGTCTGCCGAGCCAATTCTTCCCTGGCGGCAATACCTGGCAAGCGATCCCTCTCAAAGGCCTGCACAAGGATTCTGGTTTGAGAAGGACAGATGAAGGTCCTCTTTCTCCTGGCCTCTCGTCCCACACTTCCTAGAGGAGAACACACACAGAAGAGAGCCCATTTAGGCCGACTGCACAGTGCCTGCAGAGGCAGTGTGTGCGACGTAGCACACGCAGTGTCCCGGAGAGAGGTGGACCTTTGCCCTGCTGGCTACGTACCTTGAGTGGAAGCCTGAGGTGGTGGTGGCAGCGGGGGTGGCTGAGGCTGCCCTTCTTGGCAGACAGCCTCAGACAGCAATCGGCTCTGCTTTAGACGTCTTCTTCGTTGGTTTTGAAACCAGACCTAGGCACAAAGAGAGAGTTCACTGTCACTCCGTGCTGCCCCACATACCTCCAAGATCGACTGCAGGGAGGCACCCTCGGACACAAGAACCAACGCGCCAGCCAGCCAGCTGCTGGAAATGCACTGGGGCCCGTCTGCTCCCAGTGGAAAGAGGTAGGATTCAAAGGGACTGGACTCTCGGGAGAAGCTCGAGCCCTGCTTTCCTCTCTGGGGAAGTGCACAGGATTCCACAGGGCACAACCTGTGTCCGTGAAAATCATCTTTTCTCCTCTAGTCACCAAGCTGGAGTCCAAAGGCATGGCCTGTGACAGAGGAGGAGACAATGCCTGCTTTCCCAGGGTCAGGATGAGATTGCTACCACTCTCTCTCTCTCTGCCTCTAGTTCTGTGGCCCTCTCTCTCTATTTCATTCTCTCTCCCTCTCTCTTTCTCTGTGTGTGTGTGCCTCTGTCTCTCTCTTCCTGTGTCTCTCCCTCCCTCCCTGTCTCTGTCCCTGTCTCTGCCCCTCTCTTTCTCTGCCCCTCTGTCCCTCCTCTCTTTCTCTCCCCCTGACCGCGTTCCCACCCAAACGACCAGTTTCTCTGTGGGTCCTTTGGGATCTGAACCCAATGCTCTCCATCGCGCTTTGGATGTCTGTCTCTGTCGCGCTCCTCCGCACGCCCCACTGCAATGGCGGCCCTGTCTCTGTCTCAGGCTCTCTCTCTCCTCTGCCTCTCAGCTGGTCTCCTTGCCTCCTCTTTGGCATGTTCCAGGCCTGATTCCTGCTTGCCTGCCTCTCTTCTGTCCCTCCAGGCGGTACTGTTTCCTCACGCACGATAACATCCACTGGCCACAGCCCCCATCCAAATCAAACGTGCCCTGCTGCCTGGGAGCTGCTCGTTGTCAGTTACCTCTCAGCAACTGCATGCCTCTGTCACGTGGACGTCAGGAAGCTCTTGTGTCCCTGCTCCCCATCTTCACCATCCGTGTCCTCGTCTTCCACAGTGAAACCGTGTGCTTGCTGCCTCACTCTCCTAGACCAAAGTGCTGTGTGCACGTCTGCGTGTGTGCATGTGTTTGGGCATTTTCTGAAGTTTCTGTGAAGACAATTTGATACCCCAGGAAAAAGTGTCCCTGGGGAAAGCCCAGCAGTCTTTGGCAATGCCTCCCGAGGTCGCAGGTGGGGTGCTGCAAGGCTCCCTCTCTTCCTTTCATGCCTCCTCTCTCACCTGCCCAGAGAGGGACATCTTCAGCCCAGGCAGTTCCTTGGAGGCCAGCCATCAAGGGACCACCCCTCCCTGGCACCACAGCCCCTCATGCTTCCTTGGTCTCTGGCCCTTTCCACTTCCTGACCAGCCATTTGAATGGACCCCTCGCCATGCCACACAGCTCCTTCTGGCCACATTTTCCCAATGGAGGCAACCTTGCTCACCCAGACTCTAGTCCCTGCTATCTCGAGGAGCCAGAAGAGGAAGTGCCAGGGGCGGGGACTCCAGATGGCCTAGGATGACGTGCGCATCTGGACATGGACCCTGAGAGGGAGAAGGGATGGAGAGATGTGGGCATACCTGAATTCTGCTTTCTGGAGTGCCCAGTTCTTGGGCCAGTCGTTCTCTGGTGGCTATGCCAGGGTAAGGGTTCTGCTGAAAGAGCGCTTGCAGGGCGTCCTTCTGACTCAGCCTCAGAACGAGCCTCCTCCTTCGTGCACCTCCAGAGAGCAGGCCTGTGGGAGAGAAAAGGGGACCTGTGTCAGCGGGGAATCCATGGAGTTGCAAACCCATGGTGCCCGCCCAGTGGCTGTCCTCGTGCCATGCCAGGGGCTGACCCTCTCAGCGACAGGACGACTCTGCATTTGGAATGCCCTGGGTTCCCTCGGGAGAGCCAGGCCAAACCCGTGGTGCTCTGGGGGTACAAGCTCAGCTGAGAGCCAAGGCTATGGGGATCTCCCCACCGGCTGCCAATGCTGCACAGGATGCCACGCTGCCAGCATGGAAATCCCTCCACAAACAGGTGATTGTGACCAGTGCCTGCAAGGATTCTCCACCTATCGATGCCTAGGAGTCTTTTTTTTTTTTTTTTTTATTTTATTTTTTTGGGGGGTACACCAGGTTCAATCAACTGTTTTTATACACATATCCCCATATTCCCTCCCTTCCTTGACGCCCCCACCTCGATTCCCCCCCACCCTCCCTGCCCCAGTCCTCTGAGACATCTTCCATCCTCGAGTTGGACTCCCTTTGTTATACAACAACTTCCCACTGACTATTTTACAGTTGGTAGTATATATATGTCTGTACTACTCTCCCGCTTCTTCTCAGTTTCCCCTTCACCCCCCGCCCCCTCCCATACCTCGAGTTCTCCAGTCCATTCCCTGTATCTGCTTCCCTGTTCTTGTCACTGAGTTCATCAGTACCATTTTTAGATTCCGTATATGTGAGTTAGCATGCAATATTTGTCTTTCTCTTTCTGACTTACTTCACTCTGTATGACAGATTGTAGTTCTATCCACCTCATTACATATAGCTCCATCTCATCCCTTTTTATAGCTGAGTAATATTCCATTGTATATATATGCCACATCTTCTGTATCCATTCATTTGTTGATGGGCATTTAGGTTGCTTCCATGTCCTGGCTATTGTAAAGAGTGCTGCAATAAACATTATGGTACAAGTTTCTTTTGGGATTATGGTTTTCTTTGGGTATATGCCCAGGAGTGGGATTACTGGATCATATGGTAGTTCTATTTGTAGTTTTTTAAGGAACCTCCAAATTGTTTTCCATAGTGGCTGTACCAACTTACAGTCCCACCAACAGTGCAGGAGAGTTCCCTTTTCTCCACACCCTCTCCGACATTTGTTGTTTCCAGACTTTGTGATGATGGCCATTCTGATTGGTGTGAGGTGATACCTCATTGTGGCTTTGACTTGCATTTCTCTGATGATGAGTGATGTTGAGCATCTTTTCATGTGTTTGTTGGCCATCTGTATGTCTTCTTTGGAGAAATGTCTATTTAGGTCTTCTGCCCATTTGTGGATTGGGTTATTTGCTTTTTTGGTATGAAGCTGCATGAGCTGCTTGTATATTTTGGAGGTTAATCCTTTGTCCGTTGTTTCATAGGCAATTATTTTTTCCCATTCTGAAGGTTTCCTTTTAGTCTTGTTTATGGTTTCCTTTGCTGTGCAAAAGCTTTTAAGTTTCATGAGGTCCCATTCGTTTATTCTTGATTTTATTTCCATGATTCTAGGAGGTGGGTCAAAAAGGATGTTGCTTTGATGTATGTCAAAGAGTGTTCTGCCTATGTTTTCCTCTAGGAGTTTGATAGTGTCTGGCCTTATATGTAGGTCTTTAATCCATTTGGAGTTTATTTTTGTGTATGGTGTTAGGAAGTGTTCTAATTTCATTCTTTTACATGTTGCTGTCCAATTTTCCCAGCACCACTTATTGAAGAGGCTGTCTTTTTTCCATTGTATACTCGTGCCTCCTTTGTCAAAGATAAGGTGCCCATATGTGTTTGGGCTTACTTCTGAGTTCTCTATTCTGTTCCATTGATCTTCCTTTCTATTTTTGTGCCAGTACCATACTGTCTTGATCACTATGGCCTTGTAGTATAGTTTGAAGTCAGGAAGCCTGATTCCACCAAGTCCATTTTTCCTTCTCAAGATTGCTTTGGCTATTCGGGGTCTTTTGCGTTTCCATACAAATCGTAAGATTTCTTGCTCTAGTTCTGTGAAAAATGCCATTGGCAATCTGATCGGGATTGCATTAAATCTGTAAATTGCTTTGGGTAGTACAGTCATTTTCACGATGTTGATTCTTCCAATCCAGGAACATGGTATATCCCTCCATCTGTTTATGTCATCTTTGATTTCTTTCATCAATGTCTTAAAGTTTTCTGCATGCAGATCTTTTGCCTCCTTAGGCAGGTTTATTCCTAGGTATTTTATTCTTTTGGTTGCAATGGTGAATGGGAGAGTTTCCTTAATTTCTCTTTCTGCTCTTCCGTTGTTAGTGTATAGGAATGCAAGAGATTTCTGTGCATTAATTTTGTATCCTGCTACTTTACTAAACTCATCAATGAGTGCTAGCAGTTTTCTGGTAGAGTCTTTAGGGTTTTCTATATATAGTATCATGTCATCTGCAAAGAGTGATAATTTTACTTCTTCTTTTCCAATTTGGATTCCTTTAATTTCTTTTTCTTCTCTGATTGCTGTGGCTAACACTTCCAAAACTATGTTGAATAACAGTGGTGAGAGTGGACACCCTTGTCTTGTTCCTGTTCTTAGAGGGAATTCTTCCAGTTTTTCTCCATTGAGAACAATGTTGGCTTTTGGTTTGTCATATATGGCTTTTATGATGTTGAGGTAATTTCCTTCTATGCCCATTTTCTGGAGAGCTTTTATCATAAATGGATGTTGAACTTTGTCAAAAGCTTTTTCTGCATCTATTGAAATGATCATATGGTTTTTATCCTTCAATTTGTTGATATGATGTATCATGTTGATTGATTTGCGTATATTGAAGAATCCTTGCATCCCAGGGATAAACCCCACTTGATCGTGGTGTATGATTTTTTTAATGTGCTGTTGCAGTCTGTTAGCTAGTATTTTGTTGAGGATTTTTGCATCTATATTCATCAGTGATATTGGTCTGTAGTTTTCTTTTTTTTGTGACATCTTTGCCTGGTTTTGGTATCAGGGTGATGGTAGCCTCATAGAATGAGTTTGGGAGTGCTCCGCCTTCTGCAATATTTTGGAAGAGTTTGAGAAGGATAGGTGTTAACTCTTCTCGAAATGTTTGATAGAATTCGCCTGTGAATCCATCTGGTCCTGGGCTTTTGTGTGTTGGGAGATTTTTAATCACTGCCTCAATTTCTGTACTTGTGATTGGTCTGTTCATGGTTTCTATTTCTTCCTGGTTCAGTCTTGGAAGATTGTATTTTTCTAAGAATGTATCCATTTCTTCCAGGTTATCCAATTGATTGGCATATAGTTGCTTGTAGTAGTCTCTCATGATGTTTTGTATTTCTGAGGTGTCCGTTGTGACTTCTCCTTTGTCATTTCTAATTCTGTTGATTTGCATCTTCTCCCTTTTTTTCTTGATGAGTCTGGCTAATGGTTTATCAATTTTGTTAATCTTCTCAAAGAACCAGCTTTTAGTTTTATTTATTTTTCTTATGGTTTCTTTCCTTTCTTTTTCATTTATTTCTGCTCTGATCTTTACGATTTCTTTCCTTCTGCTCACTTTGGGGTTTCTTTGTTCTTCTTTCTCTAGTTGTTTTAGGTGTAAGGTTAGGTTGTTTATTCGATCATTTTCTTGTTTCTTAAGGTAGGACTGTATTGCTATAAACTTCCCTCTTAGAACTGCTTTTGCTGCGTCCCATAGGTTTTGGGTTGTTGTGTTTTCGTTGTCATTTGTTTCTAGATACTTTTTGATTTCCTCTTTGATTTCTGTAGTGATTCCTTGGTTGTTTAATAGTGAATTGTTTAGCCTCCATGTGTTTGTATTTTTTGCAGTTTTTTTCCTGTAATTGATATCTAGTCTCATGGCGTTGTGGTCTGAGAAGATGCTTGATATGATTTCAATTTTCTTGAATTTGCTGAGGTTTGATTTGTGACCCAAGATGTGATCTATCCTGGAAAATGTTCCGTGTGCACTTGAGAAGAAAGTGTAGTCTGTCGTTTTTGGATGGAATGTCCTATAAATATCAATTAAGTCGAGATGGTCTAATGTGTCATTTAAAGCTTGTGTGTCTTTATTTATTTTCTGTTTGGATGATCTGTCCATTGATGTAAGTGGGGTGTTCAAGTCTCCCACTATAATTGTGTTACTGTCGATGTCCCCTTTTATAGCTGTTAGCATTTGCCTTATGTATTGAGGTGCTCCTATATTGGGGGCATAGATATTTACCATTGTGATATGTTCTTCTTGGATGGATCCCTTGATCATTATGTAGTGTCCTTCCTTGTCTCTTTTAATAGTCTTTACTTTCAAGTCTAATTTGTCTGATATGAGTATTGCTACTCCAGCTTTCTTTTGACTTCCATTTGCATGGAATATCTTTTTCCATCCCTTCACTTTCAGTCTATATGTATCCCTTGGTCTGAAGTGGGTTTCTTGTAGGCAGCATATAGAAGGGTCTTGTTTTTGTATCCATTCAGCCAGTCTGTGTCTTTTGGTTGGAGCATTTAATCCATTGACATTTAAAGTGATTATTGACATGTGTGTTCCAATTCCCATTTTCTGAATTGTTTTGGGTTTGTATTTGTAGGTGTTTTCCTTTTCTTGTGTTTCCTACATAGAGAAGTTCCTTTAGCACTTGTTGTAAGGCTGGTTTGGTGGTGCTGAATTCTCTTAACTTTTGCTTGTCTGGAAAGCTTTTGATTTCTCCCTCAAATCTGAATGAGATTCTTGCTGGGTAAAGTATTCTTGGCTGTAGGTTTCTCTCTTTCAGGACTTTCAGTATATCCTGCCATTCCCTTCTGGCCTGCAGAGTTTCTGTAGAAAGGTCAGCTGTTATCCTGATGGGTTTTCCCTTATATGTTGTTTGTTGCTTTTCTCTTGCTGCTTTTAATAGTTTTTCTTTGTGTTGAATTGTCGTTAGTTTGATTAATATGTGTCTTGGTGTATTTCTCCTTGGGTTTATTCTGTATGGGACTCTCTGTGCTTCTTGGACTTGGTGAATTATTTCCTTTCCCATGTTGGGGAAGTTTTCCACTAGAACCTCTTCAAATATTTTCACAGACCCTTTCTTGTTTTCTTCTTCTTCTGGGATGCCTATAATTCGAATGTTGGTACGTTTAAGGTTATCACTGAGGTCTCTGAGGCTGTCTTCTAGTCTTTTTATTTTTTTATCTTTTTCCTGCTCTGTGGCATTTATTTCTTCCATTCTATCTTCCAACTCACTTATTCGTTCTTCTGCCTCAGTCATTCTGCTGGTTAGAGCATCTAGAGTATTTTTAATTTCAGTTATTTTGTTATCCATTGCTGTTTGTTTTTCTGAGTTCTTATGAACTGTTTCTTGTACTTTCTCTAATTTGTTATCGAGATTTTGTATCATTTTTACTATCATTACTCTAAATTCTTTTTCAGGCATTTTTCCTATTTCCTCCTCATTTATTTGGTCTTGTGGGTTTTTTTCCTGCTCCTTTGCCTGCATGGTGTTTCTTTGTTTCCTCATGGTTGTCCAAGCTTTTGGGGTTGCTTGTCCTGGTGATAGAGGTGTTTATAGAAGACTGTCCAAGCCTCAGACTAATGTCCAAGTATTGGAGTAGACGAATATTCAGTCGGCTATGTCAGGTTCTCCGCAGCCCTTTCCGGTGTCCGAGGCCGTCTGCTGGTGTTCAGCTGGTTCTCTGTGGGAATGACTGTGTCCTTCCGTGCATTCCCAATGCATCTTTTTCTCATCCTACATCACCTAGGATGCTTTCCTTGTCTCTGCTCTCCACAAACAGCCAGACTCTCCTCCTTCTCAAGGTGAGGCAGATTCCATCACTGCACTCCTCGAAACCCTCCAGGGACACCCCTTCTCACTCAGAATAAAATCCAGTGGCCATTCACTGTTCACCTCCCCTCTTATCCAATGGGTTTCAACTGCCTGCCTAGGAGTCTTGATGGCTTCTACCAGGTAGACCTGGCACTCTCTGTGGAGGAGAGGAGCCTGTCTTCTGGCCTCTCCTAGTCCCGGGGCACATGCACTCTCACGATTGGAAAGGAACCGAGACAAAACAGAAACGAAGCCAGACACACACACAACACAACTCACAACACAGAACGCACTAGGAGATTGCTCTGAAGACCCACTTTCTGGAGACAAGGACGACTGTGCTATCCCTTCTGAAGGCGCCCACCCCCCACACACACATCCCACCCCCCACCCCCACACCCCACCCCTACCAACACCAGTCCTCCCGGGAAGATGGGCTTCCCTTTCTAGGCAGCAAAGACATGCTGCCTTGCCATGTGTCCATGGTCTTCTCTCCCTTGGGGACCCCTGAAGGGCTGGGCCCCTGTCCTATTGGAGGTGGGGTCTCTGTGGTGACACAGAAGAGAAGCGTGTTTGGTGGTTTCAGGCACGTCTGCCGCATCCCTGAGATCTTGAGTTTGTTTCCCCCACTCGCTCCGACTCTGGGGCAACACCCATCCTTCTCCAAGGGACCCCTCCTCTAGCAGCTGGCAGCTGGCAATGTAGGGTCATCTCCAGGTCTCCCCCTGGAAAGAGGCAAGGCAAGGGGTTCAGACCCCCAACCAAGGCTGCCTTCACAAGTGCCCTGCCTTTGGGCTGCTCCAAGAAACCTTCTTGGCAAAGAACTCAAAGAACCAAGTGGTCGCATTTTGGCACTTGCCTTTCAAGAGGCTCCCCCAACCCCACCTTAGACTCCCGTGGGACACAGTACCAGTGCTTGCGGCATCTGTGCTTCCCACGCTCTCGTTTTCCATTTGGCTCAAAGCAAAAACTCTCTTCTCTTCTTCATACCAATTGGATGTGGTGTCTTTCCCTGGACACCATAGAAGTGAGCCAGTTCCGAGGGAAAACGAACCCCAAGAGAGCAAATCTGCACCAACAACAAGCAGACAGCAAAGGAAACCAACTGCAAATCCCAAGCTTGTGTCAATTGCATTGGGAACATGACCAAATGCTCGTGTTCTGTTCTCTGCAACCACGAGGTGGGACTTTTGGTAGAGAAGCCATTGATGGGCAACAGGGCTACCAACTTCCTTTTCCATTTCAAGAAACAAGCAAGCAAACCAACAGACAACCAAGCCCGGAATATGCACGTCCAATGCCCCAGCCATGGTCCGTCTCTTTCCCCAACTGATTCCACACACAAGGCCCAGCAGATCTGTCTGTGCCATCTTGCTGGACCTTGACCACCCATCTTCGTGGCGATCCACCCCGTCGGGGGTGGGGGGCATCGAGACCCTCGGATGATGCAACCCAGAGCCCAGATGCTGAGATCAACGTACCGCTTGAGCTGCTGGACGTGCTGGAGCAGCTGGAGGAATCCATGGTGGGACACCCACCCGGATGGCGCAGAAGCTGCTGTCCAACTGTTCCGTGCCCAGAAGCACGGGACTTATAAAGGGTGCAGAGGCCCCTCCCCATTTATGGAAATAGTTGTGGACCGAGGCATCACCTGGAGGATCACGTGGAAGGACTCCCTTGAGGCAGGTGGGCACTGGAATGGGAGGCCCGTTCGGAGGCTCCCAGGTCCCTTTGATGTTGCCGCCCCCACCATCCTTTCCCAGGAAGCTTGGGTTCCAGGCCTCTCCTGTTTTCATACCTTTCCACATTCCATGCATACTTTTGCTCCAGGGGGCTTTCCCAGACTCTGCGCTCTTCCCGCTCAGGTGGGGCAGTGTGCTTTCCACATCGGAGAGAGAGCCTAGAGCCCAGCTTTCCTTGTGTACGTGTCCCACTTCACTCATCCTCTCCTGGACCTCATTGCATCCCACCTGGAAAGCATTTCCTCGCCTGGGGGTTGAGTGCCCGATAATTCGCACAGGAAGCTTCACTGCTGATCCAGGGTCTACCTGTGGTCCTCAGCCGTTCGGGACTTTTGCAAGTGGAACCCAAAACCCACACCCTTGCTCACGGGCCATGGGAGGACGGGAGAAAAGGGCACCCCACACTGTAGGCATCATAAGCCAGAGAATTTGCTTTCAATGCATCTCCTGGGCGACCACAAGAGGAGTAGGTTTCACCCCTCCAGTCCACCTGTAGTTAACATGAAAGAAAGAACGGAAGGAAGAAAGAAGAAAGGAAAGGGAGGAAGGAGAGGGAGAGAGGGAGGAAGGGAGGGAGAGAGGAAGGGAGGAAGGAAGGCAGGCAGAAAGAAAGAAGAAGGAAAGAAAGTAAAACAAGGAAAAGCAGAAGAAGAGGCATGAAGGAACTTAGATGTGGGATGCTGACAGAGCTGGTTTGAAAGGAATGCTTTGGATTCCAAATACAAGCACCCCGACATTTGTGTTCTGTTCAGGCTGCAGAGAACTGAGATAGTTAAGGGAGAGAACACACACGGAAACACAGAACCATCATGCACGAAGCCTTTTGCCACACGAGGGTATACATCTCAGCCATTTGGATTTACATGGGGACAATAACCTTAATTGCAAACAGCTGGAAACGGGATGACTTATGCCAATGATTCCTTAACCTAATGCTGGCCTGTGTGTGTGTGTGTGTGTGTGTGTGTGTGTGTGATCTGTGTGATTGATTTCTGTGCACCCACTAAGGACAGTGGTCAGATGGTCCCTGTGGAAGGATGCCACCAGGACGAGTAGCTGTCTGCCAGACCCAGGAGGCCCAAGGTGTTGTCTTGAGGATGTCCAGGTCCTAGTTCCCTGTCCTCAGTGCCAGAGTTCAGAGAGTGGGGGGACCATCTTGTTGGATCAGGGTGGTTTTCCCCAAGAAGGTGGACGATTGGGCTAAGGGAATCCACTGAAACGTGGGATTCAATGGCTCATCCCGCCAAGGCCCTGGCTGCCTGACTTCCACTGGCTCCCACCTGGACCACCCAGATGGTGGAAGGATGCTGGAGAGAGCGGCATCCTTGCTCTACCTGGATGCCAGGGTCTCCTGAGAAGCCACAGGTGTGTTTTGGCACAGGCCACTGGCTGACTGTAGGTTGGGGCTCCACTGCCCATCCCTGGGCTCCGAGGTCTCTCTGGAGCGGGTGGCATTGGACCGCCAAGGGGCTCAGCCACAGCACCTAGCTCTTGCTAGAGTCTGCACATGTCCTGCTGCCCACAGCAATCTGAGTGTTTCCCAGCACCCCTGATGCCGTCTTCCTCCTGCCCCGTCCTTTCCACAAGGCATCCTTTTCCAGAACTCCACTCCTACTTGCCCTGAGGCTACTGGGTTCAGACTCTTTTCCCTGAAGCCCTATCCCTCCCTGTGTGGCTCTTGAAACAGACTCTTCCTTTCTGTTGAAAAAGAAGAGAGTGAGAGGGAGATAGAGTGAGAGAGAGAGCGAGAGAGAATGAGACAGAGCCAATACTGTCTATTGCTCGAGAGCTGTGGAGAAAGGGGAGCCCAGGGAGTGACTGGGAGGGATCTGAGGACTCATTGCATCCACAGAGATAAGTCCTATAGACCTAGACGCCCAGATGCAGTTGTAGCAAGAGACTCAGCTACCTTGGTGTCTACACATTCAAGTGGCAACTCTCAGAAGGGTTCCTACTTCCTGCAACTGCCACAGGCATGTTGCACATGCTGCATGAACTGCGTGAGTGGAGAATCCCTCCACACAGAGTGTACAAGGGACTTATCTTCAGAACCCTTTTGGAAAGAAGCAGTGGAAGAGATCACCTGCCACAACGTTAGGATTCCACGTGCATTTGGGTTTTGAGTTCCTTTGGACATGGCTTGCGTTGTAACTCGGCCCACTTTTTAGACAGGTGGGGGGGCAGTAAGGAGAGAGGCAGAGAGAGAGTGAGTCGGAGAGAGAGAGAGAGGTGACTTGCCTGCATAATACTATCCTGTGCACATTTGGGACTCGGGAGTCTGGTACTGAAAGTGCTGGGATAGCTGTGTCCGTGTGCACAATGGCTATGCCCTCAAGGAATCGGACCAAACTGCGCCCCAGACAGCAAGTGAAGGTTGTCAGGGAGAGAGTGCTTTTGTGATTCCACTAGGGGGTGTGTGTGGTGGAAGCTGAGGGCCTAGACAGGGGCATCTGGACCCCTTTCCCATGCTATCCCAGGCCAAGGGAGGGGTTTCCCCCGTGTGAGGAGCCACTGGAACGATAGGGGGCACAATACAAAGGGACCAAAGGCCAGGCAAGGACTTGCATGGAGTGCCAACATTTATTGATTGGATCAATGGAACGTCACAGATGAGGGGCAATGGCAGATCAGAGTGGGCTCTTCCTCCCTGTCGTTGGAAGGCTGGAAGGCTTGGAGGCTTGCGGGAGATGCCCCTCCTGAGGCCCATGCATCCTGACGGTCCGTGGGCAGCTCGGCAAGGCTCAGGGATGCGATGAGAGCCCGTTGCCAGCAGCAGTCTTGCTGCCTCGGTCCTGCTGTGGGACGCGCCCATGAGTGTGGCTGTCTCCTCTCTTCTCTCCCCAGTGGCTCTTGGTTGCAGGCAAGAAGGCCTGAAAGGGGCTCAGGGGAAGGCACTCCTGCCTGCCCCTAAGCCTGAGGCCCTGGGGAGCCTGGCAGCATGTCGAGCAGGGCCTGGAATTCCTCCTCGCTGAGGGGTGATTCCAGGGTTGCCACAAGTTCCTCTTGCTCTGTGTCCACATTCAGCAAAGATCCTGCCTTGTGCAACATGTCTGTGTCAGACAAGAGTTCATCCAGGAGGCTGGAGCAGCCTGGAAGGGCTGCATGCTGGGGCTGGGGTTGGGGCTCCAGTGGGGGGGCCGGCTCATCCCCTGAGGGTGCCCACTGCTGCTGCCACACGTGGGCCTCGGGCTGTACAGGGGGCAGGACAGCCCCTTGGCCAGGCAGCCCACTGGGGATGACAGCGTGGGAGACCTCATCCCAGGGCACACTTCCCGAGGGAGGGGGTGGGGACTGGCTCCCCAGGAGAGCCGCCGGGCTGGGCTGGACCACCATGAACATCAAGGGCTGGCCCACACAGGCCCCAGAGGTGGCCCCAGGCACCACGAAGGTGGGGGCATAACCAGGAGCTGCTGCAGCCAAGGCTGGCACGCTTTCAGGTGGCTTCGAGGCAGGTGCATGACGAGAGCTGCTGTGGACGGTGGGCAGGGGGCTGTGGTCCCACGGAGCAGGCGTGGCGGCGGTGGCTGGGGTGCCTTCGGCCAGCGCACTCCCAGGCCCTCTCGCCCTCTGCTCTGGGTGCCGAGCTCTTCGGTTCTGAAACCATACCTAGGGAAGCACACGGGGAGAGAGGCCTATCAGAGGTGTGACACTCCAGATCGCCTCGCCACCGGCCCATCCCCCACCCCACCACACTTCGCCCCCTCTAACCTGCCCTGCCCTCCAATCTGTCAGGCACAGGGCAAGTTTCGGTGGGCCTTAGCTCGGGGCAATTTCCCCTAGACCTGTCGCCTTGGCCCTTGACAATGAGGGCGACCATCAGGGCAACCCAGGACCACCCAGCCCAGCTTGGAGGAGGGTCCCCATCGATTGGCTCCCACGGCAGCTCCCCCCCTCCCCCCGGCTGCCCAGCACCTCCATTGCCTTCCCCCATTCTGGAAGTGGATGCCTTCAGATCAGCCCCATGAGCCAACTGCTAGGGCCAAGAGAACCCCCTCCCAAAACCCCTGCCCTCCCACCCTCACCAGAAGCCTACGTCCACCCAGGGCTCACCACTCCTTGCCCATGGGACCCGTCATGTTCCACCCACTGGGGGACAGCTTACCTGGATGCGAGGTTCCGGAATGCCTGTCTGCCGAGCCAATTCTTCCCTGGCGGCAATACCTGGCAAGCGATCCCTCTCAAAGGCCTGCACAAGGATTCTGGTTTGAGAAGGACAGATGAAGGTCCTCTTTCTCCTGGCCTCTCGTCCCACACTTCCTAGAGGAGAACACACACAGAAGAGAGCCCATTTAGGCCGACTGCACAGTGCCTGCAGAGGCAGTGTGTGCGACGTAGCACACGCAGTGTCCCGGAGAGAGGTGGACCTTTGCCCTGCTGGCTACGTACCTTGAGTGGAAGCCTGAGGTGGTGGTGGCAGCGGGGGTGGCTGAGGCTGCCCTTCTTGGCAGACAGCCTCAGACAGCAATCGGCTCTGCTTTAGACGTCTTCTTCGTTGGTTTTGAAACCAGACCTAGGCACAAAGAGAGAGTTCACTGTCACTCCGTGCTGCCCCACATACCTCCAAGATCGACTGCAGGGAGGCACCCTCGGACACAAGAACCAACGCGCCAGCCAGCCAGCTGCTGGAAATGCACTGGGGCCCGTCTGCTCCCAGTGGAAAGAGGTAGGATTCAAAGGGACTGGACTCTCGGGAGAAGCTCGAGCCCTGCTTTCCTCTCTGGGGAAGTGCACAGGATTCCACAGGGCACAACCTGTGTCCGTGAAAATCATCTTTTCTCCTCTAGTCACCAAGCTGGAGTCCAAAGGCATGGCCTGTGACAGAGGAGGAGACAATGCCTGCTTTCCCAGGGTCAGGATGAGATTGCTACCACTCTCTCTCTCTCTGCCTCTAGTTCTGTGGCCCTCTCTCTCTATTTCATTCTCTCTCCCTCTCTCTTTCTCTGTGTGTGTGTGCCTCTGTCTCTCTCTTCCTGTGTCTCTCCCTCCCTCCCTGTCTCTGTCCCTGTCTCTGCCCCTCTCTTTCTCTGCCCCTCTGTCCCTCCTCTCTTTCTCTCCCCCTGATCGCGTTCCCACCCAAACGACCAGTTTCTCTGTGGGTCCTTTGGGATCTGAACCCAATGCTCTCCATCGCGCTTTGGATGTCTGTCTCTGTCGCGCTCCTCCGCACGCCCCACTGCAATGGCGGCCCTGTCTCTGTCTCAGGCTCTCTCTCTCCTCTGCCTCTCAGCTGGTCTCCTTGCCTCCTCTTTGGCATGTTCCAGGCCTGATTCCTGCTTGCCTGCCTCTCTTCTGTCCCTCCAGGCGGTACTGTTTCCTCACGCACGATAACATCCACTGGCCACAGCCCCCATCCAAATCAAACGTGCCCTGCTGCCTGGGAGCTGCTCGTTGTCAGTTACCTCTCAGCAACTGCATGCCTCTGTCACGTGGACGTCAGGAAGCTCTTGTGTCCCTGCTCCCCATCTTCACCATCCGTGTCCTCGTCTTCCACAGTGAAACCGTGTGCTTGCTGCCTCACTCTCCTAGACCAAAGTGCTGTGTGCACGTCTGCGTGTGTGCATGTGTTTGGGCATTTTCTGAAGTTTCTGTGAAGACAATTTGATACCCCAGGAAAAAGTGTCCCTGGGGAAAGCCCAGCAGTCTTTGGCAATGCCTCCCGAGGTCGCAGGTGGGGTGCTGCAAGGCTCCCTCTCTTCCTTTCATGCCTCCTCTCTCACCTGCCCAGAGAGGGACATCTTCAGCCCAGGCAGTTCCTTGGAGGCCAGCCATCAAGGAACCACCCCTCCCTGGCGCCACAGCCCCTCATGCTTCCTTGGTCTCTGGCCCTTTCCACTTCCTGACCAGCCATTTGAATGGACCCCTCGCCATGCCACACAGCTCCTTCTGGCCACATTTTCCCAATGGAGGCAACCTTGCTCACCCAGACTCTAGTCCCTGCTACCTCGAGGAGCCAGAAGAGGAAGTGCCAGGGGCGGGGACTCCAGATGGCCTAGGATGACGTGCGCATCTGGACATGGACCCCGAGAGGGAGAAGGGATGGAGAGATGTGGGCATACCTGAATTCTGCTTTCTGGAATGCCCAGTTCTTGGGCCAGTCGTTCTCTGGTGGCTATGCCAGGGTAAGGGTTCTGCTGAAAGAGCGCTTGCAGGGCGTCCTTCTGACTCAGCCTCAGAACGAGCCTCCTCCTTCGTGCACCTCCAGAGAGCAGGCCTGTGGGAGAGAAAAGGGGACCTGTGTCAGCGGGGAATCCATGGAGTTGCAAACCCATGGTGCCCGCCCAGTGGCTGTCCTCGTGCCATGCCAGGGGCTGACCCTCTCAGCGACAGGACGACTCTGCATTTGGAATGCCCTGGGTTCCCTCGGGAGAGCCAGGCCAAACCCGTGGCGCTCTGGGGGTACAAGCTCAGCTGAGAGCCAAGGCTACGGGGATCTCCCCACCGGCTGCCAATGCTGCACAGGATGCCACGCTGCCAGCATGGAAATCCCTCCACAAACAGGTGATTGTGACCAGTGCCTGCAAGGATTCTCCACCTATCGATGCCTAGGAGTCTTGATGGCTTCTACCAGGTAGACCTGGCACTCTCTGTGGAGGAGAGGAGCCTGTCTTCTGGCCTCTCCTAGTCCCGGGGCACATCCACTCTCACGATTGGAAAGGAACCGAGACAAAACAGAAACGAAGCCAGACACACACACAACACAACCCCCAACACAGAACGCACTAGGAGATTGCTCTGAAGACCCACTTTCTGGAGACAAGGACGACTGTGCTATCCCTTCTGAAGGCGCCCACCCCCCCCACACACATCCCACCCCCCACCCCCACACCCCACCCCTACCAACACCAGTCCTCCCGGGAAGATGGGCTTCCCTTTCTAGGCAGCAAAGACATGCTGCCTTGCCATGTGTCCATGGTCTTCTCTCCCTTGGGGACCCCTGAAGGGCTGGGCCCCTGTCCTATTGGAGGTGGGGTCTCTGTGGTGGCACAGAAGAGAAGCGTGTTTGGTGGTTTCAGGCACGTCTGCCGCATCCCTGAGATCTTGAGTTTGTTTCCCCCACTCGCTCCGACTCTGGGGCAACACCCATCCTTCTCCAAGGGACCCCTCCTCTAGCAGCTGGCAGCTGGCAATGTAGGGTCATCTCCAGGTCTCCCCCTGGAAAGAGGCAAGGCAAGGGGTTCAGACCCCCAACCAAGGCTGCCTTCACAAGTGCCCTGCCTTTGGGCTGCTCCAAGGAACCTTCTTGGCAAAGAACTCAAAGAACCAAGTGGTCGCATTTTGGCACTTGCCTTTCAAGAGGCTCCCCCAACCCCACCTTAGACTCCCGTGGGACACAGTACCAGTGCTTGCGGCATCTGTGCGTCCCACGCTCTCGTTTTCCATTTGGCTCAAAGCAAAAACTCTCTTCTCTTCTTCATACCAATTGGATGTGGTGTCTTTCCCTGGACACCATAGAAGTGAGCCAGTTCCGAGGGAAAACGAACCCCAAGAGAGCAAATCTGCACCAACAACAAGCAGACAACAAAGGAAACCAACTGCAAATCCCAAGCTTGTGTCAATTGCATTGGGAACGTGACCAAATGCTCATGTTCTGTTCTCTGCAACCACGAGGTGGGACTTTTGGTAGAGAAGCCATTGATGGGCAACAGAGCAACCAACTTCCTTTTCCATTTCAAGAAACAAGCAAGCAAACCAACAGACAACCAAGCCCGGAATATGCACGTCCAATGCCCCAGCCATGGTCCGTCTCTTTCCCCAACTGATTCCACACACAAGGCCCAGCAGATCTGTCTGTGCCATCTTGCTGGACCTTGACCACCCATCTTCGTGGCGATCCACCCCGTCGGGGGTGGGGGGCATCGAGACCCTCGGATGATGCAACCCAGAGCCCAGATGCCGAGATCAACGTACCGCTTGAGCTGCTGGACGTGCTGGAGCAGCTGGAGGAATCCATGGTGGGACACCCACCCGGATGGCGCAGAAGCTGCTGTCCAACTGTTCCGTGCCCAGAAGCACGGGACTTATAAAGGGTGCAGAGGCCCCTCCCCATTTATGGAAATAGTTGTGGACCGAGGCATCACCTGGAGGATCACGTGGAAGGACTCCCTTGAGGCAGGTGGGCACTGGAATGGGAGGCCCGTTCGGAGGCTCCCAGGTCCCTTTGATGTTGCCGCCCCCACCATCCTTTCCCAGGAAGCTTGGGTTCCAGGCCTCTCCTGTTTTCACACCTTTCCACATTCCATGCATACTTTTGCTCCAGGGGGCTTTCCCAGACTCTGCGCTCTTCCCGCTCAGGTGGGGCAGTGTGCTTTCCACATCGGAGAGAGAGCCTAGAGCCCAGCTTTCCTTGTGTACGTGTCCCACTTCACTCATCCTCTCCTGGACCTCATTGCATCCCACCTGGAAAGCATTTCCTCACCTGGGGGTTGAGTGCCCGATAATTCGCACAGGAAGCTTCACTGCTGATCCAGGGTCTACCTGTGGTCCTCAGCCGTTCGGGACTTTTGCAAGTGGAACCCGAAACCCACACCCTTGCTCACGGGCCATGGGAGGACGGGAGAAAAGGGCACCCCACACTGTAGGCATCATAAGCCAGAGAATTTGCTTTCAATGCATCTCCTGGGCGACCACAAGAGGAGTAGGTTTCACCCCTCCAGTCCACCTGTAGTTAACATGAAAGAAAGAACGGAAGGAAGAAAGAAGAAAGGAAAGGGAGGAAGGAGAGGGAGAGAGGGAGGAAGGGAGGGAGAGAGGAAGGGAGGAAGGAAGGCAGGCAGAAAGAAAGAAGAAGGAAAGAAAGTAAAACAAGGAAAAGCAGAAGAAGAGGCATGAAGGAACTTAGATGTGGGATGCTGACAGAGCTGGTTTGAAAGGAATGCTTTGGATTCCAAATACAAGCACCCCGACATTTGTGTTCTGTTCAGGCTGCAGAGAACTGAGATAGTTAAGGGAGAGAACACACACGGAAACACAGAACCATCATGCACGAAGCCTTTTGCCACACGAGGGTATACATCTCAGCCATTTGGATTCACATGGGGACAATAACCTTAATTGCAAACAGCTGGGAACGGGATGACTTATGCCAATGATTCCTTAACCTAATGCTGGCCTGTGTGTGTGTGTGTGTGTGTGTGTGATCTGTGTGATTGATTTCTGTGCACCCACTAAGGACAGTGGTCAGATGGTCCCTGTGGAAGGATGCCACCAGGACGAGTAGCTGTCTGCCAGACCCAGGAGGCCCCAGGTGTTGTCTTGAGGATGTCCAGGTCCTAGTTCCCTGTCCTCAGTGCCAGAGTTCAGAGAGTGGGGGGACCATCTTGTTGGATCAGGGTGGTTTTCCCCAAGAAGGTGGACGATTGGGCTAAGGGAATCCACTGAAACGTGGGATTCAATGGCTCATCCCGCCAAGGCCCTGGCTGCCTGACTTCCACTGGCTCCCACCTGGACCACCCAGATGGTGGAAGGATGCTGGAGAGAGCGGCATCCTTGCTCTACCTGGATGCCAGGGTCTCCTGAGAAGCCACAGGTGTGTTTTGGCACAGGCCACTGGCTGACTGTAGGTTGGGGCTCCACTGCCCATCCCTGGGCTCCGAGGTCTCTCTGGAGCGGGTGGCATTGGACCGCCAAGGGGCTCAGCCACAGCACCTAGCTCTTGCTAGAGTCTGCACATGTCCTGCTGCCCACAGCAATCTGAGTGTTTCCCAGCACCCCTGATGCCGTCTTCCTCCTGCCCCGTCCTTTCCACAAGGCATCCTTTTCCAGAACTCCACTCCTACTTGCCCTGAGGCTACTGGGTTCAGACTCTTTTCCCTGAAGCCCTATCCCTCCCTGTGTGGCTCTTGAAACAGACTCTTCCTTTCTGTTGAAAAAGAAGAGAGTGAGAGGGAGATAGAGTGAGAGAGAGAGCGAGAGAGAATGAGACAGAGCCAATACTGTCTATTGCTCGAGAGCTGTGGAGAAAGGGGAGCCCAGGGAGTGACTGGGAGGGATCTGAGGACTCATTGCATCCACAGAGATAAGTCCTATAGACCTAGACGCCCAGATGCAGTTGTAGCAAGAGACTCAGCTACGTTGGTGTCTACACATTCAAGTGGCAACTCTCAGAAGGGTTCCTACTTCCTGCAACTGCCACAGGCATGTTGCACATGCTGCATGAACTGCGTGAGTGGAGAATCCCTCCACACAGAGTGTACAAGGGACTTATCTTCAGAACCCTTTTGGAAAGAAGCAGTGGAAGAGATCACCTGCCACAACGTTAGGATTCCACGTGCATTTGGGTTTTGAGTTCCTTTGGACATGGCTTGCGTTGTAACTCGGCCCACTTTTTAGACAGGTGGGGGGGCAGTAAGGAGAGAGGCAGAGAGAGAGTGAGTCGGAGAGAGAGAGAGAGGTGACTTGCCTGCATAATACTATCCTGTGCACATTTGGGACTCGGGAGTCTGGTACTGAAAGTGCTGGGATAGCTGTGTCCGTGTGCACAATGGCTATGCCCTCAAGGAATCGGACCAAACCGCGCCCCAGACAGCAAGTGAAGGTTGTCAGGAAGAGAGTGCTTTTGTGATTCCACTAGGGGGTGTGTGTGGTGGAAGCTGAGGGCCTAGACAGGGGCATCTGGACCCCTTTCCCATGCTATCCCAGGCCAAGGGAGGGGTTTCCCCCGTGTGAGGAGCCGCTGGAACGATGGGGGGCACAATACAAAGGGACCAAAGGCCAGGCAAGGACTTGCATGGAGTGCCAACATTTATTGATTGGATCAATGGAACGTCACAGATGAGGGGCAATGGCAGATCAGAGTGGGCTCTTCCTCCCTGTCGCTGGAAGGCTGGAAGGCTTGGAGGCTTGCGGGAGATGCCCCTCCTGAGGCCCATGCATCCTGACGGTCCGTGGGCAGCTCGGCAAGGCTCAGGGATGCGATGAGAGCCCGTTGCCAGCACCAGTCTTGCTGCCTCGGTCCTGCTGTGGGACGCGCCCATGAGTGTGGCCGTCTCCTCTCTTCTCTCCCCAGTGGCTCTTGGTTGCAGGCAAGAAGGCCTGAAAGGGGCTCAGGGGAAGGCACTCCTGCCTGCCCCTAAGCCTGAGGCCCTGGGGAGCCTGGCAGCATGTCGAGCAGGGCCTGGAATTCCTCCTTGCTGAGGGGTGATTCCAGGGTTGCCCCAAGTTCCTCTTGCTCTGCGTCCACATTCAGCAAAGATCCTGCCTTGTGCAACATGTCTGTGTCAGACAAGAGTTCATCCAGGAGGCTGGAGCAGCCTGGAAGGGCTGCATGCTGGGGCTGGGGTTGGGGCTCCAGTGGGGGGGGCGGCTCATCCCCTGAGGGTGCCCACTGCTGCTGCCACACGTGGGCCTCGGGCTGTACAGGGGGCAGGACAGCCCCTTGGCCAGGCAGCCCACTGGGGATGACAGCGTGGGAGACCTCATCCCAGGGCACACTTCCCGAGGGAGGGGGTGGGGACTGGCTCCCCAGGAGAGCCGCCGGGCTGGGCTGGACCACCATGAACATCAAGGGCTGGCCCACACAGGCCCCAGAGCTGGCCCCAGGCACCACGAAGGTGGGGGCATAACCAGGAGCTGCTGCAGCCAAGGCTGGCACGCTTTCAGGTGGCTTCGAGGCAGGTGCATGACGAGAGCTGCTGTGGACGGTGGGCAGGGGGCTGTGGTCCCACGGAGCAGGCGTGGCGGCGGTGGCTGGGGTGCCTTCGGCCAGCGCACTCCCAGGCCCTCTCGCCCTCTGCTCTGGGTGCCGAGCTCTTCGGTTCTGAAACCATACCTAGGGAAGCACACGGGGAGAGAGGCCTATCAGAGGTGTGACACTCCAGATCGCCTCGCCATCGGCCCATCCCCCACCCCACCACGCTTCGCCCCGTCTAACCTGCCCTGCCCTCCAATCTGTCAGGCACAGGGCAAGTTTCGGTGGGCCTTAGCTCGGGGCAATTTCCCCTAGACCTGTCGCCTTGGCCCTTGACAATGAGGGCGACCATCAGGGCAACCCAGGACCACCCAGCCCAGCTTGGAGGAGGGTCCCCATCGATTGGCTCCCACGGCAGCTCCCCCCCTCCCCCTGGCTGCCCAGCACCTCCATTGCCCTCTCCCATTCTGGAAGTGGATGCCTTCAGATCAGCCCCATGAGCCAACTGCTAGGGCCAAGAGAACCCCCTCCCCAAACCCCTGCCCTCCCACCCCCACCAGAAGCCTACGTCCTCCCAGGGCTCACCACTCCTTGCCCATGGGACCCGTCATGTTCCACCCACTGGGGGACAGCTTACCTGGATGCGAGGTTCCGGAATGCCTGTCTGCCGAGCCAATTCTTCCCTGGCGGCAATACCTGGCAAGCGATCCCTCTCAAAGGCCTGCACAAGGATTCTGGTTTGAGAAGGACAGATGAAGGTCCTCTTTCTCCTGGCCTCTCGTCCCACACTTCCTAGAGGAGAACACACACAGAAGAGAGCCCATTTAGGCCGACTGCACAGTGCCTGCAGAGGCAGTGTGTGCGACGTAGCACACGCAGTGTCCCGGAGAGAGGTGGACCTTTGCCCTGCTGGCTACGTACCTTGAGTGGAAGCCTGAGGTGGTGGTGGCAGCGGGGGTGGCTGAGGCTGCCCTTCTTGGCAGACAGCCTCAGACAGCAATCGGCTCTGCTTTAGACGTCTTCTTCGTTGGTTTTGAAACCAGACCTAGGCACAAAGAGAGAGTTCACTGTCACTCCGAGCTGCCCCACATACCTCCAAGATCGACTGCAGGGAGGCACCCTCGGACACAAGAACCAACGCGCCAGCCAGCCAGCTGCTGGAAATGCACTGGGGCCCGTCTGCTCCCAGTGGAAAGAGGTAGGATTCAAAGGGACTGGACTCTCGGGAGAAGCTCGAGCCCTGCTTTCCTCTCTGGGGAAGTGCACAGGATTCCACAGGGCACAACCTGTGTCCGTGAAAATCATCTTTTCTCCTCTAGTCACCAAGCTGGAGTCCAAAGGCATGGCCTGTGACAGAGGAGGAGACAATGCCTGCTTTCCCAGGGTCAGGATGAGATTGCTACCACTCTCTCTCTCTCTGCCTCTAGTTCTGTGGCCCTCTCTCTCTATTTCATTCTCTCTCCCTCTCTCTTTCTCTCTGTGTGTGTGCCTCTGTCTCTCTCTTCCTGTGTCTCTCCCTCCCTCCCTGTCTCTGTCCCTGTCTCTGCCCCTCTCTTTCTCTGCCCCTCTGTCCCTCCTCTCTTTCTCTCCCCCTGACCGCGTTCCCACCCAAACGACCAGTTTCTCTGTGGGTCCTTTGGGATCTGAACCCAATGCTCTCCATCGCGCTTTGGATGTCTGTCTCTGTCGCGCTCCTCCGCACGCCCCACTGCAATGGCGGCCCTGTCTCTGTCTCAGGCTCTCTCTCTCCTCTGCCTCTCAGCTGGTCTCCTTGCCTCCTCTTTGGCATGTTCCAGGCCTGATTCCTGCTTGCCTGCCTCTCTTCTGTCCCTCCAGGCGGTACTGTTTCCTCACGCACGATAACATCCACTGGCCACAGCCCCCATCCAAATCAAACGTGCCCTGCTGCCTGGGAGCTGCTCGTTGTCAGTTACCTCTCAGCAACTGCATGCCTCTGTCACGTGGACGTCAGGAAGCTCTTGTGTCCCTGCTCCCCATCTTCACCATCCGTGTCCTCGTCTTCCACAGTGAAACCGTGTGCTTGCTGCCTCACTCTCCTAGACCAAAGTGCTGTGTGCACGTCTGCGTGTGTGCATGTGTTTGGGCATTTTCTGAAGTTTCTGTGAAGACAATTTGATACCCCAGGAAAAAGTGTCCCTGGGGAAAGCCCAGCAGTCTTTGGCAATGCCTCCCGAGGTCGCAGGTGGGGTGCTGCAAGGCTCCCTCTCTTCCTTTCATGCCTCCTCTCTCACCTGCCCAGAGAGGGACATCTTCAGCCCAGGCAGTTCCTTGGAGGCCAGCCATCAAGGAACCACCCCTCCCTGGCACCACAGCCCCTCATGCTTCCTTGGTCTCTGGCCCTTTCCACTTCCTGACCAGCCATTTGAATGGACCCCTCGCCATGCCACACAGCTCCTTCTGGCCACATTTTCCCAATGGAGGCAACCTTGCTCACCCAGACTCTAGTCCCTGCTACCTCGAGGAGCCAGAAGAGGAAGTGCCAGGGGCGGGGACTCCAGATGGCCTAGGATGACGTGCGCATCTGGACATGGACCCTGAGAGGGAGAAGGGATGGAGAGATGTGGGCATACCTGAATTCTGCTTTCTGGAGTGCCCAGTTCTTGGGCCAGTCGTTCTCTGGTGGCTATGCCAGGGTAAGGGTTCTGCTGAAAGAGCGCTTGCAGGGCGTCCTTCTGACTCAGCCTCAGAACGAGCCTCCTCCTTCGTGCACCTCCAGAGAGCAGGCCTGTGGGAGAGAAAAGGGGACCTGTGTCAGCGGGGAATCCATGGAGTTGCAAACCCATGGTGCCCGCCCAGTGGCTGTCCTCGTGCCATGCCAGGGGCTGACCCTCTCAGCGACAGGACGACTCTGCATTTGGAATGCCCTGGGTTCCCTCGGGAGAGCCAGGCCAAACCCGTGGCGCTCTGGGGGTACAAGCTCAGCTGAGAGCCAAGGCTACGGGGATCTCCCCACCGGCTGCCAATGCTGCACAGGATGCCACGCTGCCAGCATGGAAATCCCTCCACAAACAGGTGATTGTGACCAGTGCCTGCAAGGATTCTCCACCTATCGATGCCTAGGAGTCTTTTTTTTTTTTTTTTTATTTTATTTTTTTGGGGGGTACACCAGGTTCAATCAACTGTTTTTATACACATATCCCCATATTCCCTCCCTTCCTTGACGCCCCCACCTCGATTCCCCCCCACCCTCCCTGCCCCAGTCCTCTGAGACATCTTCCATCCTCGAGTTGGACTCCCTTTGTTATACAACAACTTCCCACTGACTATTTTACAGTTGGTAGTATATATATGTCTGTACTACTCTCCCGCTTCTTCTCAGTTTCCCCTTCACCCCCCGCCCCCTCCCATACCTCGAGTTCTCCAGTCCATTCCCTGTATCTGCTTCCCTGTTCTTGTCACTGAGTTCATCAGTACCATTTTTAGATTCCGTATATGTGAGTTAGCATGCAATATTTGTCTTTCTCTTTCTGACTTACTTCACTCTGTATGACAGATTGTAGTTCTATCCACCTCATTACATATAGCTCCATCTCATCCCTTTTTATAGCTGAGTAATATTCCATTGTATATATATGCCACATCTTCTGTATCCATTCATTTGTTGATGGGCATTTAGGTTGCTTCCATGTCCTGGCTATTGTAAAGAGTGCTGCAATAAACATTATGGTACAAGTTTCTTTTGGGATTATGGTTTTCTTTGGGTATATGCCCAGGAGTGGGATTACTGGATCATATGGTAGTTCTATTTGTAGTTTTTTAAGGAACCTCCAAATTGTTTTCCATAGTGGCTGTACCAACTTACAGTCCCACCAACAGTGCAGGAGAGTTCCCTTTTCTCCACACCCTCTCCGACATTTGTTGTTTCCAGACTTTGTGATGATGGCCATTCTGATTGGTGTGAGGTGATACCTCATTGTGGCTTTGACTTGCATTTCTCTGATGATGAGTGATGTTGAGCATCTTTTCATGTGTTTGTTGGCCATCTGTATGTCTTCTTTGGAGAAATGTCTATTTAGGTCTTCTGCCCATTTGTGGATTGGGTTATTTGCTTTTTTGGTATGAAGCTGCATGAGCTGCTTGTATATTTTGGAGGTTAATCCTTTGTCCGTTGTTTCATAGGCAATTATTTTTTCCCATTCTGAAGGTTTCCTTTTAGTCTTGTTTATGGTTTCCTTTGCTGTGCAAAAGCTTTTAAGTTTCATGAGGTCCCATTCGTTTATTCTTGATTTTATTTCCATGATTCTAGGAGGTGGGTCAAAAAGGATGTTGCTTTGATGTATGTCAAAGAGTGTTCTGCCTATGTTTTCCTCTAGGAGTTTGATAGTGTCTGGCCTTATATGTAGGTCTTTAATCCATTTGGAGTTTATTTTTGTGTATGGTGTTAGGAAGTGTTCTAATTTCATTCTTTTACATGTTGCTGTCCAATTTTCCCAGCACCACTTATTGAAGAGGCTGTCTTTTTTCCATTGTATACTCGTGCCTCCTTTGTCAAAGATAAGGTGCCCATATGTGTTTGGGCTTACTTCTGAGTTCTCTATTCTGTTCCATTGATCTTCCTTTCTATTTTTGTGCCAGTACCATACTGTCTTGATCACTATGGCCTTGTAGTATAGTTTGAAGTCAGGAAGCCTGATTCCACCAAGTCCATTTTTCCTTCTCAAGATTGCTTTGGCTATTCGGGGTCTTTTGCGTTTCCATACAAATCGTAAGATTTCTTGCTCTAGTTCTGTGAAAAATGCCATTGGCAATCTGATCGGGATTGCATTAAATCTGTAAATTGCTTTGGGTAGTACAGTCATTTTCACGATGTTGATTCTTCCAATCCAGGAACATGGTATATCCCTCCATCTGTTTATGTCATCTTTGATTTCTTTCATCAATGTCTTAAAGTTTTCTGCATGCAGATCTTTTGCCTCCTTAGGCAGGTTTATTCCTAGGTATTTTATTCTTTTGGTTGCAATGGTGAATGGGAGAGTTTCCTTAATTTCTCTTTCTGCTCTTCCGTTGTTAGTGTATAGGAATGCAAGAGATTTCTGTGCATTAATTTTGTATCCTGCTACTTTACTAAACTCATCAATGAGTGCTAGCAGTTTTCTGGTAGAGTCTTTAGGGTTTTCTATATATAGTATCATGTCATCTGCAAAGAGTGATAATTTTACTTCTTCTTTTCCAATTTGGATTCCTTTAATTTCTTTTTCTTCTCTGATTGCTGTGGCTAACACTTCCAAAACTATGTTGAATAACAGTGGTGAGAGTGGACACCCTTGTCTTGTTCCTGTTCTTAGAGGGAATTCTTCCAGTTTTTCTCCATTGAGAACAATGTTGGCTTTTGGTTTGTCATATATGGCTTTTATGATGTTGAGGTAATTTCCTTCTATGCCCATTTTCTGGAGAGCTTTTATCATAAATGGATGTTGAACTTTGTCAAAAGCTTTTTCTGCATCTATTGAAATGATCATATGGTTTTTATCCTTCAATTTGTTGATATGATGTATCACGTTGATTGATTTGCGTATATTGAAGAATCCTTGCATCCCAGGGATAAACCCCACTTGATCGTGGTGTATGATTTTTTTAATGTGCTGTTGCAGTCTGTTAGCTAGTATTTTGTTGAGGATTTTTGCATCTATATTCATCAGTGATATTGGTCTGTAGTTTTCTTTTTTTTGTGACATCTTTGCCTGGTTTTGGTATCAGGGTGATGGTAGCCTCATAGAATGAGTTTGGGAGTGCTCCGCCTTCTGCAATATTTTGGAAGAGTTTGAGAAGGATAGGTGTTAACTCTTCTCGAAATGTTTGATAGAATTCGCCTGTGAATCCATCTGGTCCTGGGCTTTTGTGTGTTGGGAGATTTTTAATCACTGCCTCAATTTCTGTACTTGTGATTGGTCTGTTCATGGTTTCTATTTCTTCCTGGTTCAGTCTTGGAAGATTGTATTTTTCTAAGAATGTATCCATTTCTTCCAGGTTATCCAATTGATTGGCATATAGTTGCTTGTAGTAGTCTCTCATGATGTTTTGTATTTCTGAGGTGTCCGTTGTGACTTCTCCTTTGTCATTTCTAATTCTGTTGATTTGCATCTTCTCCCTTTTTTTCTTGATGAGTCTGGCTAATGGTTTATCAATTTTGTTAATCTTCTCAAAGAACCAGCTTTTAGTTTTATTTATTTTTCTTATGGTTTCTTTCCTTTCTTTTTCATTTATTTCTGCTCTGATCTTTACGATTTCTTTCCTTCTGCTCACTTTGGGGTTTCTTTGTTCTTCTTTCTCTAGTTGTTTTAGGTGTAAGGTTAGGTTGTTTATTCGATCATTTTCTTGTTTCTTAAGGTAGGACTGTATTGCTATAAACTTCCCTCTTAGAACTGCTTTTGCTGCGTCCCATAGGTTTTGGGTTGTTGTGTTTTCGTTGTCATTTGTTTCTAGATACTTTTTGATTTCCTCTTTGATTTCTGTAGTGATTCCTTGGTTGTTTAATAGTGAATTGTTTAGCCTCCATGTGTTTGTATTTTTTGCAGTTTTTTTCCTGTAATTGATATCTAGTCTCATGGCGTTGTGGTCTGAGAAGATGCTTGATATGATTTCAATTTTCTTGAATTTGCTGAGGTTTGATTTGTGACCCAAGATGTGATCTATCCTGGAAAATGTTCCGTGTGCACTTGAGAAGAAAGTGTAGTCTGTCGTTTTTGGATGGAATGTCCTATAAATATCAATTAAGTCGAGATGGTCTAATGTGTCATTTAAAGCTTGTGTGTCTTTATTTATTTTCTGTTTGGATGATCTGTCCATTGATGTAAGTGGGGTGTTCAAGTCTCCCACTATAATTGTGTTACTGTCGATGTCCCCTTTTATAGCTGTTAGCATTTGCCTTATGTATTGAGGTGCTCCTATATTGGGGGCATAGATATTTACCATTGTGATATGTTCTTCTTGGATGGATCCCTTGATCATTATGTAGTGTCCTTCCTTGTCTCTTTTAATAGTCTTTACTTTCAAGTCTAATTTGTCTGATATGAGTATTGCTACTCCAGCTTTCTTTTGACTTCCATTTGCATGGAATATCTTTTTCCATCCCTTCACTTTCAGTCTATATGTATCCCTTGGTCTGAAGTGGGTTTCTTGTAGGCAGCATATAGAAGGGTCTTGTTTTTGTATCCATTCAGCCAGTCTGTGTCTTTTGGTTGGAGCATTTAATCCATTGACATTTAAAGTGATTATTGACATGTGTGTTCCAATTCCCATTTTCTGAATTGTTTTGGGTTTGTATTTGTAGGTGTTTTCCTTTTCTTGTGTTTCCTACATAGAGAAGTTCCTTTAGCACTTGTTGTAAGGCTGGTTTGGTGGTGCTGAATTCTCTTAACTTTTGCTTGTCTGGAAAGCTTTTGATTTCTCCCTCAAATCTGAATGAGATTCTTGCTGGGTAAAGTATTCTTGGCTGTAGGTTTCTCTCTTTCAGGACTTTCAGTATATCCTGCCATTCCCTTCTGGCCTGCAGAGTTTCTGTAGAAAGGTCAGCTGTTATCCTGATGGGTTTTCCCTTATATGTTGTTTGTTGCTTTTCTCTTGCTGCTTTTAATAGTTTTTCTTTGTGTTGAATTGTCGTTAGTTTGATTAATATGTGTCTTGGTGTATTTCTCCTTGGGTTTATTCTGTATGGGACTCTCTGTGCTTCTTGGACTTGGTGAATTATTTCCTTTCCCATGTTGGGGAAGTTTTCCACTAGAACCTCTTCAAATATTTTCACAGACCCTTTCTTGTTTTCTTCTTCTTCTGGGATGCCTATAATTCGAATGTTGGTACGTTTAAGGTTATCACTGAGGTCTCTGAGGCTGTCTTCTAGTCTTTTTATTTTTTTATCTTTTTCCTGCTCTGTGGCGTTTATTTCTTCCATTCTATCTTCCAACTCACTTATTCGTTCTTCTGCCTCAGTCATTCGGCTGGTTAGAGCATCTAGAGTATTTTTAATTTCAGTTATTTTGTTATCCATTGCTGTTTGTTTTTCTGAGTTCTTATGAACTGTTTCTTGTACTTTCTCTAATTTGTTATCGAGATTTTGTATCATTTTTACTATCATTACTCTAAATTCTTTTTCAGGCATTTTTCCTATTTCCTCCTCATTTATTTGGTCTTGTGGGTTTTTTTCCTGCTCCTTTGCCTGCATGGTGTTTCTTTGTTTCCTCATGGTTGTCCAAGCTTTTGGGGTTGCTTGTCCTGGTGATAGAGGTGTTTATAGAAGACTGTCCAAGCCTCAGACTAATGTCCAAGTATTGGAGTAGACGAATATTCAGTCGGCTATGTCAGGTTCTCCGCAGCCCTTTCCGGTGTCCGAGGCCGTCTGCTGGTGTTCAGCTGGCTCTCTGTGGGAATGACTGTGTCCTTCCGTGCATTCCCAATGCATCTTTTTCTCATCCTACATCACCTAGGATGCTTTCCTTGTCTCTGCTCTCCACAAACAGCCAGACTCTCCTCCTTCTCAAGGTGAGGCAGATTCCATCACTGCACTCCTAGAAACCCTCCAGGGACACCCCTTCTCACTCAGAATAAAATCCAGTGGCCATTCACTGTTCACCTCCCCTCTTATCCAATGGGTTTCAACTGCCTGCCTAGGAGTCTTGATGGCTTCTACCAGGTAGACCTGGCACTCTCTGTGGAGGAGAGGAGCCTGTCTTCTGGCCTCTCCTAGTCCCGGGGCACATGCACTCTCACGATTGGAAAGGAACCGAGACAAAACAGAAACGAAGCCAGACACACACACAACACAACTCGCAACACAGAACGCACTAGGAGATTGCTCTGAAGACCCACTTTCTGGAGACAAGGACGACTGTGCTATCCCTTCTGAAGGCGCCCACCCCCCACACACACATCCCACCCCCCACCCCCACACCCCACCCCTACCAACACCAGTCCTCCCGGGAAGATGGGCTTCCCTTTCTAGGCAGCAAAGACATGCTGCCTTGCCATGTGTCCATGGTCTTCTCTCCCTTGGGGACCCCTGAAGGGCTGGGCCCCTGTCCTATTGGAGGTGGGGTCTCTGTGGTGACACAGAAGAGAAGCGTGTTTGGTGGTTTCAGGCACGTCTGCCGCATCCCTGAGATCTTGAGTTTGTTTCCCCCACTCGCTCCGACTCTGGGGCAACACCCATCCTTCTCCAAGGGACCCCTCCTCTAGCAGCTGGCAGCTGGCAATGTAGGGTCGTCTCCAGGTCTCCCCCTGGAAAGAGGCAAGGCAAGGGGTTCAGACCCCCAACCAAGGCTGCCTTCACAAGTGCCCTGCCTTTGGGCTGCTCCAAGAAACCTTCTTGGCAAAGAACTCAAAGAACCAAGTGGTCGCATTTTGGCACTTGCCTTTCAAGAGGCTCCCCCAACCCCACCTTAGACTCCCGTGGGACACAGTACCAGTGCTTGCGACATCTGTGCTTCCCACGCTCTAGTTTTCCATTTGGCTCAAAGCAAAAACTCTCTTCTCTTCTTCATACCAATTGGATGTGGTGTCTTTCCCTGGACACCATAGAAGTGAGCCAGTTCCGAGGGAAAACGAACCCCAAGAGAGCAAATCTGCACCAACAACAAGCAGACAACAAAGGAAACCAACTGCAAATCCCAAGCTTGTGTCAATTGCATTGGGAACATGACCAAATGCTCGTGTTCTGTTCTCTGCAACCACGAGGTGGGACTTTTGGTAGAGAAGCCATTGATGGGCAACAGGGCTACCAACTTCCTTTTCCATTTCAAGAAACAAGCAAGCAAACCAACAGACAACCAAGCCCGGAATATGCACGTCCAATGCCCCAGCCATGGTCCGTCTCTTTCCCCAACTGATTCCACACACAAGGCCCAGCAGATCTGTCTGTGCCATCTTGCTGGACCTTGACCACCCATCTTCGTGGCGATCCACCCCGTCGGGGGTGGGGGGCATCGAGACCCTCGGATGATGCAACCCAGAGCCCAGATGCTGAGATCAACGTACCGCTTGAGCTGCTGGACGTGCTGGAGCAGCTGGAGGAATCCATGGTGGGACACCCACCCGGATGGCGCAGAAGCTGCTGTCCAACTGTTCCGTGCCCAGAAGCACGGGACTTATAAAGGGTGCAGAGGCCCCTCCCCATTTATGGAAATAGTTGTGGACCGAGGCATCACCTGGAGGATCACGTGGAAGGACTCCCTTGAGGCAGGTGGGCACTGGAATGGGAGGCCCGTTCGGAGGCTCCCAGGTCCCTTTGATGTTGCCGCCCCCACCATCCTTTCCCAGGAAGCTTGGGTTCCAGGCCTCTCCTGTTTTCACACCTTTCCACATTCCATGCATACTTTTGCTCCAGGGGGCTTTCCCAGACTCTGCGCTCTTCCCGCTCAGGTGGGGCAGTGTGCTTTCCACATCGGAGAGAGAGCCTAGAGCCCAGCTTTCCTTGTGTACGTGTCCCACTTCACTCATCCTCTCCTGGACCTCATTGCATCCCACCTGGAAAGCATTTCCTCGCCTGGGGGTTGAGTGCCCGATAATTCGCACAGGAAGCTTCACTGCTGATCCAGGGTCTACCTGTGGTCCTCAGCCGTTCGGGACTTTTGCAAGTGGAACCCGAAACCCACACCCTTGCTCACGGGCCATGGGAGGACGGGAGAAAAGGGCACCCCACACTGTAGGCATCATAAGCCAGAGAATTTGCTTTCAATGCATCTCCTGGGCGACCACAAGAGGAGTAGGTTTCACCCCTCCAGTCCACCTGTAGTTAACATGAAAGAAAGAACGGAAGGAAGAAAGAAGAAAGGAAAGGGAGGAAGGAGAGGGAGAGAGGGAGGAAGGGAGGGAGAGAGGAAGGGAGGAAGGAAGGCAGGCAGAAAGAAAGAAGAAGGAAAGAAAGTAAAACAAGGAAAAGCAGAAGAAGAGGCATGAAGGAACTTAGATGTGGGATGCTGACAGAGCTGGTTTGAAAGGAATGCTTTGGATTCCAAATACAAGCACCCCGACATTTGTGTTCTGTTCAGGCTGCAGAGAACTGAGATAGTTAAGGGAGAGAACACACACGGAAACACAGAACCATCATGCACGAAGCCTTTTGCCACACGAGGGTATACATCTCAGCCATTTGGATTTACATGGGGACAATAACCTTAATTGCAAACAGCTGGAAACGGGATGACTTATGCCAATGATTCCTTAACCTAATGCTGGCCTGTGTGTGTGTGTGTGTGTGTGTGTGTGTGTGATCTGTGTGATTGATTTCTGTGCACCCACTAAGGACAGTGGTCAGATGGTCCCTGTGGAAGGATGCCACCAGGATGAGTAGCTGTCTGCCAGACCCAGGAGGCCCAAGGTGTTGTCTTGAGGATGTCCAGGTCCTAGTTCCCTGTCCTCAGTGCCAGAGTTCAGAGAGTGGGGGGACCATCTTGTTGGATCAGGGTGGTTTTCCCCAAGAAGGTGGACGATTGGGCTAAGGGAATCCACTGAAACGTGGGATTCAATGGCTCATCCCGCCAAGGCCCTGGCTGCCTGACTTCCACTGGCTCCCACCTGGACCACCCAGATGGTGGAAGGATGCTGGAGAGAGCGGCATCCTTGCTCTACCTGGATGCCAGGGTCTCCTGAGAAGCCACAGGTGTGTTTTGGCACAGGCCACTGGCTGACTGTAGGTTGGGGCTCCACTGCCCATCCCTGGGCTCCGAGGTCTCTCTGGAGCGGGTGGCATTGGACCGCCAAGGGGCTCAGCCACAGCACCTAGCTCTTGCTAGAGTCTGCACATGTCCTGCTGCCCACAGCAATCTGAGTGTTTCCCAGCACCCCTGATGCCGTCTTCCTCCTGCCCCGTCCTTTCCACAAGGCATCCTTTTCCAGAACTCCACTCCTACTTGCCCTGAGGCTACTGGGTTCAGACTCTTTTCCCTGAAGCCCTATCCCTCCCTGTGTGGCTCTTGAAACAGACTCTTCCTTTCTGTTGAAAAAGAAGAGAGTGAGAGGGAGATAGAGTGAGAGAGAGAGCGAGAGAGAATGAGACAGAGCCAATACTGTCTATTGCTCGAGAGCTGTGGAGAAAGGGGAGCCCAGGGAGTGACTGGGAGGGATCTGAGGACTCATTGCATCCACAGAGATAAGTCCTATAGACCTAGACGCCCAGATGCAGTTGTAGCAAGAGACTCAGCTACCTTGGTGTCTACACATTCAAGTGGCAACTCTCAGAAGGGTTCCTACTTCCTGCAACTGCCACAGGCATGTTGCACATGCTGCATGAACTGCGTGAGTGGAGAATCCCTCCACACAGAGTGTACAAGGGACTTATCTTCAGAACCCTTTTGGAAAGAAGCAGTGGAAGAGATCACCTGCCACAACGTTAGGATTCCACGTGCATTTGGGTTTTGAGTTCCTTTGGACATGGCTTGCGTTGTAACTCGGCCCACTTTTTAGACAGGTGGGGGGGCAGTAAGGAGAGAGGCAGAGAGAGAGTGAGTCGGAGAGAGAGAGAGAGGTAACTTGCCTGCATAATACTATCCTGTGCACATTTGGGACTCGGGAGTCTGGTACTGAAAGTGCTGGGATAGCTGTGTCCGTGTGCACAATGGCTATGCCCTCAAGGAATCGGACCAAACCGCGCCCCAGACAGCAAGTGAAGGTTGTCAGGAAGAGAGTGCTTTTGTGATTCCACTAGGGGGTGTGTGTGGTGGAAGCTGAGGGCCTAGACAGGGGCATCTGGACCCCTTTCCCATGCTATCCCAGGCCAAGGGAGGGGTTTCCCCCGTGTGAGGAGCCGCTGGAACGATGGGGGGCACAATACAAAGGGACCAAAGGCCAGGCAAGGACTTGCATGGAGTGCCAACATTTATTGATTGGATCAATGGAACGTCACAGATGAGGGGCAATGGCAGATCAGAGTGGGCTCTTCCTCCCTGTCGCTGGAAGGCTGGAAGGCTTGGAGGCTTGCGGGAGATGCCCCTCCTGAGGCCCATGCATCCTGACGGTCCGTGGGCAGCTCGGCAAGGCTCAGGGATGCGATGAGAGCCCGTTGCCAGCACCAGTCTTGCTGCCTCGGTCCTGCTGTGGGACGCGCCCATGAGTGTGGCTGTCTCCTCTCTTCTCTCCCCAGTGGCTCTTGGTTGCAGGCAAGAAGGCCTGAAAGGGGCTCAGGGGAAGGCACTCCTGCCTGCCCCTAAGCCTGAGGCCCTGGGGAGCCTGGCAGCATGTCGAGCAGGGCCTGGAATTCCTCCTCGCTGAGGGGTGATTCCAGGGTTGCCCCAAGTTCCTCTTGCTCTGCGTCCACATTCAGCAAAGATCCTGCCTTGTGCAACATGTCTGTGTCAGACAAGAGTTCATCCAGGAGGCTGGAGCAGCCTGGAAGGGCTGCATGCTGGGGCTGGGGTTGGGGCTCCAGTGGGGGGGGCGGCTCATCCCCTGAGGGTGCCCACTGCTGCTGCCACATGTGGGCCTCGGGCTGTACAGGGGGCAGGACAGCCCCTTGGCCAGGCAGCCCACTGGGGATGACAGCGTGGGAGACCTCATCCCAGGGCACACTTCCCGAGGGAGGGGGTGGGGACTGGCTCCCCAGGAGAGCCGCCGGGCTGGGCTGGACCACCATGAACATCAAGGGCTGGCCCACACAGGCCCCAGAGGTGGCCCCAGGCACCACGAAGGTGGGGGCATAACCAGGAGCTGCTGCAGCCAAGGCTGGCACGCTTTCAGGTGGCTTCGAGGCAGGTGCATGACGAGAGCTGCTGTGGACGGTGGGCAGGGGGCTGTGGTCCCACGGAGCAGGCGTGGCGGCGGTGGCTGGGGTGCCTTCGGCCAGCGCACTCCCAGGCCCTCTCGCCCTCTGCTCTGGGTGCCGAGCTCTTCGGTTCTGAAACCATACCTAGGGAAGCACACGGGGAGAGAGGCCTATCAGAGGTGTGACACTCCAGATCGCCTCGCCACCGGCCCATCCCCCACCCCACCACACTTCGCCCCCTCTAACCTGCCCTGCCCTCCAATCTGTCAGGCACAGGGCAAGTTTCGGTGGGCCTTAGCTCGGGGCAATTTCCCCTAGACCTGTCGCCTTGGCCCTTGACAATGAGGGCGACCATCAGGGCAACCCAGGACCACCCAGCCCAGCTTGGAGGAGGGTCCCCATCGATTGGCTCCCACGGCAGCTCCCCCCTCCCCCCGGCTGCCCAGCACCTCCATTGCCTTCCCCCATTCTGGAAGTGGATGCCTTCAGATCAGCCCCATGAGCCAACTGCTAGGGCCAAGAGAACCCCCTCCCAAAACCCCTGCCCTCCCACCCTCACCAGAAGCCTACGTCCACCCAGGGCTCACCACTCCTTGCCCATGGGACCCGTCATGTTCCACCCACTGGGGGACAGCTTACCTGGATGCGAGGTTCCGGAATGCCTGTCTGCCGAGCCAATTCTTCCCTGGCGGCAATACCTGGCAAGCGATCCCTCTCAAAGGCCTGCACAAGGATTCTGGTTTGAGAAGGACAGATGAAGGTCCTCTTTCTCCTGGCCTCTCGTCCCACACTTCCTAGAGGAGAACACACACAGAAGAGAGCCCATTTAGGCCGACTGCACAGTGCCTGCAGAGGCAGTGTGTGCGACGTAGCACACGCAGTGTCCCGGAGAGAGGTGGACCTTTGCCCTGCTGGCTACGTACCTTGAGTGGAAGCCTGAGGTGGTGGTGGCAGCGGGGGTGGCTGAGGCTGCCCTTCTTGGCAGACAGCCTCAGACAGCAATCGGCTCTGCTTTAGACGTCTTCTTCGTTGGTTTTGAAACCAGACCTAGGCACAAAGAGAGAGTTCACTGTCACTCCGTGCTGCCCCACATACCTCCAAGATCGACTGCAGGGAGGCACCCTCGGACACAAGAACCAACGCGCCAGCCAGCCAGCTGCTGGAAATGCACTGGGGCCCGTCTGCTCCCAGTGGAAAGAGGTAGGATTCAAAGGGACTGGACTCTCGGGAGAAGCTCGAGCCCTGCTTTCCTCTCTGGGGAAGTGCACAGGATTCCACAGGGCACAACCTGTGTCCGTGAAAATCATCTTTTCTCCTCTAGTCACCAAGCTGGAGTCCAAAGGCATGGCCTGTGACAGAGGAGGAGACAATGCCTGCTTTCCCAGGGTCAGGATGAGATTGCTACCACTCTCTCTCTCTCTGCCTCTAGTTCTGTGGCCCTCTCTCTCTATTTCATTCTCTCTCCCTCTCTCTTTCTCTGTGTGTGTGTGCCTCTGTCTCTCTCTTCCTGTGTCTCTCCCTCCCTCCCTGTCTCTGTCCCTGTCTCTGCCCCTCTCTTTCTCTGCCCCTCTGTCCCTCCTCTCTTTCTCTCCCCCTGACCGCGTTCCCACCCAAACGACCAGTTTCTCTGTGGGTCCTTTGGGATCTGAACCCAATGCTCTCCATCGCGCTTTGGATGTCTGTCTCTGTCGCCCTCCTCCGCACGCCCCACTGCAATGGCGGCCCTGTCTCTGTCTCAGGCTCTCTCTCTCCTCTGCCTCTCAGCTGGTCTCCTTGCCTCCTCTTTGGCATGTTCCAGGCCTGATTCCTGCTTGCCTGCCTCTCTTCTGTCCCTCCAGGCGGTACTGTTTCCTCACGCACGATAACATCCACTGGCCACAGCCCCCATCCAAATCAAACGTGCCCTGCTGCCTGGGAGCTGCTCGTTGTCAGTTACCTCTCAGCAACTGCATGCCTCTGTCACGTGGACGTCAGGAAGCTCTTGTGTCCCTGCTCCCCATCTTCACCATCCGTGTCCTCGTCTTCCACAGTGAAACCGTGTGCTTGCTGCCTCACTCTCCTAGACCAAAGTGCTGTGTGCACGTCTGCGTGTGTGCATGTGTTTGGGCATTTTCTGAAGTTTCTGTGAAGACAATTTGATACCCCAGGAAAAAGTGTCCCTGGGGAAAGCCCAGCAGTCTTTGGCAATGCCTCCCGAGGTCGCAGGTGGGGTGCTGCAAGGCTCCCTCTCTTCCTTTCATGCCTCCTCTCTCACCTGCCCAGAGAGGGACATCTTCAGCCCAGGCAGTTCCTTGGAGGCCAGCCATCAAGGAACCACCCCTCCCTGGCGCCACAGCCCCTCATGCTTCCTTGGTCTCTGGCCCTTTCCACTTCCTGACCAGCCATTTGAATGGACCCCTCGCCATGCCACACAGCTCCTTCTGGCCACATTTTCCCAATGGAGGCAACCTTGCTCACCCAGACTCTAGTCCCTGCTACCTCGAGGAGCCAGAAGAGGAAGTGCCAGGGGCGGGGACTCCAGATGGCCTAGGATGACGTGCGCATCTGGACATGGACCCCGAGAGGGAGAAGGGATGGAGAGATGTGGGCATACCTGAATTCTGCTTTCTGGAATGCCCAGTTCTTGGGCCAGTCGTTCTCTGGTGGCTATGCCAGGGTAAGGGTTCTGCTGAAAGAGCGCTTGCAGGGCGTCCTTCTGACTCAGCCTCAGAACGAGCCTCCTCCTTCGTGCACCTCCAGAGAGCAGGCCTGTGGGAGAGAAAAGGGGACCTGTGTCAGCGGGGAATCCATGGAGTTGCAAACCCATGGTGCCCGCCCAGTGGCTGTCCTCGTGCCATGCCAGGGGCTGACCCTCTCAGCGACAGGACGACTCTGCATTTGGAATGCCCTGGGTTCCCTCGGGAGAGCCAGGCCAAACCCGTGGCGCTCTGGGGGTACAAGCTCAGCTGAGAGCCAAGGCTACGGGGATCTCCCCACCGGCTGCCAATGCTGCACAGGATGCCACGCTGCCAGCATGGAAATCCCTCCACAAACAGGTGATTGTGACCAGTGCCTGCAAGGATTCTCCACCTATCGATGCCTAGGAGTCTTGATGGCTTCTACCAGGTAGACCTGGCACTCTCTGTGGAGGAGAGGAGCCTGTCTTCTGGCCTCTCCTAGTCCCGGGGCACATCCACTCTCACGATTGGAAAGGAACCGAGACAAAACAGAAACGAAGCCAGACACACACACAACACAACCCCCAACACAGAACGCACTAGGAGATTGCTCTGAAGACCCACTTTCTGGAGACAAGGACGACTGTGCTATCCCTTCTGAAGGCGCCCACCCCCCCCACACACATCCCACCCCCCACCCCCACACCCCACCCCTACCAACACCAGTCCTCCCGGGAAGATGGGCTTCCCTTTCTAGGCAGCAAAGACATGCTGCCTTGCCATGTGTCCATGGTCTTCTCTCCCTTGGGGACCCCTGAAGGGCTGGGCCCCTGTCCTATTGGAGGTGGGGTCTCTGTGGTGGCACAGAAGAGAAGCGTGTTTGGTGGTTTCAGGCACGTCTGCCGCATCCCTGAGATCTTGAGTTTGTTTCCCCCACTCGCTCCGACTCTGGGGCAACACCCATCCTTCTCCAAGGGACCCCTCCTCTAGCAGCTGGCAGCTGGCAATGTAGGGTCGTCTCCAGGTCTCCCCCTGGAAAGAGGCAAGGCAAGGGGTTCAGACCCCCAACCAAGGCTGCCTTCACAAGTGCCCTGCCTTTGGGCTGCTCCAAGGAACCTTCTTGGCAAAGAACTCAAAGAACCAAGTGGTCGCATTTTGGCACTTGCCTTTCAAGAGGCTCCCCCAACCCCACCTTAGACTCCCGTGGGACACAGTACCAGTGCTTGCGGCATCTGTGCGTCCCACGCTCTCGTTTTCCATTTGGCTCAAAGCAAAAACTCTCTTCTCTTCTTCATACCAATTGGATGTGGTGTCTTTCCCTGGACACCATAGAAGTGAGCCAGTTCCGAGGGAAAACGAACCCCAAGAGAGCAAATCTGCACCAACAACAAGCAGACAACAAAGGAAACCAACTGCAAATCCCAAGCTTGTGTCAATTGCATTGGGAACGTGACCAAATGCTCATGTTCTGTTCTCTGCAACCACGAGGTGGGACTTTTGGTAGAGAAGCCATTGATGGGCAACAGAGCAACCAACTTCCTTTTCCATTTCAAGAAACAAGCAAGCAAACCAACAGACAACCAAGCCCGGAATATGCACGTCCAATGCCCCAGCCATGGTCCGTCTCTTTCCCCAACTGATTCCACACACAAGGCCCAGCAGATCTGTCTGTGCCATCTTGCTGGACCTTGACCACCCATCTTCGTGGCGATCCACCCCGTCGGGGGTGGGGGGCATCGAGACCCTCGGATGATGCAACCCAGAGCCCAGATGCCGAGATCAACGTACCGCTTGAGCTGCTGGACGTGCTGGAGCAGCTGGAGGAATCCATGGTGGGACACCCACCCGGATGGCGCAGAAGCTGCTGTCCAACTGTTCCGTGCCCAGAAGCACGGGACTTATAAAGGGTGCAGAGGCCCCTCCCCATTTATGGAAATAGTTGTGGACCGAGGCATCACCTGGAGGATCACGTGGAAGGACTCCCTTGAGGCAGGTGGGCACTGGAATGGGAGGCCCGTTCGGAGGCTCCCAGGTCCCTTTGATGTTGCCGCCCCCACCATCCTTTCCCAGGAAGCTTGGGTTCCAGGCCTCTCCTGTTTTCACACCTTTCCACATTCCATGCATACTTTTGCTCCAGGGGGCTTTCCCAGACTCTGCGCTCTTCCCGCTCAGGTGGGGCAGTGTGCTTTCCACATCGGAGAGAGAGCCTAGAGCCCAGCTTTCCTTGTGTACGTGTCCCACTTCACTCATCCTCTCCTGGACCTCATTGCATCCCACCTGGAAAGCATTTCCTCACCTGGGGGTTGAGTGCCCGATAATTCGCACAGGAAGCTTCACTGCTGATCCAGGGTCTACCTGTGGTCCTCAGCCGTTCGGGACTTTTGCAAGTGGAACCCGAAACCCACACCCTTGCTCACGGGCCATGGGAGGACGGGAGAAAAGGGCACCCCACACTGTAGGCATCATAAGCCAGAGAATTTGCTTTCAATGCATCTCCTGGGCGACCACAAGAGGAGTAGGTTTCACCCCTCCAGTCCACCTGTAGTTAACATGAAAGAAAGAACGGAAGGAAGAAAGAAGAAAGGAAAGGGAGGAAGGAGAGGGAGAGAGGGAGGAAGGGAGGGAGAGAGGAAGGGAGGAAGGAAGGCAGGCAGAAAGAAAGAAGAAGGAAAGAAAGTAAAACAAGGAAAAGCAGAAGAAGAGGCATGAAGGAACTTAGATGTGGGATGCTGACAGAGCTGGTTTGAAAGGAATGCTTTGGATTCCAAATACAAGCACCCCGACATTTGTGTTCTGTTCAGGCTGCAGAGAACTGAGATAGTTAAGGGAGAGAACACACACGGAAACACAGAACCATCATGCACGAAGCCTTTTGCCACACGAGGGTATACATCTCAGCCATTTGGATTCACATGGGGACAATAACCTTAATTGCAAACAGCTGGAAACGGGATGACTTATGCCAATGATTCCTTAACCTAATGCTGGCCTGTGTGTGTGTGTGTGTGTGTGTGTGATCTGTGTGATTGATTTCTGTGCACCCACTAAGGACAGTGGTCAGATGGTCCCTGTGGAAGGATGCCACCAGGACGAGTAGCTGTCTGCCAGACCCAGGAGGCCCCAGGTGTTGTCTTGAGGATGTCCAGGTCCTAGTTCCCTGTCCTCAGTGCCAGAGTTCAGAGAGTGGGGGGACCATCTTGTTGGATCAGGGTGGTTTTCCCCAAGAAGGTGGACGATTGGGCTAAGGGAATCCACTGAAACGTGGGATTCAATGGCTCATCCCGCCAAGGCCCTGGCTGCCTGACTTCCACTGGCTCCCACCTGGACCACCCAGATGGTGGAAGGATGCTGGAGAGAGCGGCATCCTTGCTCTACCTGGATGCCAGGGTCTCCTGAGAAGCCACAGGTGTGTTTTGGCACAGGCCACTGGCTGACTGTAGGTTGGGGCTCCACTGCCCATCCCTGGGCTCCGAGGTCTCTCTGGAGCGGGTGGCATTGGACCGCCAAGGGGCTCAGCCACAGCACCTAGCTCTTGCTAGAGTCTGCACATGTCCTGCTGCCCACAGCAATCTGAGTGTTTCCCAGCACCCCTGATGCCGTCTTCCTCCTGCCCCGTCCTTTCCACAAGGCATCCTTTTCCAGAACTCCACTCCTACTTGCCCTGAGGCTACTGGGTTCAGACTCTTTTCCCTGAAGCCCTATCCCTCCCTGTGTGGCTCTTGAAACAGACTCTTCCTTTCTGTTGAAAAAGAAGAGAGTGAGAGGGAGATAGAGTGAGAGAGAGAGCGAGAGAGAATGAGACAGAGCCAATACTGTCTATTGCTCGAGAGCTGTGGAGAAAGGGGAGCCCAGGGAGTGACTGGGAGGGATCTGAGGACTCATTGCATCCACAGAGATAAGTCCTATAGACCTAGACGCCCAGATGCAGTTGTAGCAAGAGACTCAGCTACCTTGGTGTCTACACATTCAAGTGGCAACTCTCAGAAGGGTTCCTACTTCCTGCAACTGCCACAGGCATGTTGCACATGCTGCATGAACTGCGTGAGTGGAGAATCCCTCCACACAGAGTGTACAAGGGACTTATCTTCAGAACCCTTTTGGAAAGAAGCAGTGGAAGAGATCACCTGCCACAACGTTAGGATTCCACGTGCATTTGGGTTTTGAGTTCCTTTGGACATGGCTTGCGTTGTAACTCGGCCCACTTTTTAGACAGGTGGGGGGGCAGTAAGGAGAGAGGCAGAGAGAGAGTGAGTCGGAGAGAGAGAGAGAGGTGACTTGCCTGCATAATACTATCCTGTGCACATTTGGGACTCGGGAGTCTGGTACTGAAAGTGCTGGGATAGCTGTGTCCGTGTGCACAATGGCTATGCCCTCAAGGAATCAGACCAAACCGCGCCCCAGACAGCAAGTGAAGGTTGTCAGGAAGAGAGTGCTTTTGTGATTCCACTAGGGGGTGTGTGTGGTGGAAGCTGAGGGCCTAGACAGGGGCATCTGGACCCCTTTCCCATGCTATCCCAGGCCAAGGGAGGGGTTTCCCCCGTGTGAGGAGCCGCTGGAACGATGGGGGGCACAATACAAAGGGACCAAAGGCCAGGCAAGGACTTGCATGGAGTGCCAACATTTATTGATTGGATCAATGGAACGTCACAGATGAGGGGCAATGGCAGATCAGAGTGGGCTCTTCCTCCCTGTCGCTGGAAGGCTGGAAGGCTTGGAGGCTTGCGGGAGATGCCCCTCCTGAGGCCCATGCATCCTGACGGTCCGTGGGCAGCTCGGCAAGGCTCAGGGATGCGATGAGAGCCCGTTGCCAGCACCAGTCTTGCTGCCTCGGTCCTGCTGTGGGACGCGCCCATGAGTGTGGCCGTCTCCTCTCTTCTCTCCCCAGTGGCTCTTGGTTGCAGGCAAGAAGGCCTGAAAGGGGCTCAGGGGAAGGCGCTCCTGCCTGCCCCTAAGCCTGAGGCCCTGGGGAGCCTGGCAGCATGTCGAGCAGGGCCTGGAATTCCTCCTTGCTGAGGGGTGATTCCAGGGTTGCCCCAAGTTCCTCTTGCTCTGCGTCCACATTCAGCAAAGATCCTGCCTTGTGCAACATGTCTGTGTCAGACAAGAGTTCATCCAGGAGGCTGGAGCAGCCTGGAAGGGCTGCATGCTGGGGCTGGGGTTGGGGCTCCAGTGGGGGGGCCGGCTCATCCCCTGAGGGTGCCCACTGCTGCTGCCACACGTGGGCCTCGGGCTGTACAGGGGGCAGGACAGCCCCTTGGCCAGGCAGCCCACTGGGGATGACAGCGTGGGAGACCTCATCCCAGGGCACACTTCCCGAGGGAGGGGGTGGGGACTGGCTCCCCAGGAGAGCCGCCGGGCTGGGCTGGACCACCATGAACATCAAGGGCTGGCCCACACAGGCCCCAGAGGTGGCCCCAGGCACCACGAAGGTGGGGGCATAACCAGGAGCTGCTGCAGCCAAGGCTGGCACGCTTTCAGGTGGCTTCGAGGCAGGTGCATGACGAGAGCTGCTGTGGACGGTGGGCAGGGGGCTGTGGTCCCACGGAGCAGGCGTGGCGGCGGTGGCTGGGGTGCCTTCGGCCAGCGCACTCCCAGGCCCTCTCGCCCTCTGCTCTGGGTGCCGAGCTCTTCGGTTCTGAAACCATACCTAGGGAAGCACACGGGGAGAGAGGCCTATCAGAGGTGTGACACTCCAGATCGCCTCGCCACCGGCCCATCCCCCACCCCACCACACTTCGCCCCCTCTAACCTGCCCTGCCCTCCAATCTGTCAGGCACAGGGCAAGTTTCGGTGGGCCTTAGCTCGGGGCAATTTCCCCTAGACCTGTCGCCTTGGCCCTTGACAATGAGGGCGACCATCAGGGCAACCCAGGACCACCCAGCCCAGCTTGGAGGAGGGTCCCCATCGATTGGCTCCCACGGCAGCTCCCCCCTCCCCCCGGCTGCCCAGCACCTCCATTGCCTTCCCCCATTCTGGAAGTGGATGCCTTCAGATCAGCCCCATGAGCCAACTGCTAGGGCCAAGAGAACCCCCTCCCAAAACCCCTGCCCTCCCACCCTCACCAGAAGCCTACGTCCACCCAGGGCTCACCACTCCTTGCCCATGGGACCCGTCATGTTCCACCCACTGGGGGACAGCTTACCTGGATGCGAGGTTCCGGAATGCCTGTCTGCCGAGCCAATTCTTCCCTGGCGGCAATACCTGGCAAGCGATCCCTCTCAAAGGCCTGCACAAGGATTCTGGTTTGAGAAGGACAGATGAAGGTCCTCTTTCTCCTGGCCTCTCGTCCCACACTTCCTAGAGGAGAACACACACAGAAGAGAGCCCATTTAGGCCGACTGCACAGTGCCTGCAGAGGCAGTGTGTGCGACGTAGCACACGCAGTGTCCCGGAGAGAGGTGGACCTTTGCCCTGCTGGCTACGTACCTTGAGTGGAAGCCTGAGGTGGTGGTGGCAGCGGGGGTGGCTGAGGCTGCCCTTCTTGGCAGACAGCCTCAGACAGCAATCGGCTCTGCTTTAGACGTCTTCTTCGTTGGTTTTGAAACCAGACCTAGGCACAAAGAGAGAGTTCACTGTCACTCCGTGCTGCCCCACATACCTCCAAGATCGACTGCAGGGAGGCACCCTCGGACACAAGAACCAACGCGCCAGCCAGCCAGCTGCTGGAAATGCACTGGGGCCCGTCTGCTCCCAGTGGAAAGAGGTAGGATTCAAAGGGACTGGACTCTCGGGAGAAGCTCGAGCCCTGCTTTCCTCTCTGGGGAAGTGCACAGGATTCCACAGGGCACAACCTGTGTCCGTGAAAATCATCTTTTCTCCTCTAGTCACCAAGCTGGAGTCCAAAGGCATGGCCTGTGACAGAGGAGGAGACAATGCCTGCTTTCCCAGGGTCAGGATGAGATTGCTACCACTCTCTCTCTCTCTGCCTCTAGTTCTGTGGCCCTCTCTCTCTATTTCATTCTCTCTCCCTCTCTCTTTCTCTGTGTGTGTGTGCCTCTGTCTCTCTCTTCCTGTGTCTCTCCCTCCCTCCCTGTCTCTGTCCCTGTCTCTGCCCCTCTCTTTCTCTGCCCCTCTGTCCCTCCTCTCTTTCTCTCCCCCTGACCGCGTTCCCACCCAAACGACCAGTTTCTCTGTGGGTCCTTTGGGATCTGAACCCAATGCTCTCCATCGCGCTTTGGATGTCTGTCTCTGTCGCGCTCCTCCGCACGCCCCACTGCAATGGCGGCCCTGTCTCTGTCTCAGGCTCTCTCTCTCCTCTGCCTCTCAGCTGGTCTCCTTGCCTCCTCTTTGGCATGTTCCAGGCCTGATTCCTGCTTGCCTGCCTCTCTTCTGTCCCTCCAGGCGGTACTGTTTCCTCACGCACGATAACATCCACTGGCCACAGCCCCCATCCAAATCAAACGTGCCCTGCTGCCTGGGAGCTGCTCGTTGTCAGTTACCTCTCAGCAACTGCATGCCTCTGTCACGTGGACGTCAGGAAGCTCTTGTGTCCCTGCTCCCCATCTTCACCATCCGTGTCCTCGTCTTCCACAGTGAAACCGTGTGCTTGCTGCCTCACTCTCCTAGACCAAAGTGCTGTGTGCACGTCTGCGTGTGTGCATGTGTTTGGGCATTTTCTGAAGTTTCTGTGAAGACAATTTGATACCCCAGGAAAAAGTGTCCCTGGGGAAAGCCCAGCAGTCTTTGGCAATGCCTCCCGAGGTCGCAGGTGGGGTGCTGCAAGGCTCCCTCTCTTCCTTTCATGCCTCCTCTCTCACCTGCCCAGAGAGGGACATCTTCAGCCCAGGCAGTTCCTTGGAGGCCAGCCATCAAGGAACCACCCCTCCCTGGCGCCACAGCCCCTCATGCTTCCTTGGTCTCTGGCCCTTTCCACTTCCTGACCAGCCATTTGAATGGACCCCTCGCCATGCCACACAGCTCCTTCTGGCCACATTTTCCCAATGGAGGCAACCTTGCTCACCCAGACTCTAGTCCCTGCTACCTCGAGGAGCCAGAAGAGGAAGTGCCAGGGGCGGGGACTCCAGATGGCCTAGGATGACGTGCGCATCTGGACATGGACCCCGAGAGGGAGAAGGGATGGAGAGATGTGGGCATACCTGAATTCTGCTTTCTGGAATGCCCAGTTCTTGGGCCAGTCGTTCTCTGGTGGCTATGCCAGGGTAAGGGTTCTGCTGAAAGAGCGCTTGCAGGGCGTCCTTCTGACTCAGCCTCAGAACGAGCCTCCTCCTTCGTGCACCTCCAGAGAGCAGGCCTGTGGGAGAGAAAAGGGGACCTGTGTCAGCGGGGAATCCATGGAGTTGCAAACCCATGGTGCCCGCCCAGTGGCTGTCCTCGTGCCATGCCAGGGGCTGACCCTCTCAGCGACAGGACGACTCTGCATTTGGAATGCCCTGGGTTCCCTCGGGAGAGCCAGGCCAAACCCGTGGCGCTCTGGGGGTACAAGCTCAGCTGAGAGCCAAGGCTACGGGGATCTCCCCACCGGCTGCCAATGCTGCACAGGATGCCACGCTGCCAGCATGGAAATCCCTCCACAAACAGGTGATTGTGACCAGTGCCTGCAAGGATTCTCCACCTATCGATGCCTAGGAGTCTTGATGGCTTCTACCAGGTAGACCTGGCACTCTCTGTGGAGGAGAGGAGCCTGTCTTCTGGCCTCTCCTAGTCCCGGGGCACATCCACTCTCACGATTGGAAAGGAACCGAGACAAAACAGAAACGAAGCCAGACACACACACAACACAACCCCCAACACAGAACGCACTAGGAGATTGCTCTGAAGACCCACTTTCTGGAGACAAGGACGACTGTGCTATCCCTTCTGAAGGCGCCCACCCCCCCACACACATCCCACCCCCCACCCCCACACCCCACCCCTACCAACACCAGTCCTCCCGGGAAGATGGGCTTCCCTTTCTAGGCAGCAAAGACATGCTGCCTTGCCATGTGTCCATGGTCTTCTCTCCCTTGGGGACCCCTGAAGGGCTGGGCCCCTGTCCTATTGGAGGTGGGGTCTCTGTGGTGGCACAGAAGAGAAGCGTGTTTGGTGGTTTCAGGCACGTCTGCTGCATCCCTGAGATCTTGAGTTTGTTTCCCCCACTCGCTCCGACTCTGGGGCAACACCCATCCTTCTCCAAGGGACCCCTCCTCTAGCAGCTGGCAGCTGGCAATGTAGGGTCGTCTCCAGGTCTCCCCCTGGAAAGAGGCAAGGCAAGGGGTTCAGACCCCCAACCAAGGCTGCCTTCACAAGTGCCCTGCCTTTGGGCTGCTCCAAGGAACCTTCTTGGCAAAGAACTCAAAGAACCAAGTGGTCGCATTTTGGCACTTGCCTTTCAAGAGGCTCCCCCAACCCCACCTTAGACTCCCGTGGGACACAGTACCAGTGCTTGCGGCATCTGTGCGTCCCACGCTCTCGTTTTCCATTTGGCTCAAAGCAAAAACTCTCTTCTCTTCTTCATACCAATTGGATGTGGTGTCTTTCCCTGGACACCATAGAAGTGAGCCAGTTCCGAGGGAAAACGAACCCCAAGAGAGCAAATCTGCACCAACAACAAGCAGACAACAAAGGAAACCAACTGCAAATCCCAAGCTTGTGTCAATTGCATTGGGAACGTGACCAAATGCTCATGTTCTGTTCTCTGCAACCACGAGGTGGGACTTTTGGTAGAGAAGCCATTGATGGGCAACAGAGCAACCAACTTCCTTTTCCATTTCAAGAAACAAGCAAGCAAACCAACAGACAACCAAGCCCGGAATATGCACGTCCAATGCCCCAGCCATGGTCCGTCTCTTTCCCCAACTGATTCCACACACAAGGCCCAGCAGATCTGTCTGTGCCATCTTGCTGGACCTTGACCACCCATCTTCGTGGCGATCCACCCCGTCGGGGGTGGGGGGCATCGAGACCCTCGGATGATGCAACCCAGAGCCCAGATGCCGAGATCAACGTACCGCTTGAGCTGCTGGACGTGCTGGAGCAGCTGGAGGAATCCATGGTGGGACACCCACCCGGATGGCGCAGAAGCTGCTGTCCAACTGTTCCGTGCCCAGAAGCACGGGACTTATAAAGGGTGCAGAGGCCCCTCCCCATTTATGGAAATAGTTGTGGACCGAGGCATCACCTGGAGGATCACGTGGAAGGACTCCCTTGAGGCAGGTGGGCACTGGAATGGGAGGCCCGTTCGGAGGCTCCCAGGTCCCTTTGATGTTGCCGCCCCCACCATCCTTTCCCAGGAAGCTTGGGTTCCAGGCCTCTCCTGTTTTCACACCTTTCCACATTCCATGCATACTTTTGCTCCAGGGGGCTTTCCCAGACTCTGCGCTCTTCCCGCTCAGGTGGGGCAGTGTGCTTTCCACATCGGAGAGAGAGCCTAGAGCCCAGCTTTCCTTGTGTACGTGTCCCACTTCACTCATCCTCTCCTGGACCTCATTGCATCCCACCTGGAAAGCATTTCCTCACCTGGGGGTTGAGTGCCCGATAATTCGCACAGGAAGCTTCACTGCTGATCCAGGGTCTACCTGTGGTCCTCAGCCGTTCGGGACTTTTGCAAGTGGAACCCGAAACCCACACCCTTGCTCACGGGCCATGGGAGGACGGGAGAAAAGGGCACCCCACACTGTAGGCATCATAAGCCAGAGAATTTGCTTTCAATGCATCTCCTGGGCGACCACAAGAGGAGTAGGTTTCACCCCTCCAGTCCACCTGTAGTTAACATGAAAGAAAGAACGGAAGGAAGAAAGAAGAAAGGAAAGGGAGGAAGGAGAGGGAGAGAGGGAGGAAGGGAGGGAGAGAGGAAGGGAGGAAGGAAGGCAGGCAGAAAGAAAGAAGAAGGAAAGAAAGTAAAACAAGGAAAAGCAGAAGAAGAGGCATGAAGGAACTTAGATGTGGGATGCTGACAGAGCTGGTTTGAAAGGAATGCTTTGGATTCCAAATACAAGCACCCCGACATTTGTGTTCTGTTCAGGCTGCAGAGAACTGAGATAGTTAAGGGAGAGAACACACACGGAAACACAGAACCATCATGCACGAAGCCTTTTGCCACACGAGGGTATACATCTCAGCCATTTGGATTCACATGGGGACAATAACCTTAATTGCAAACAGCTGGGAACGGGATGACTTATGCCAATGATTCCTTAACCTAATGCTGGCCTGTGTGTGTGTGTGTGTGTGTGTGTGATCTGTGTGATTGATTTCTGTGCACCCACTAAGGACAGTGGTCAGATGGTCCCTGTGGAAGGATGCCACCAGGACGAGTAGCTGTCTGCCAGACCCAGGAGGCCCCAGGTGTTGTCTTGAGGATGTCCAGGTCCTAGTTCCCTGTCCTCAGTGCCAGAGTTCAGAGAGTGGGGGGACCATCTTGTTGGATCAGGGTGGTTTTCCCCAAGAAGGTGGACGATTGGGCTAAGGGAATCCACTGAAACGTGGGATTCAATGGCTCATCCCGCCAAGGCCCTGGCTGCCTGACTTCCACTGGCTCCCACCTGGACCACCCAGATGGTGGAAGGATGCTGGAGAGAGCGGCATCCTTGCTCTACCTGGATGCCAGGGTCTCCTGAGAAGCCACAGGTGTGTTTTGGCACAGGCCACTGGCTGACTGTAGGTTGGGGCTCCACTGCCCATCCCTGGGCTCCGAGGTCTCTCTGGAGCGGGTGGCATTGGACCGCCAAGGGGCTCAGCCACAGCACCTAGCTCTTGCTAGAGTCTGCACATGTCCTGCTGCCCACAGCAATCTGAGTGTTTCCCAGCACCCCTGATGCCGTCTTCCTCCTGCCCCGTCCTTTCCACAAGGCATCCTTTTCCAGAACTCCACTCCTACTTGCCCTGAGGCTACTGGGTTCAGACTCTTTTCCCTGAAGCCCTATCCCTCCCTGTGTGGCTCTTGAAACAGACTCTTCCTTTCTGTTGAAAAAGAAGAGAGTGAGAGGGAGATAGAGTGAGAGAGAGAGCGAGAGAGAATGAGACAGAGCCAATACTGTCTATTGCTCGAGAGCTGTGGAGAAAGGGGAGCCCAGGGAGTGACTGGGAGGGATCTGAGGACTCATTGCATCCACAGAGATAAGTCCTATAGACCTAGACGCCCAGATGCAGTTGTAGCAAGAGACTCAGCTACCTTGGTGTCTACACATTCAAGTGGCAACTCTCAGAAGGGTTCCTACTTCCTGCAACTGCCACAGGCATGTTGCACATGCTGCATGAACTGCGTGAGTGGAGAATCCCTCCACACAGAGTGTACAAGGGACTTATCTTCAGAACCCTTTTGGAAAGAAGCAGTGGAAGAGATCACCTGCCACAACGTTAGGATTCCACGTGCATTTGGGTTTTGAGTTCCTTTGGACATGGCTTGCGTTGTAACTCGGCCCACTTTTTAGACAGGTGGGGGGGCAGTAAGGAGAGAGGCAGAGAGAGAGTGAGTCGGAGAGAGAGAGAGAGGTGACTTGCCTGCATAATACTATCCTGTGCACATTTGGGACTCGGGAGTCTGGTACTGAAAGTGCTGGGATAGCTGTGTCCGTGTGCACAATGGCTATGCCCTCAAGGAATCAGACCAAACCGCGCCCCAGACAGCAAGTGAAGGTTGTCAGGAAGAGAGTGCTTTTGTGATTCCACTAGGGGGTGTGTGTGGTGGAAGCTGAGGGCCTAGACAGGGGCATCTGGACCCCTTTCCCATGCTATCCCAGGCCAAGGGAGGGGTTTCCCCCGTGTGAGGAGCCGCTGGAACGATGGGGGGCACAATACAAAGGGACCAAAGGCCAGGCAAGGACTTGCATGGAGTGCCAACATTTATTGATTGGATCAATGGAACGTCACAGATGAGGGGCAATGGCAGATCAGAGTGGGCTCTTCCTCCCTGTCGCTGGAAGGCTGGAAGGCTTGGAGGCTTGCGGGAGATGCCCCTCCTGAGGCCCATGCATCCTGACGGTCCGTGGGCAGCTCGGCAAGGCTCAGGGATGCGATGAGAGCCCGTTGCCAGCACCAGTCTTGCTGCCTCGGTCCTGCTGTGGGACGCGCCCATGAGTGTGGCCGTCTCCTCTCTTCTCTCCCCAGTGGCTCTTGGTTGCAGGCAAGAAGGCCTGAAAGGGGCTCAGGGGAAGGCGCTCCTGCCTGCCCCTAAGCCTGAGGCCCTGGGGAGCCTGGCAGCATGTCGAGCAGGGCCTGGAATTCCTCCTTGCTGAGGGGTGATTCCAGGGTTGCCCCAAGTTCCTCTTGCTCTGCGTCCACATTCAGCAAAGATCCTGCCTTGTGCAACATGTCTGTGTCAGACAAGAGTTCATCCAGGAGGCTGGAGCAGCCTGGAAGGGCTGCATGCTGGGGCTGGGGTTGGGGCTCCAGTGGGGGGGCCGGCTCATCCCCTGAGGGTGCCCACTGCTGCTGCCACACGTGGGCCTCGGGCTGTACAGGGGGCAGGACAGCCCCTTGGCCAGGCAGCCCACTGGGGATGACAGCGTGGGAGACCTCATCCCAGGGCACACTTCCCGAGGGAGGGGGTGGGGACTGGCTCCCCAGGAGAGCCGCCGGGCTGGGCTGGACCACCATGAACATCAAGGGCTGGCCCACACAGGCCCCAGAGCTGGCCCCAGGCACCACGAAGGTGGGGGCATAACCAGGAGCTGCTGCAGCCAAGGCTGGCACGCTTTCAGGTGGCTTCGAGGCAGGTGCATGACGAGAGCTGCTGTGGACGGTGGGCAGGGGGCTGTGGTCCCACGGAGCAGGCGTGGCGGCGGTGGCTGGGGTGCCTTCGGCCAGCGCACTCCCAGGCCCTCTCGCCCTCTGCTCTGGGTGCCGAGCTCTTCGGTTCTGAAACCATACCTAGGGAAGCACACGGGGAGAGAGGCCTATCAGAGGTGTGACACTCCAGATCGCCTCGCCATCGGCCCATCCCCCACCCCACCACGCTTCGCCCCGTCTAACCTGCCCTGCCCTCCAATCTGTCAGGCACAGGGCAAGTTTCGGTGGGCCTTAGCTCGGGGCAATTTCCCCTAGACCTGTCGCCTTGGCCCTTGACAATGAGGGCGACCATCAGGGCAACCCAGGACCACCCAGCCCAGCTTGGAGGAGGGTCCCCATCGATTGGCTCCCACGGCAGCTCCCCCCCTCCCCCTGGCTGCCCAGCACCTCCATTGCCCTCTCCCATTCTGGAAGTGGATGCCTTCAGATCAGCCCCATGAGCCAACTGCTAGGGCCAAGAGAACCCCCTCCCCAAACCCCTGCCCTCCCACCCCCACCAGAAGCCTACGTCCTCCCAGGGCTCACCACTCCTTGCCCATGGGACCCGTCATGTTCCACCCACTGGGGGACAGCTTACCTGGATGCGAGGTTCCGGAATGCCTGTCTGCCGAGCCAATTCTTCCCTGGCGGCAATACCTGGCAAGCGATCCCTCTCAAAGGCCTGCACAAGGATTCTGGTTTGAGAAGGACAGATGAAGGTCCTCTTTCTCCTGGCCTCTCGTCCCACACTTCCTAGAGGAGAACACACACAGAAGAGAGCCCATTTAGGCCGACTGCACAGTGCCTGCAGAGGCAGTGTGTGCGACGTAGCACACGCAGTGTCCCGGAGAGAGGTGGACCTTTGCCCTGCTGGCTACGTACCTTGAGTGGAAGCCTGAGGTGGTGGTGGCAGCGGGGGTGGCTGAGGCTGCCCTTCTTGGCAGACAGCCTCAGACAGCAATCGGCTCTGCTTTAGACGTCTTCTTCGTTGGTTTTGAAACCAGACCTAGGCACAAAGAGAGAGTTCACTGTCACTCCGAGCTGCCCCACATACCTCCAAGATCGACTGCAGGGAGGCACCCTCGGACACAAGAACCAACGCGCCAGCCAGCCAGCTGCTGGAAATGCACTGGGGCCCGTCTGCTCCCAGTGGAAAGAGGTAGGATTCAAAGGGACTGGACTCTCGGGAGAAGCTCGAGCCCTGCTTTCCTCTCTGGGGAAGTGCACAGGATTCCACAGGGCACAACCTGTGTCCGTGAAAATCATCTTTTCTCCTCTAGTCACCAAGCTGGAGTCCAAAGGCATGGCCTGTGACAGAGGAGGAGACAATGCCTGCTTTCCCAGGGTCAGGATGAGATTGCTACCACTCTCTCTCTCTCTGCCTCTAGTTCTGTGGCCCTCTCTCTCTATTTCATTCTCTCTCCCTCTCTCTTTCTCTGTGTGTGTGTGCCTCTGTCTCTCTCTTCCTGTGTCTCTCCCTCCCTCCCTGTCTCTGTCCCTGTCTCTGCCCCTCTCTTTCTCTGCCCCTCTGTCCCTCCTCTCTTTCTCTCCCCCTGACCGCGTTCCCACCCAAACGACCAGTTTCTCTGTGGGTCCTTTGGGATCTGAACCCAATGCTCTCCATTGCGCTTTGGATGTCTGTCTCTGTCGCGCTCCTCCGCACGCCCCACTGCAATGGCGGCCCTGTCTCTGTCTCAGGCTCTCTCTCTCCTCTGCCTCTCAGCTGGTCTCCTTGCCTCCTCTTTGGCATGTTCCAGGCCTGATTCCTGCTTGCCTGCCTCTCTTCTGTCCCTCCAGGCGGTACTGTTTCCTCACGCACGATAACATCCACTGGCCACAGCCCCCATCCAAATCAAACGTGCCCTGCTGCCTGGGAGCTGCTCGTTGTCAGTTACCTCTCAGCAACTGCATGCCTCTGTCACGTGGACGTCAGGAAGCTCTTGTGTCCCTGCTCCCCATCTTCACCATCCGTGTCCTCGTCTTCCACAGTGAAACCGTGTGCTTGCTGCCTCACTCTCCTAGACCAAAGTGCTGTGTGCACGTCTGCGTGTGTGCATGTGTTTGGGCATTTTCTGAAGTTTCTGTGAAGACAATTTGATACCCCAGGAAAAAGTGTCCCTGGGGAAAGCCCAGCAGTCTTTGGCAATGCCTCCCGAGGTCGCAGGTGGGGTGCTGCAAGGCTCCCTCTCTTCCTTTCATGCCTCCTCTCTCACCTGCCCAGAGAGGGACATCTTCAGCCCAGGCAGTTCCTTGGAGGCCAGCCATCAAGGAACCACCCCTCCCTGGCACCACAGCCCCTCATGCTTCCTTGGTCTCTGGCCCTTTCCACTTCCTGACCAGCCATTTGAATGGACCCCTCGCCATGCCACACAGCTCCTTCTGGCCACATTTTCCCAATGGAGGCAACCTTGCTCACCCAGACTCTAGTCCCTGCTACCTCGAGGAGCCAGAAGAGGAAGTGCCAGGGGCGGGGACTCCAGATGGCCTAGGATGACGTGCGCATCTGGACATGGACCCTGAGAGGGAGAAGGGATGGAGAGATGTGGGCATACCTGAATTCTGCTTTCTGGAGTGCCCAGTTCTTGGGCCAGTCGTTCTCTGGTGGCTATGCCAGGGTAAGGGTTCTGCTGAAAGAGCGCTTGCAGGGCGTCCTTCTGACTCAGCCTCAGAACGAGCCTCCTCCTTCGTGCACCTCCAGAGAGCAGGCCTGTGGGAGAGAAAAGGGGACCTGTGTCAGCGGGGAATCCATGGAGTTGCAAACCCATGGTGCCCGCCCAGTGGCTGTCCTCGTGCCATGCCAGGGGCTGACCCTCTCAGCGACAGGACGACTCTGCATTTGGAATGCCCTGGGTTCCCTCGGGAGAGCCAGGCCAAACCCGTGGTGCTCTGGGGGTACAAGCTCAGCTGAGAGCCAAGGCTATGGGGATCTCCCCACCGGCTGCCAATGCTGCACAGGATGCCACGCTGCCAGCATGGAAATCCCTCCACAAACAGGTGATTGTGACCAGTGCCTGCAAGGATTCTCCACCTATCGATGCCTAGGAGTCTTTTTTTTTTTTTTTTTTTTTTATTTTTTTGGGGGGTACACCAGGTTCAATCAACTGTTTTTATACACATATCCCCATATTCCCTCCCTTCCTTGACGCCCCCACCTCGATTCCCCCCCACCCTCCCTGCCCCAGTCCTCTGAGACATCTTCCATCCTCGAGTTGGACTCCCTTTGTTATACAACAACTTCCCACTGACTATTTTACAGTTGGTAGTATATATATGTCTGTACTACTCTCCCGCTTCTTCTCAGTTTCCCCTTCACCCCCCGCCCCCTCCCATACCTCGAGTTCTCCAGTCCATTCCCTGTATCTGCTTCCCTGTTCTTGTCACTGAGTTCATCAGTACCATTTTTAGATTCCGTATATGTGAGTTAGCATGCAATATTTGTCTTTCTCTTTCTGACTTACTTCACTCTGTATGACAGATTGTAGTTCTATCCACCTCATTACATATAGCTCCATCTCATCCCTTTTTATAGCTGAGTAATATTCCATTGTATATATATGCCACATCTTCTGTATCCATTCATTTGTTGATGGGCATTTAGGTTGCTTCCATGTCCTGGCTATTGTAAAGAGTGCTGCAATAAACATTATGGTACAAGTTTCTTTTGGGATTATGGTTTTCTTTGGGTATATGCCCAGGAGTGGGATTACTGGATCATATGGTAGTTCTATTTGTAGTTTTTTAAGGAACCTCCAAATTGTTTTCCATAGTGGCTGTACCAACTTACAGTCCCACCAACAGTGCAGGAGAGTTCCCTTTTCTCCACACCCTCTCCGACATTTGTTGTTTCCAGACTTTGTGATGATGGCCATTCTGATTGGTGTGAGGTGATACCTCATTGTGGCTTTGACTTGCATTTCTCTGATGATGAGTGATGTTGAGCATCTTTTCATGTGTTTGTTGGCCATCTGTATGTCTTCTTTGGAGAAATGTCTATTTAGGTCTTCTGCCCATTTGTGGATTGGGTTATTTGCTTTTTTGGTATGAAGCTGCATGAGCTGCTTGTATATTTTGGAGGTTAATCCTTTGTCCGTTGTTTCATAGGCAATTATTTTTTCCCATTCTGAAGGTTTCCTTTTAGTCTTGTTTATGGTTTCCTTTGCTGTGCAAAAGCTTTTAAGTTTCATGAGGTCCCATTCGTTTATTCTTGATTTTATTTCCATGATTCTAGGAGGTGGGTCAAAAAGGATGTTGCTTTGATGTATGTCAAAGAGTGTTCTGCCTATGTTTTCCTCTAGGAGTTTGATAGTGTCTGGCCTTATATGTAGGTCTTTAATCCATTTGGAGTTTATTTTTGTGTATGGTGTTAGGAAGTGTTCTAATTTCATTCTTTTACATGTTGCTGTCCAATTTTCCCAGCACCACTTATTGAAGAGGCTGTCTTTTTTCCATTGTATACTCGTGCCTCCTTTGTCAAAGATAAGGTGCCCATATGTGTTTGGGCTTACTTCTGAGTTCTCTATTCTGTTCCATTGATCTTCCTTTCTATTTTTGTGCCAGTACCATACTGTCTTGATCACTATGGCCTTGTAGTATAGTTTGAAGTCAGGAAGCCTGATTCCACCAAGTCCATTTTTCCTTCTCAAGATTGCTTTGGCTATTCGGGGTCTTTTGCGTTTCCATACAAATCGTAAGATTTCTTGCTCTAGTTCTGTGAAAAATGCCATTGGCAATCTGATCGGGATTGCATTAAATCTG